>NC_084851.1:20211796-20565546 GCF_033115175.1 Lepus europaeus | reverse complement strand
CAACTCACATCAGAAGAAATAAATATCTTAAAAGTTTCTATATCTATTAAAGAAATTCCGTTAAAGGATGTTTTCACAGCAGTTGCTGCTTGATATGCCTGCAACCAACAGTGGACTACCTTGGTTCAAGTAATAGCTCCACTCCCAATTCAGACTTTCTATTGACATGCACACTGGTAGGTAAAAGCCAATGTCTAAAATTTTTGTGTCTCTGTCACTTACATCAAAGATCTGGATTATACTAATATGGGGAGACCTGGGTTGTGTTTATGTCTCCAAACTGCAGGTTTGCTGAGTTTCAGCTGTTGCGGTCACTTGGTGAATTGAAGAGCAAAAGAAGAGACCTCTTTCTCTGATTTCCAAATAAATAGATAAAAATTAAATAGAAACCATTTATTTAAAGATAAATTAATTCAGTAACAATCTCCTAAAAGAGAAAGCAGCAGGCTCTGATGGGTTTGCTGAGAAATTCTATGTAACATCTAAGAAATAATTGCTGTAATTATTTGTGAATTTTTCTGGAAGATAGAACGTGAAGAAATGCTCCCATATCCAAACTATACAGACATGGTGCAGGAAAGTAATTTCTAGGCCAGTATCTCTCATATACATAGATGCACATATTTTAAAATTTTTCATAATATTCAATAAGGTATTATAAGCATGATGTTTGATAAACATATGGAATTAGTTCCAGATATTTAAGGCAGGTCAAACTGCCCATGTGGGTGCCAGTTCAAGACCTGGCTGCTCCACTTCTGATCCAGCTCTCTGCTATGGCCCAGGGTAGCAGTGGAAGATGGCCCATGTCCTTGGGCCCCTGCACTCACATGGGAGGCCTGGAAGAAGCTCCTGGATCCTAGCTTCAGATCAGCACAGCTCCAGCCATTGCGGCCATTTGGGAGTGAACATTCGGATGGAAGACCTCTCTATCTCTCTCTGCCTCTGCTCTCTCTGTGTAAGTCTGACTTTCAAATAAAAAAAAATCTTAAAAAATGTTCTTTTTATATTAATAAAAATGAAAAAGAACTGAAAAATATTTTAGAATAATGAAGGGAAAATTTTTTTAAACTTTTATTTAATGAATATAAATTTCCAAAATATAGCTTATGGATTACAATGGCTCCCCCCCCCATAACTTCCCTCCCACCCACAGCCCTCCCCTTTCCCGCTCCCTCTCCCCTTCCATGCACATCAAGATTCATTTTCAATTCTCTTTATATACAGAAGATCAGTTTAGTATATATTAAGTAAAGATTTCAGCAGTTTGCCCCCACATAGCAACACTAAGTGAAAAATGCTGTTGGAGTACTAGTTATAGCATTAAGTAAGAGTGTACAGCACATTAAAGACAGAGATCCTACATAATATTTTTTTAACAATTGATTATTTTGCTGTGAGGTTTCCTTCCTTTACCTTCTTTCATATTGGTGACCGTGTTTCTGTGTTTCTGTATGTAACACATCTTTAGGCATCTTTTGCAGGGCTGGACGAGTGGCGACATATTCTTTCAATTTCTGTTTGCTGTGCAAGGTCTTTATTTCACCTTCATTCACAAATGAGAGTTTTTCAGGATATAATATTCTGGGTTGGCAATTTTTCTCTCTTAGTACCTTGGCTATGTCTCGCCATTCTCTCCTAGCTTGTAGGGTTTCTGATGAGAAGTCAGCTGTGAGTCTAATTGGAGATCCTCTGAGAGTAATCTGGCATTTCTCTCTTGCACATTTTAGGATCTTTCCTTTATGTTTCACTGTGGTTGATTATGACGTGTCGTGGTGAGGATCTCTTTTGGTCATGCTTATTAGGGGTTCTATGAGCTTCCTGTACTAGGATGTCTCTGTTCTTCTCCAAACCTGGGAAATTTCCTGCTAGTATCTCACTAAAAAGGCCTTTTAATCCTTTCTCCCTCTCCATGCCTTCAGGTACTCCTAGAACCCGAATGTTGGGTTTTTTAATAGTATCCTGTAGATTCCTGACAGTATTTTTTAGATTTCTGATTTCTTCTTCTTTTCTTTGATTTGATTGTTTCCTTTCCTGTTCTCTGTCTTCTAATTCTGATATTCTCTCTTCTGCTCACCCATTCTGTTTTTGAGGCTTTCTAATGTGTTTGTCATTTGATCTATTGAGTTCTTCATTTCATTATGGTTTCTTGTCACTATCACAGTTTCTTGTTCTACTAGTTGTTTCATTTCATTTTGATTCCTCCTTAATATTTCATTTTCATGAGAGAAATTTTCTATCTTGTCCATTAAGGATTTCTGTAGTTCAAGAATTTGTTTTTGAGAACTTCTTAATGTTCTTATCAGTTTTTTGAGATCCGCTTCTTGCATTTCCTCTATCTCTTCATCTTCATAATCTTGCATTGGGGTGTCTTGTTCATTTGGGGGCATCATAGTGTCTTCCTTGCTCTTGTTACCTCGGCTTCTACATTTGTTGTTTGGCATGTTGGAGATAATTTATGTTTGTTTGTTGTTTTTTACTATACAGCAGTAAGAAACAACGAAACCCGGTCATTCGCAACAAGATGGAGGAATCTGGAAAACATCATGCTGAGTGAATTAAGCCAGTCCCAAAGAGAAAAATATCATTTGTTCCCCCTGATCGATGACAACTGAGCACCAAAGGAGAAACCTGTGAAGTGAAATGGACACTATAAGAAACAATGAACTGATCAGCTCTTGTCCTGACTCTTGATGTACAATGTAATACTTTATCCTTTTTAGTATTTTGTTGTTGTTGTTCTAGTACTAGTGGTTGAACTCTGTAATTAACACACAATTATTCTTAGGTGTTTAAATTTTAACTGAAAAGTGATCCCTGTTAAATTTCAGAGTGGGAATAAGAGAGGGAGGAGATGTACAACTGGGGACATGCACAATCGGACTTGCCGCAAATGGTGGAGTTAGAAATGTGCCAGGGGATTCCAACACAATCCCATCAAGGTGGCATGTACCAATGCCATCTCACTAGTCCAAGTGATCAATCTCAGTTCACAATTGATGGCTCTGATAGGTCTAAGAATCAAAGGGATCACACAAACAAGACAAGTGTTTGCTAATACTAACTGATAGAATCAAAAAGGGGGAGAAAGATCCAACATGGGAAGCGGATACACAGCAGACTAATATAATGGCAGATGTCAACACTCTGGCCTCAGAATCAGCCCTCAAGGCATTGGGATCTGGCTGAAGAGCCCATGAGAGTATAGTAGGCATGGAAAGCCAAGATATCATGGGAAAAAAAGACCTAAATGAATGATCTTTGTGAGTGAGATCCCAGTGGAAAGAACGGGGCCATCAAAGAAGGAGGTACCTTTCTCTGAAGGGAGGAGAGAACTTCCACTTTGACTATGACCCTATCAGAATAAGATCAAAGTCAGCATACTCTAAAGGCTTCCATAGCCCTGGCAACTCATGACTAGAGCCTAGGGAGATTACTGACGCCATGAACAGGAATATCAAATTGTTAAGTCAGCAACAGGAGTCACTGTGTACTTACACCCCATGTGGGAGCTGTCCTTAATGTGTTGTCTAATGTGAAGTGATGCTATAACTAGTACTGAAACAGTATTTTTACACTTTGTGTTTCTGTATGGGTACAAACTGATGAGGTCTTTACTAATTATATACTGAATCGATCTTCTGTATATAAAGATAATTGGAAATGAAAAAAAAACTGGTGTTAAATTGGAAATGGCATAGAAAATTAATTAATTTTAAAAAATATTATGTAGGATATCTGTCTTTAATGTGCTGTACATTGTTATTTAATGCTATAATTAGTACTCCAATGGTAGTTTTTTCACTTTATGTTGCTAGATGGGCAAACTGTTGAAATCGTTACCTAATATATACTAAACTGATCTTCTGTATATAAAGAGAATTGAAAATGAATCTTTATGTGAATGGAAGGGGAAAGGGAGTGGGAAAGGGGAGGTTTGCAGGTGGGAGGGAAGTTATAGGAGGGGGGAAGCCATTGTAACCAATAAGCTGTACTTTGGAAATTTATATTCATTAAATAAATTTTAATAAAAAAAGAATTGATTAATTTTCTATGCAATTTCCAATTTAACACCAAGTATTTTTTTTCATTTTCAATTATCTTTATATACAGAAGATCGATTCAGTATATAATTAGTAAAGATCTCATCAGTTTGCACCCACACAGAAACACAAGGTGTAAAAATACTGTTTCAGTACTAGTTATAGCATTACTTCGCATTGGACAACACATTAAGGACAGATCCCCCATGAGATGTAAGTATACAGTGACTCCTGTTGATTCAATAATTTGACACTCTTTTTTATGGCATCATTAATCTCCCTAGGCTCTAGTCATGAGATGCCGAGGCTATGGAAGCCTTTAGGGTTTGCCAACTTTGATCTTATCCCAAGAGTGTCATAGTCAAAGTGGAAGTTCTCTCCTCCCTTCAGAGAAAGGTACCTCCTTCTTTGATGGCCCCATCTTTTCCACTGGGATCTCACTCACAGAGATCTTTCATTTAGTTCTTTTTTTTCAGAGTATCTTGCCTTTCCATGCCTAAAATACTCTAATGGGCTCTTCAGCGAGATCTGAATGCCTTAAGGGCTGCTTCTGAGGCCAGAATGTTATTTAGGACATCTGCCATTCTATAAGTGTGCTGTGTATCCCACTTCCCATGTTGGATGGTTCTCTCCCTTTTTGGCTCTATCTGTTAGTATTAGCAGCACTAGTCTTGTTTGTGTGATCCCTTTGACTCTTTGACCTATCAGTTTGCTCAATTGTGAACTCAAGATGATCACTTGGTCTAGTGAGATGGCATTGGCACATGCCACCTTGATGGGATTGTATTGGAATCCCCTGGCACATTTCTAACTCCACCATTTGGGGCAAGTCAGATTGAGCATGCCATGAAGGGAAAATTTTAAAATTATACTGAATACATTGGAAAAGACAAAAGAATGAGTAATCAAATTTGTCTTTTCATTATGTTTGTAAAGTGTAGAATCTCCTTGTAATCTTAAGTGGTTAGGATTAAAGTCTAGTGATTATTTACTATTGTATATGCATGTGAGTCCCAGAAAGGAGACTTTCAACTTGTTTAGGCATTTTTGTGTTATCTGGTGGCAGAAGATAGCAAAGCTGAAGGTCTTCATCCACTCACCCATGTGTTAGTATCTATCCATTAATGACTACCTAAACTTCCAGTAAGTCAAAAAATTTTCAGAGTAGATAAAGAAGAGCTATAGTCTTTTTTTAAATTTATACTTCTCCACCAGTTGTGGAAAACAAATGATAAATGACTGTGGCTGCACTTAGAGGGATAAGGCATAATGCCAGATCTGTAAGTCTCTAAACCCCATGTTCAAATGCATTGTGATCACATTTGTGATCACATTGTGATCAGCATTTGTGACCTTCACATTCTACTTAAACACCTTAGGCCTCAGTTTCTTTTTCTTTTTTGTTTATTTGACAGAGTTAGACAGTGAGAGAGAGAGAGACAGAGAGAAAAGTCTTCTGTTGGTTCACCCCCCAAATGGCTGCTATGGCCAGAGCTATGCCAATCTGAAGCCAGGAGCCAGGTGCTTCTTCTGGTCTCCTATGTGGGGGCAGGAGCCCAAGCAGTTGGGCCATCCTCCACTGCCCTTCTGGGCCACAGCAGAGAGCTGAACTGGAAGAGGAACAACTGGGACTAGAACCTGGCACCCATATGAGATGCTGGCACTGCAGGCAGAGGATTAACCAAGTGAGCCACAGCACTGACCCTCTTTTTTTCAAAACATAAAAAGGTTATAGAGTATGCCTTACAGGGTCATTGTGAAAATTTAATGGTTGTATACCTGCCAAGTCCCTAGAACAAAATCAGCCCTTTGTTAAGGATTCAAAAATTATTAGCCATTATTTTGATTACCATAATTAATATTCATAGTAAATTCAATTATAATAATTCCTCATAATCACAGACAGGGAGGTTTGAGGGATAAAAATTAAAGTCTTTGCCTATGCTGAAGTCTTGAAAAGTTTATCAGAATTTTTTCCTATAATAATTTGATGTTATTGAGTCATAGATTAAGGTATTTGATTCATTTTGAGTGTATTTTTGTGTAAGGTGGTGGTGGGGGACTAGTTTCATTCTTATGCATGTGGAGATCCAGTTTTACCAACGCCATTTGATGAAGAGACTGTCCTTGATCCAGGGATTGGGTTTAGCTCTTTTGTGAAAAATATGTTGGTTGTAGATGCGTGGATTAATCTGGTGTTTCTATGCTGTTCCATTGGTCTACTCATATGTTTTTTGCCAGTACCAGGTTGTTTTGAGTATAACTGCCAGTAGTGTGTCTCAAAATCTGATTTCATAATGCCTCCAGCTTTGGTTTTATGTATAAGATTACTTTAGCTATTCAGGGTCTGTAGTGTTTCCATATAACTTTAATATCATTTTTGGGGGGTCAGATAAGAATGTCCTTGCTATTTTGATTGGGATCTCATTGATTCTGTAAATTGCTTTTGGTATAATGTACATTCTGATAGTATTTTTCCAATCCATGAACATGGAAGATGCTTCAAATTTTTGTGTTTTCTTCTATTTTTCATTATTTTTAAAAAATTATCAGTCATAGAATTCTCACCTCCTTGGTTAAATTTATTCCAAGGCATGTAAATATTTTTGTAACAACTGTGAATGGGAGTGATATTAAGACTTCTTTCTCAGCCATGGCATAGTTTTTGTATACAAAGGCTATTGATTTCTGTGTGCTAATTTTATATACTGCCACTTTCCCAAACTTTTTAATGAGTTCCAATAATCTCTTAGTGGAGTCTTTTGGTTCTCCTATATTTAGAATCATATCATCTGCAAATAGGGATAATTTGACTTCCTCCCTTCCAATTTTGTAATCCCTTTGATTTCTTTTTCTTCCTAATGGCATTGGCTAAAACTTCCAGGACTATATTGAACAGCAATCATGAGAGTGGGCATCCTTGTCTGGTTCTGCATCTTAGAGGGAGTGCTTCCATCTTTTCCCCATTCAGTAGGATGCTGGCTGTGGTTTTGTCATAAATTGCCTTAATTCTCTTGAGGAATGTTCCTTCTATACACTGTTTGCTGAAGGTCTTCTTCATGAAATGATGTATTTTACCAAATGCTTTCACTGCCACTGTTGAGATAATATTTTTTTGGTTCAGTTTGTTAATGTGGTCGATCACATTTATTGATTTGTGAATGTGAACCATCCTTGCATATCAGCCTTTAGTTCCACTTGGTCCAGGTCCATTTTTCTGATGTGTTGTTGGATTTGATTTGTTAGTATTTTTTGAGGATTTTTGTGTCTATGTTCTTGAGGAATATAGGTCTGTAGTTCTCTGTTACATCTTTTTCTGGTTTAGGAAATAAGGTGATTCTGGCTTCATAGAAGGAGTTTGGGAGGATTCCCTCCCTTTCAAATGTTTTGAATAGCTTGAGAAGAATTGGAAGTAGTTCTTTAAATGTCTAGTAGAATTCAGCAGTGAAGCCAACTGGTCCTGGACTTCTCTTTATTGTGAGGGTGTATATTATGACTCAATCTCAATCTTGGTTATTAGTCTGTCAGATTTTCTATGTCCTCATGACTCAATTTAGGTAGATTGTATGTGCACAGGGATCTATCCAATTCTGCTATATTTTCCAATTTGCTGGCATAACACTCATCACAATAATTCCTGATTATTCTTTTTATTTCTATGGTGTTTGTTGTTACACATCCTTTTTCATTTCTGATTTCATTGATTTGTTTCTTATCCCTCTTTGTTTCAGTTATTTGGGCCAATGGTGTATCAATTTCATTTTTAAAAAAACCTATTCTTCATTTCCCATCCACAGAGAGAATAGAGATGTTTCCAGAGCCTATGGGTGATCCTCCTTGGCATTTTTAGCATTAGAACCTGTAATATGTTTAGAGGCTGGGGGCATCTCATAATCCTGTGTGGGTGTTCAGCCCCCAGCCAGAATCAAAGTCTGTGAGGAATATGTATTTTTCCCTCTGGTAACATCCTGGGCTCACAGGTACATACAATTACTGCTGCATCCAATTTTGTTGTCAAAATGGCAACTTCCCCTGACTGGGTGTCCTTGTTTGGGAATAGGTATAAAGAAATGTCCTTTGTCTTCACTGTGTTAGAGGAGTACCCTGGAAGATCCCAGGATGGACTCAAAGACAGTGTGGGCTGCCAGGTTCTCCCTCTGGCAATATCACAAGAGGCACAGGCTGCTGCATGCAGCCTGCTCTCACCTCATTCTCCAAAGCTGGCAGTGTCTTGTTACTCATTGCTGTGGGATCCTATATTGTGTCTGTGCTCATTGCTGTAACTTCTGCACTATGCCATAGTGTCACTCTTGCATCTGCAGAATTTCCACTGCAGTTTTGTCTTCAACTCCCCCAGGGTTGCCATACCTCCATTTTTTCCTGCTATTTTCTCCTAGCCTAAAGCAGCATGTCTTTTCTCAATTCAGCCAGCTTGGAATCCACCAAATTATGAGAACTGTACTTTTGCAATATCCCACGGTATTGTGCCTACAACTTCCAGCATTCTGTGGGCATTTTAAATGGTAATATATAAAAACATTTTCAATAAGATTAATTTTTCATTGATTATATAAGGATAAACAAAGAGAATAAATGTTTCCATACTTTATAGTTTTAGCCTCTATTTAAGTCCCTCCATTTCCAAAATGGACATGGCTTTTCTCTGAGAACTTGTAAGAGGCACCACACAACTAGGAATTAAATATATAATCTATAGCAAGGAGCTACTTTTGTGAAGAACACTGCTCTCTGCTACTGGCAATGGGAGGAATATGGCAGGTGAAATCCTGAAACAGAAACCTAATCATGAAATTATGTGGGGTGTTTCTTAAGTGATAAATCAGAAAATTTCAGAAGCTTAAATTGTAAAAAAACATTTATATGAATTCCTATATCTGAAATCAGTTGTCATTATATCTTTGGTGATCAAATACATGAACTCCATAGCTAACAAGCAGATGCTGTTAGACTTTTGCAGTGTTTTGAGATGAATGGTCACCTACATTTCAGATTTAGGAAAGTTCAACTAAGAATCCTAATTGCAGGCTGCAGCTGCACCCTTTAAGCATGGACAAGCTGGACAATGAACAACTGGTTCATTTTATTCATTGATGCTTACTTAGGCAGCCCTTACATAGTCCGAGAACTCAATACAACTGAAATCTTGGAACAATAATCTGGATGATCACATTTTTTCCAGAAGGATTAAAGGAATTGTAACTTTTTCTGGTTGAGGTTATTATGTGTTAGAGAACAGTTGGGTTTTCAACCCATCATTGAAAGATTGTAGAATTCAATGACACTGAGTTATTCATACATAGTCAATGAGCTTATTGCTATTTTTCTCTTCAAGTATGCCTTCTAATTATTCAGATCTGTCATAGTTTCCATGAATTGTTGTTCATCTATTACCTGGAAATCTGATTTTTTATAATGGTACCTTTCTTCCTACATCAATTAGAATAATGGCATCAATTAGAGTAAGTATCTCAGATACATTTTTTTTAACTCAAGATAGCTTGTGCATCTCATTTATATTCAGCAATATGAATTGTTACCATGCGTTATGCACATATGTTGTATTTGCACTTAAAAAATCTTTAACACTAGTGTTAATAATCAAGCATATAGTATTTTTCTTTAAGGCTCGACTTTAACTCTGAGAATCTGATTCAAATCCACATTTTAGCTAACTAGCATTTTCCATATTTTTATCAAAATTCTCATTTGAATGATGCCCTTAGAATTCTGACTAATCCATATTTTCTAGCATCTTATGTAAAAAGATTTAGGAAAGGAAATAATAAAATACTTGCAGGCAAACTGGAAACTAATTACATATACTCTGGAAAATAAATA
The DNA here is from genome assembly GCF_033115175.1 of Lepus europaeus. Lineage (NCBI taxonomy): Eukaryota > Metazoa > Chordata > Mammalia > Lagomorpha > Leporidae > Lepus > Lepus europaeus. The sequence goes on along the minus strand of NC_084851.1, from coordinate 20,555,644 downwards.
TTTGAAATTATCGAAGGTTATTGAATCTTGACTTTTAGTATGGAAATTTATTTATTTTGCCTACAAATGTAAACAAAGTAAATATGAATCACAATATTTATGAATTACATATTGATTAAAAACATGTGATAATTTAGCATGCTCTCTGAATGCCATACCAATAGAGACAAATAGTGATAGTTGGTTCACTTACACATAGTGTAATTTTTCAATGAATCACATGTAAATAATTAAAATTATTTCACAAAATGGAAATATATGTGTGTAATTGTAAATCTTTTGACACTTAAACTCCTGCATGTTTGCTATAATTTATAATGATGCATGAATAGCATGATCTAGTTATCCAAATAATAACAAATCTAATCTTATAGCCATCTTTTTTTATTTTCAATTACTTTATATACAGAAGATAAATTTAGTATAAATTAAGTAAAGATTTCAACAATTTGCAACCACACAAAAACACAAAGTGGAACATACCGTTTGAGTACTAGTTATAGCATTACTTCACAATGTACAGCACATTAAGGACAGAGATCCTACATGAAGAGTAAGTGCACAGTGACTCCTGTTGTAGACTTAACAATTTGACACTCTTGTTTATGGTGTAAGTAATCACCCTAGGGCCTTGTCATGAGTTGCCAAGGCTATGGAAGCCTTTTGAGTTCACCAAGTCCGATCTTATTTAGACAAGGCCATAGTTAAAGTGGAAGTTCTCTCCTCCCTTCAGAGAAAGGTACCTCATTCTTTGATGGCTCATTTGTTCCACTGGGAACTCACTCACAGAGATCTTTCATTTAGGTCTTTCTTTTTTTGCCAGAGTGTCTTGGCTTTCCATGCCTACAATACTCTCATGGGCTCTTCAGCCAGATCCAAATGCCTTAAGAGCTAATTCTGAGGCCAGAGTGCTGTTTAGGACATCTGCCATTCTATGAGTCTGCTGTGTATCCCACTTCCCATGGTGGATCATAATCTCCTTCTTAATTCTATCAGATATTAGCAGATACTAGTCTTGTTTATGTGATCTCTTTGACTCTTAGACCTATCATTATGATCAATTGTAAACTGAAATTGATCACTTGGACTAGTGAGATGGCATTGGTACATGCCACCTTGATGGGATTGAATTGGAATCCCCTGGCATGTTTCTAACACTACCGTTTGGGGCAAGTATGATTGAGCATGTCCCAAATTATACATCTTCTCCCTCTCTTATTCCCACTCCTATATTTAACAGAGATCACTTTTCAGTTAAATTTCAACACCTAAGAATACTTGTGTGTTAATTACAGAGTTCAACCAATAGTATTAAGTAGAACAAAAAAAGATACTAAAAAGGATAAAGAATTAAATTGTACATCAACAGTCAGGACAAGGGCTGATCAAGTCAGTGTTTCTCATAGTGTCCTTTTCACTTCAACAGGTTTCCTTTTTGGTGCTCGGTTAGTTGTCACTGATCAGGGAGAACATTTGCTATTTATCCCTTTGGGAATGGCTTATTTCACTCAGCAAGATGTTTTCTAGATTCTTGCATATTGTTGGAAATGACTGGATTTCATTGTTTTTGACTGCTGTATAGTATTCTATAGAGTATATGTCCCATGATTTCTTTTCTTTTTTCAAAACTTTTATTTAATGAAAATAAATTTCCAAAGTACAGCTTATGAATTACAATGGCTTCCCCCTTCCCATAACTTCCCTCCCACCTGCAACCCTCCCCTTTCCTGCTCCTTCTACCCTTCCATTCACATCAAGATTCATTTTCAATTCTCTTTATATACAGAAGATCAGTTTAGTATATATTAGGTAACGATTTCAACAGTTTGAGCCCATATAACAACACAAAATGAAAAAAATACTGTTGGAGTACTAGTTATAGCATTAAATAACAGTGTACAGCACATTAAAGACAGAGATCCTACATAATATATTTTTTGTAGGCGGCTGCTTAACCCATTGTGCTGTAACACCTGCTCCTAAACAACCCACTTAAGAGATGGGCCAAGGACCTCAAGAGACATTTTTTGAAAGAGGAAATCCAAATGGCCAACAGACACATGAAAAAATGTTCAGGATCACTAGCAATCAAAGAAATGCAAATCAAAACCACAATGAGATTTCACTTCACCCCGGTGAGAATGGCTCACATTCAGAAATCTACCAACAGCAGATGCTGGAGAGGATGTGGGGAAAAAGGGACACCAACCCACTGTTGGTGGGAATGCAAACTGGTTCAGCCACTATGGAAGTCAGTCTGGAGATTCCTCAGAAACCTGAACATAAACCTACCATACAACCCAGCCATCCCACTCCTTGGAATTTAATCAAAGGAAATTAAATTGGCAAACAAAAAAGCCATCTGCAAATTAACGTTTATTGCAGCTCAATTCACAATAGCTAAGACCAAGGAACCAACCCAAATGCCCATCAACAGTAGACTGGATAAAGAAATTATGGGACATGTACTCCATAGAATACTATACAGCAGTAAGAAACAATGAAACCCAGTGATTTGCAACAAGATGGAGGAATCTGGAAAACATCATGCTGAGTGAATTAAGCCAGTCCCAAAGAGACAAATATCATTTGCTTTCCCTGATGGGTGACAACTGAGCACCAAAGGGGAAACCTGTTGAAGTGAAATGGACACTATAAGAAACGATGACCTGATCAGCTCTTGTCCTGACTCTTGATGTACAATGTAATACTTTATCCTTTTTAGTATTTTGTTGTTGTTATAGTTGTTGTTCTAGTACTAGTGGTTGAACTCTGTAAGTAACACACAATTATTCTTAGGTGTTTAAATTTTAACTGAAAAGTCATCCCTGTTAAATTTAAGAGTGGAAAAAGAGAGGGAGGAGATGTACAACTGGGGACATGCTCAATCGGACTTGCCCCAAATGGTGGAGTTAGAAATGTGCCAGGGGATTCCAACACAATCCCATCAAGGTGGCATGTACCAATGCCATCTCACTAGTTCAAGTGATCAATTTCAGTTCACAACCGATGGCTCTGATAGGTCTAAGAATCAAAGGGATCACACAAACAAGACTAGTGTCTGCTAATTCTAACTGATAGAATCAAAAAGGGGGAGAATGTCCAACATGGAAAGTGGGATACACAGCAGACTCATAGAATGGCAGATGTCCTAAACAACACTCTGGCCTCACAATCAGCCTTTAAGGCATTCAGATCTGGCTGAAGAGCCCATGAGAATATTGTAGACATGGAAAGCCAAGATACAATGGAAAAGAAAAAAAAAAAACAGAAGACCTAAATGAAAGATCTCAGTTAGTGGAAAGAACGGGGCCATTAAAGATGGAGGTACCTTTCTCCGAAGGGAGGAGAGAACTTCCACTTAGACTATGACCCTATCAGAATAAGACCAAAGTCAGCGAACTCTAAAGGCTTCCATAGCCCTGGCAACTCATGACTAGAGCCTAGGGAGATTACTGACGCCATGAACAGGAATATCAAATTGTTAAGTCAGCAACAGGAGTCACTGTGTGCTTACATCCCATGTGGGATCTGTCCTTAATGTGTTGTCTAATGTGAAGTGATGCTATAACTAGTACTGAAACAGTATTTTTACACTTTGTGTTTCTGTGTGGGTACAAACTGATGAGATCTTTACTAATTATATACTGAATCGATCTTCTGTATATAAAGATAATTGGAAATGAAAAAAAAACTGGTGTTAAATTGGAAATGGCATAGAAAACTAATTAATTCTTAAAAAACATTATGTAGGATATCTGTCTTTAATGTGCTGTACACTGTTATTTAATGCTATAACTAGTACTTCAACAGTATTTTTTTTTTCATTTTGTGTTGTTATATGGGCTCAAACTGTTCAAATCGTTACCTAATGTATACTAAACTGATCTGTATATAAAGAGAATTGAAAATGAATCTTGATGTGAATGGAAGGGGAGAGGGAGCGGGAAAGTGGAGTTTTGCAGGTGGGAAGGAAGTTATGGGAGGGAGTAAGCCATTGTAACCCATAAGCTGTACTTTGGAATTTTATATTCATTAAATAAAAGTTTAATAAATGAAAAAAACAAAAAAATAATATATTTTTTAAAAATTAATTAATTTCTATGCCATTTCCAATTTAACACCAGTGTTTTTTTTTTATTTTCAATTATCTTTATATACAGAAGATCGATTCTGTATGTAATTAGTAAAGATTTCATCAGTTTGCATAACACAGAAAAACAAAGTGTAAAAGTAATGTTTCAGTACTAGTTATAGCATTATTTCACATTAGAGAACACATTAAGGACAGATCCCACATGAGATGTAAGCACACAGTGACTCCTGTTGCTGACTTAACAATTTGACACTCTTGTTTATGGCGTCAGTAATCTCCCTAGGCTCTAGTCATGAGTTGCCAAGGCTATGGAAGCCTTTAGATTTCGCTGACTTTGGTCTTATTCTGATAGGGTTATAGTCAAATAGAAGTTTTCTCCTCCCTTCAGAGAAAGGTACCTCCATCTTTGATGGCCCCGTTCTTTCCACTAACAGAGATCTTTCATTTAGGTCTTCTTTTTTTTTTCTTCCCCATTGTATCTTGGCTTTCCATGCCTACAATTCTCTCATGGGCTCTTCAGCCAGATCCAAATGCCTCAAGGGCTGATTGTGAGGCCAGAGTGTTGTTTAGGATGTCTGCCATTCTGAGTCTGCTGTGTATCCCACTTCCCATGTAGGATCTTTCTCCCCCTTTTTGATTCTATCAGTTAGAATTAGCAGACACTAGTCTTGTTTTTGTGATCCCTTTGATTCTTAGACCTATCAGAGCCATCGGTTGTGAACTGAAATTGATCACTTGAACTAGTGAGATGGCATTGGTACATGCCACCTTGATGGGATTGTATTGGAATCCCCTGGCACATTTCTAACTCCACCATTTGGGGCAAGTCCGATTGAGCATGTCCCCAGTTGTACATCTCCTCCCTCTCTTTTTCTCATTCTTAAATTTAACAGGGATGACTTTTCAGTTAAAATTTAAACACCTAAGAATAATTGTGTGTTAATTACAGAGTTCAACCACTAGTACTAGAACAACAACAACAAAATACTAAAAAGGATAAAGTATTACATTGTACATCAAGATTCAGGACAAGAGCTGGTCAGGTCGTTGTTTCTTATAGTGTCCATTTCACTTCAACAGGTTTCCCCTTTAGTGCTCAGTTGTCACCGATCAATCCCATTCACAATAGCTACAAAAACAATCAAGTACCTTGGAATAAACTTAACCAAGGACGTTAAAGATCTCTACGATGAAAACTAAAAAACCAGCCGGTGCTGTGGCTCAACAGGCTAATCCTCAGCCTTGCAGCGCCGGCACACCGGGTTCTAGTCCCAGTCAGGGCACCGATTCTGTCCCGGTTGCCCCTCTTCCAGGCCAGCTCTCTGCTGTGGCCCAGGAGTGCAGTGGAGGATGGTCCAAGTGCTTGGGCCCTGCACCCCATGGGAGACCAGGAGAAGCACCTGGCTCCTGCCATCAGATCAGTGCGGTGAAACGGCCACAGCGCGCCAGCCACGGTGGCCATTTGAGGGTGAACAAATGGCAAAAGGAAGACCTTTCTCTCTGTCTCTCTCTCACTGTCCACTCCGTCTGTCAAAAATAAAAAAAAAAAACCCTTAGAGAAAGAAATAGATGAGGATACCAATAAATGGAGAAATCTTCCATGCTCATGGATTGGAATAATCAATAGCATCAAAATGTCTATTCTCTCAAAAGCAATTTATACATTCAATGCAATACCAATCAAGATACCGAAGACATTCTTCTTAGATCTGGAAAAAATGATGCTGAAATTCATATGGAGACACAGAAGACCTCAAATAGCCAAAACATCTTGTACAACAAAAACAAAGCCAGAGCTGGCGCCGCGGCTCACTAGGCTAATCCTCCGCCTCGCTGTGCCGGCACACTGGGTTCTAGTCCCGGTCGGGGCACCGATCCTGTCCCGGTTGCCCCTCTTCCAGGCCAGCTCTCTGCTGTGGCCAGGGAGTGCAGTGGAGGATGGCCCAAGTGCTTGGGCCCTGCACTCCATGGGAGACCAGGAGAAGCACCTGGCTCCTGCCACCGGAACAGCGTGGTGCACTGGCCGCAGCGCGCTACCGCGGCGGCCATTGGAGGGTAAACCAACGGCAAAAGGAAGACCTTTCTCTCTGTCTGTCTCTCTCACTGTCCACTCTGCCTGTCAAAAAAGAAAAAAGAAAAAAAAAACAAAGCCGGAGACATCACAATACCATAATTTCTTTATCCAGTCTACTGTTGATGACCATTTTGGTTGATTCCATGTCTTAGCTATTGTGAATTGAGCTGCAATAAACATTGAGTTGCATGGAGGTTTTTTGTTTGCCAATTTAATTTCCTTTGGGTTAAATTCCAAGGAGTGGGATGGCTGGGTTGTATGGTAGGGTTATATTCAGGTTTCTGAGGAATCTCCAGATAGACTTTCATATAGCCATCTTTAAATATGTATAGTTCTAAAACCATTTATTGACACTGTGTCAATGATAAAAATCTGTTTCTCTAATATAATCCCAGTTACATAAAAATATCTGACTATGCATAGCAAATGTGTGCAAAGTATGCTCTCAGCTTAATGATAGATGCTGGTCATGATGTAGTAACATACTGTATCGCCATAATTGTATTATACTTTTCCAAGACTCATAATTTATGTATTTTTAAATAGTATTATTTTTAAAGTACAAACTAGTTATTTCAGCATTTTCTTTTTTTTCTAACTGAGGTTGATCCTCCTCTGACCTATACCTACATTTCAGACATTTATATACTGCATTAATAATTTATAAAAGCATTTCTGGAAATAAAGTTATCACTTTTCTACTTTAATAATAAATGCAAATATTTTATTTATTTTGTAACTCTTATTGACAAATTCAAACTGTGAAACAGTACCCTGTGTGGTTAGAGTGTTTTCCAATGTCAGCTGTGCATTGGGAGAGCTCTAACACTTGGCAGCCATGAGATATTTCAGTGATTCAGCTGGGCAGATGGAAGTCATTCAGGGCACACCATAAGTACATACTGTTTATGTTTTAGATTTCTCAACAATTAGACATGCTTTTATAACTTATTAATCTCAGAAACCTATACTTTATGAAACCCCTTTATTTATGTTTTTATTTCATGATCACGTTGAAGCCCTTATAGGATCCAAAAGTTACAGCTAATGTGCTTGCTTCCCTTCAGAAATATCTGCAATGTAAAGGAGCTCAAATATTCACAAAATGAAAATATCTCATAAAATGATTTTGCCATCTCAAGAACTTTATGTATCACTAGACAGGCCTATTTTTAATAAGATGGAATACTCCCTACTTCTCTGAAGATGTCTTTCACTATACAAATCAGGCTCTGCCTGCTCAGAGCTGGAAACAACACTGTTGAGGTTTTGAAGGTTAAAGAGCTAGAGGCAGAGGCAGCTGGGGGGCTCCCAGAACTGTAACCAGGTGGCCATCCCTTCTCTCTTCCTCTCTCCCATCACCTGTCTTGAAAATAACTTTTTCACTCCAAAGAAGTGGCGAGGGCACTAGCCATCAGTGCTTCACTCTCAGCTCTCTCACCTGTGAGGGAGCCCAAGGCAAATCCCAGCCACCCGGGTGCAACCCCAGGCATCCCTTTTACACCTGGGCCACCCCCATGATAGGTGAGATTGCCACCACCGAGTCCATCATCTCCATGTTCCTCCACACCCAAGAGGCTCATGAGCAAGTGATAGCTGCAGACCTTCAGTCAGAGCCTGCAGGAGACATGGGCAGAGCATTATACACTCCACTGGCTCCCTGAGAAGTTGTGCAAGGGATCAGGTTATCATCATATTCCTGTGTACTTCTACCAGAAACTGGACCCTCTGATTGCACTGAGCAGTCTGGAGCTATTGAGGTTTCTGCTTGAACACTAACTTGCACTCTGGGTTGACCCCATGAATTGTCCTTCAGAGTCAGACAGGACAGCTCCACCAGAGTGCTGTAGGAAGTCTCGCCAGTAGGAAGCAGTGCTCAGAACAGCAACAAGGTGCAAATGGTAGACAGAAGAATCTGCTCAAAGGAGGGTTCTCTTCAGTAGAAAAAAAAAAAAAAAACTTCCAAAAACTGCAATATGATGACTATCAGAGTAAGATTTAGACTATGGAAAGATGTCTTATAATGCATGGATAACTTTGATTTTTGCTTTGGGTGAGTTCTTCTTGATGATGCATTATGGAACTTAAAACATGTTACAGCTGTGAAGATCTTGCACAAAATAGAATGGTAAAATAATTTTTAAGTGTCAAAAGCCATGGTTTGTACAGTCCCTTTCAATGACTTAGTAGCCTTTGAGACCAAGTAAATGATCATTTTATTTCCTAGGGTGTGAAGTCCTATATTTCAGTTTCTCCCAGGCATTATACCTAAAGTTTTATATCAGTCACTTTAATGAAAATCAGTATTTCAATGAATCTTTCTCTGCAGTATATCTTGCAGATAAGTTTTCACTATTAATGCTTGAAAATTATCATTAACTTTTGGTAGCTCAATAGGAAAGATAAATGTCTTTAAAATGGTAGTACTGGAAATTTTATGACAAGACTTTTACTTAGCACTTAAATATATATATATGTACATAAAGACAGACCAATAAGCATCACCCACCCAGGGAAATGGTCAGCTCTTGTATGCTAGTTTTTATGGCCTTGAAATTAGCAAATGACCAGAATCTTCCATGGCAGCAGGCTTTAAAAAAAAAGGCTCTTGAGAAAATACCAGGCACCAGCCAGCTATCTGTATATTTGTTAGCTTGTAGTTTTCTAAGTCTGAGTAAACAACTTAATTTTAGGAAGTGGAGGTCTGGTTTGTAACTCTCCTTGGACTTAATTATGTAAAAGTCTTTTCCACAAATCACCATCTATTTCCTTAACTTTGTTAGTTTTATTGGGTAACTTAGAAACTGGTGTAACTTTGTACAGATTGTGGCAAAGTTGTACAGATTTCTATATTTTGGATTTTAATTGAGGAATTTTTATTCTCTCTATAATAAATAGTTTCTTATGGTGGCATTAAAAATAAATGCTTTAGAAAATGTCAGGAAATATATGACTCTGTGTGTGTTTTGAATATGTCATTTTCTAAAATGAATTGGTAGAGGATAAATATGCTGTGATTTATTAAAGTCAAATATTCTAAGATTCAATTCTGCTAGGATTTTATTTAAATAATTTTATTTAACAAGTTTACTTAAATATTCTTAGAGGCAAACATTATCATATAATGAATTAAGTCACTGCTTGTGATGCCAGTAACCCACCTCAGAGCATTGGTTCAAGTCCCAGTTGCTTTACTTCTGATCCACTTTGGCTAATGTTCCTGGGAAGTGTTTTGAGTCATGGAGTGGAGGGCGGTTAACTGAGCAAGCTCCCTGTGTGCTTTTCCTCAGCTTAGCACAGAAATGAAAACCTGGGAAACAATTTGCAAATAAGATGCAAAAGCTTTATTTTGTTTGCAAAGCAACAGTAAAGCATCTAGTCCAACAGGAGACCAGATGGAATACCAGAGCAGGACAATGGCTTTCAGGAAGTGCCCAGGGTTTTTATGGCATTACTGCATTTTAATTGGGTCAATCTATAGGGCTGCCCATTGGACAGGGGATTCATACACTCTATGTTGATTCAACTGGGGCCACCCATGGAGATAGTGGGAGTCTCCTGAAGTCAGCCAGATTCCCCTTGGGGGCTCAGGCCCCTCCTGTACTAGCTCTGGGTAGAGGACTGAAGTTGTGGTTAGAACTACAGGCTCACACATACTGAACAGGAGGTTATTATGGGGGTGATGCCAGAAGGAGAAAACAAGCTTTCCAGCCACAGCTTGCAGCCTGCTTGCACAGCATTTGCAACCTGATTGTGCCAGAAATTCTTCCTATGTCTGAGAGGCTCACAGGCACTTAGCCCCCTTCCCTGATATCCTTAGGAAGGCAGCAAATTATGGCCAAAGTACTTGGCCCCCAGCCACCTTCACTGAAGACTCAGATGGAGTCTCTGGATACTAGGTTCAGCCTGGCCCAGTCTCGGATGTTGGGAGCATTTGGGAAATAAACCACTAGAGGGAAAATCTGTCTCTCTACCTTTCAGAAAAATATATATGTTTAAAAAATAAATATTTGATTTTTAATATTTTTCAGTGGGAATTTTGTGGTTTTTTTTTAAGATTTTATTAATTTATGTGAGAGGTAGAGTTAGAGACAGTGACAGGGAGAGACAGAGAGAAAGGTTTTCCTTCCATTGGTTCATTCTCCAAATGGCTGAAAGGGCTGGAGCTGCACTGATCCAAAACCAAGAACCAGGTGCTTCTTCTTGGTCTCTCATGTGAGTGCAGGGGTCCAAAGACTTGGGTCATCTTTTACTGCTTTCCCAGGACATAGAAAAAAGCTGGATTGGAAGAGGAGCAGCCAAGACTAGAACCAGTGCCCATATGGGATGCCGGCACCACAGGCAGAGGATTAACCTATTGCACCATGGCGCCAGCCCCCTAGAATATTCTGAGCCCTTATTACATTTGCTATACTCTCAACATCCTTTGAGTTAGCCATTGAATGTGAAATGAGCTGTTGTATAATGGTAACACTGAAGACTTGGCAGCAGAACACTCTGGAACTTATAATTGTCTGTGATAAATAGACAACAAGGACTAACACCTTGTTAGTGACTACTGCTGTCCCTTGCCCTGTCCTGGATGACATCAAGGGTGACCACAGGTTTCTGTGATGGGTTGACACACTGTGATCCCAGTCATCAGAATAGCTGGTGTGTTAACATTACTTCTCATGAGCAACTAAGAGCAGGTGATAAAATTAACAAGAACTTTTTGGGGATGTGAGAAAAATAGGAGCACACACACATATGCACAACCTCAGATAGGCACATCTGTACATACAACAGAAAAGCAGCCCAAAGCTGCTGCATAGGCCTGCATCAAGTTAGGGATACTTGTGTTGCTTCCATCATACTAGAACTAAAAACACTCCAGGACTTAGAAACCCAAATAAATTGATGATAGACCTCTTAGAGTTGGAAGGTTTTTACTGTCGGCACATTTATAAGGCCTTCTCTGATAACTATTTTCTATTTCTCACAATTTTTCCCAAGACGTTTGCCTGTAGAGATAATTCCATTTAGAATATGTCCTCTCCCTTTAAGTGTGTTTTGTTTATGGCACTGCAAAAGCACTCGTAATATAGATGAAAACTGATTCATTTCCTAAACTCTGGATTATTTATATCTACCACTGAATAGTATATTCAAGATTTGGACATGTTATATAATGTGTGAAAACTTAAAATAACAATTAAGGCCAATGCTGCAGCTCAATAGGCTAATCCTCCACCTGTAGCGCTGGCACACTGGGTTCTATTCCTGGTCGGGGCACCAGATTCTGTCCCAGTCACTCCTCTTCCAGTCCAGCTCTCTGCTGTGGCCTGGGAGTGCAGTGGAGGATGGCCCAAGTGCTTGGGCCCTGCACCCACATGGGAGACCAGGAGAAGCACCTGGCTCCTGGCTTCTGATCAGAGTGGTGCACTGGCCACAGTGCATTAGCCTCAGTGGCCACTGGGGGGTGAACCAACGGTAAAAGAAAACTTTTCTCTCTGTCTCTCTCTCTCTTACTGTCTACTCTGCCTGTCAAATAAAATACAATTAAAAAACACTTGTTCCTCATGAAAATCTGAGAACAGTTAAAAGCATAAAAAATTTAATGTATTCGTCAGTCATGTAATCCTTGTATATTCATTTTGGAACACTGAATTATCTGTTTTCATTCTATATGATCTCCAATAATAATTAACACACTAGTATTTGCTAGAGAGGTACAACACTTTAACATATTTTTAAAGTCTTGATAACACAATGAATATAAATATTTAATGTAAAACTCTATGATTTTCTTAAAAGCTTGGTAATATTTTCAAAGAATTACTATTAATGATTTTTTCATGAAACTTAGAAGAATGTGCATATATGTGCATGTAGGTCCTCATGTATATGTATCTTTCTTAAAGTTAAGCAAATTATATTTCAGAGTAAAATGGATTTATGCCACTGCAATTCATGTTTTGTGGTATGTTGACAAAATATGATATCAAAGTTTATCTCACATTAAATTTTTAAAATATATGGTAAGAACACTGAGAATTTATTTCTAGGAGAATGTAATATAATATAATATAATATAATATAATATAATATAATATAATATAATATAATATAATATAATATAATATAATATAATATAATATAATATAATTTTCTAGAGTTCTCACGCTGTTCACCAGATCTCTAAACGGATTAACCTTACCGAATTAAAACTTCATACCCAGACCAGGCATTTGGTGGAGCAGTTAAGATGCCACATGAGATGCTCACATCCCTCATTAGAGGGTCTGGGTTTGAGCCCTGGCTCTGCACTAAATTCTGGAGTCATGCTAATACATGTTTGGAGGCAGCAGGTGATGGTTGAAGTTGTAGATCTGTCCCCACAGGGGAAATCTGGATTGAGTCCCTGGCTCCTGTTTTGGCTTGGCCTAGCCCTGGGTATTGTGGGAATTTGGATAATAAACTAAAAGATTGGAGAATTTTCTGTCGCTGCCTTTCAAATCAATTGGGACAGAATCCAGCACCCCAACTAGGACTAGAACCTGGTGTGCCAGCGCTGCTCTATCTCTCTCTTACAGTCTCCTTCTCTTTTTTCTTCACCGCCCCTTCACTCTGGTCTGTTGGGTATTCCCCAATAAACCCTTTCCCTTAAAAAAAAAGTTTCTACCCTTTAGCCTACATCATTCCATCCTACCCTAGTAACCAATGTTCTGCACTGTTTCTATGTACAGCATTTGGATCCTAAAGATTCTACATATAATTGAGACCATGAAGCAATTTAAATATTTTTCCTATATCTGATTTATACTCCAGATTCATCTGTTCTATAGCAAATACCCTTTTGTAAAGGCTAAATAATTTTCTCTCAATAGCATCCCATTATATAATATTTGATTCTCCATTTCTTTCTTAATACTATTTCTTCATCCATTAAAGGATACTTAGTCTGTTTTCATTTCTTGGCTACTGTAAAAATGCTGTAATAAACATGGTAGAACAGATATCTCTACCACGTGATGACTGACTGATTTCTTTGCATATACACCCAGAAGAGTAATTGATGAGTCCTATGGTTATTCTATTTTTACTTTTTAAGGAACTTTCATATTGTTTTCATACTGGCTGTACTCATGTACATTTCCACTAATTGTATAGATGGGTTCCTAGTTATCCACATCCCTGACTACACTTGTCATCTCCTATCCTTTTGACAAAAGGCACTGTAAAATAAGGTGAAATATTATTGTATATTTGATTTGCATTTACCTGGTATGTTAGTGATATGAGCATATTTCTATATATCTGCTGCATCACAAGATTCTCTACTTATATATGTACTTTGCTATACTTTATTTTCTATAACAAAAGATATCAGAAGGTTATTATAATAGCATTAGATCTTAAAAGCCTTGCATATTTGTTTTTCCAGAAACTGTGGTTTGCAGCTCAGAAAAGAATAAAATATTTTAAACAAAGATTGTTATTTGCTTTCTACATAGTTACAGATATTCCAAGGTTTGTGCAATTATTTGTTTCTAGTTTCACTTGTAATCACCAGATGATATACTTTATATTATTTAATCATTTCAAATACTTTTCTTCTAAAAAATTATGACTTAAGTAATTTCCAGACAACATTCCACATATACCAGATAAGAAATACTTAACTCACCAGGAAAATAATGACTATGCCATACACTCTGAATGTTCCTCCCACATAAGGCCTTGAAGTGATTAACAAGTGACTTCTTAGTCTTGCAGACAATTAAGTCATGCATTAATGATTTAAGGTTTAGACCATGGTAAGGAAGTTCTTGTTTTATAAGTTTGCATCATATGTAACTTTAAAATATTTAAGACATTTCCTGTGTACTTCTCAGTTATTTTTATTTTTATTTCATCATACTAGATCTATTATTTCCTTATAAAAGTCATTTATTGTATAAATTAATGTAAAGTAACCAAATCCAGCTATATAGCAGCTTCAGAAATAGACCTGACCAAAAAGTTCCCAGTAACTAGGCATGATCCAATTGTAGTGGTTATTTGTATCTCACAATTACCAGAACTTCTTTCAGGAGCTGGTTATGAAAACATTCAAGTTGGGCTGACAGTATTTTGTTAGGGATATTTGTTTGTGTGTTTATTCAGTATATCTACATAAAAATGATTCTGCCTTTAGCCAAAACTGAGTCATCATGATAGCTACCTTTTGTAGAGTGCATTTCTTAAGAAAATGGGAACAAATTTTAGATTTGTTCAGCTTTTTACTAAAGATGCTTAACACCATAGTTGTTTTTGCCTAACCTAATTTGTTAGTCTGGGCAATGACACGGGAAGCAGAATGAAATAGATGCATATGGCTGTCCTATTTACACATCAGTCTGAAAATGGCTTATAGTGTTACAGTGTTCCGGACTTAAAAGAGGAAGGTACAGGTTCACATGAATAGACAGCTGGGGATACAGTTAGGAGAACTCTTTGTGTTGTGGTCTACTGAATATTCTCTGTAGGAAGGGCATCCTTTGGGACTTGCCCATTTTCTGTTCTTCTTGAATGTCAGTGCAGTGCACTGCTACTGTCTGATTCTCTTGTCTGTGGACTCCTTTTCTAACAGCTGCAGTGCTCTGTCTCTGATTTCTAGGCTAGTTGCTCAAGGTATGAATTTTTCATAGAATATGTACTGACATGACATTGCCATTCTTCTATGGAAAGAAAAATTTTAATGGTGAAGAATTTAAATATCAAACAGATCCACAAGAGAATGAACATTTTTCCATGAAATTAAGATTTTTAAAGAGAAATCAAAATCAAAATAAATATTAGAAAATAATAATTCAATAGATCAAATAAAAATTCAGTGGAAAGCCAAAACAGCGGACTTGGTGAAGCAGAAGAAAGAATATCTGAGCCAGAACACAAATATTTTGAAATTTTTTAGTCAGGAGTGCTATGTGAAATCAAAGTTATCATTTATGTGGAAAAAACAACAGAAATGTATTCTCATCTCCAAAGATTTGAGAAAGTCCTCCATTCAGTTATACTAATTTAATTATATGCTATAAAATATTCTTATGAATAAAGAATGCATGGTCATGAATAAATAATTATATTGGAAAAGCATTGATAATGATTTTGACTCTATTTTTATCTATTTATACTGAAGGTGGACAAGAAGTTTAGCATTAATGAGATAGTTATAATTATTAAATCTATTGAATTTTCCAAATACACCAATCTACACCCAAAAAAGAATGCAAGAACAAAAAAGTTGAGAATAAAGGGAGATTTTTGCTTTATCTGCCTTGCATCCAAAGTTAGTATTGCTGTACTACACTTTAATAAAAGAATAAACAATATTGCCTAGCTTCATTTTGAAACTTGCTGAAGCAATTGGTATGAGATTTACCTTCCCACCATAAACATGAAGAAAAGAGAAAAATGAGACCAATGTATATAGATACTGGACAACAGCAGTATTGGGCCATTATCCATGAGCAGAAAAACAAAGAGACCTCTAAAAAAGGGGGCCCCTTTATATTGGAAGAAGGTAGCTCAAGGGTGGGGAAACTAAGGTGGTTCTGCTGGGCTGAGTAGACCTTGTGTTGTCAGAGGCTGAAGCAGGTGTGATTTAGGAGGCATAGATATGAAAGAAGGAAGCTACACAGAGAAAGAACTGAAGAAATGTGCATGAGGATCTCCGTATTGATGGATATTAAGCTGTGTGTGAATCAGGTAAAACTAGGAAGCCAACGACAAAACATTTCCTAAAACTGGGAAGTTTCTAAGTTCCAAAAGTTACCACTTTTGACTTAGCCCAGCCATGAGCATTTTTGGTATTTTAGATGCAAGCCAGCTGATGAGAGACTCCCCTCTCTCTCTCTCTCTCTCACTCTCTTGCTCTCTCACTCTCACTTTTTCATTCTCTTGCCCTCATTCTAGCTCTCACTTTCATCTCTATCCTTGCATGCCCATAACTAAACAAAAATGTTTAACAAATAGACTGATAAGGTAAATGCAGTTATATTAATCCACAGAAAATCATATTTTTAAAAGAATGAAGGGCTAAAGCATATAAGCAAATAGCTAGGACAAAATATTTCCTCAATGAATAAATAAACCTGATTAGCTAAAGCAAGAAAGAAAACTTATAAGCAAAAACAGAAATAAGCAACAAATATGCAGTACAATGAAACACCTTATGGATGATTACATTAACTGTAAAGGCTGTAAACATTCCAATTAAGTCAATTGTTATACTGAAGAAAAAATCCACTCCCAATATCTGCTAAAGAAGCTAAATTTCTAAAAGAAATGAAAAGTAAATTAAATAACAGTACACAGACAAATTAAAAAGAAAACCTTGACAACAATAGTCATAATAAGTTAGGCTGCATATATTGATAAGAAGCAACACATATTTAAGGTCATGGCCTTTACTAGGGATAATTTAAGCTGCTAAAATTAATCAAATATATATTTTAATTCATGTGACCTGAATCTCTGTATCATATGTTTTATACTTGTTGGTAGAAAGAAACTAAAAACATTTTATATGGTTGTGCTTAAGTTTACTGGTTAAACAAACTACACCATGTTAGATATTTAAGAGGTGTTTTCAAATACATGATTCTTAAAATTTACAGAAGGCATTGGACCTTATGGTAAATGTTTTCTTAAGTTGTTATCTAATGGTTGAAATGGTTTGCTAAGTATTCATGTAATATTGCTATTGTCGGCAAGCAATCTAGGACTTGCTCCCTCATTTCTCTATTCTAAGCCCAACTTGTTCTTTCATTTCTCTATTCTCCTCAAGGTAGGAAACTAATTCTATTATGAAGGAATCTGTAGGGTGCACAATTTAATCTTTAGACCTTATAAAAGAGATGGCTAACATTTTTCTGTAATAGCATAGCCGAAATAAGAACTTAAATAATCTCATAGCTAGATTTACTTCGCCATCAGCGAAGTAAGCAGTAAGTAGAAAAAACCTCCCTTTCAGACAAAAGGGAAAGAAAGTTTTAAAGTGAGAATATAATTTTCCTCATGGGCATTGTCTACCTTAGAAAAACTACTACAGAACATGCCTGTGACTATAGACTTGTAGTTCAGGCCACCGAAGATTAGAGATGGGACATGGGCACTCCCTTGACTTGCATCCTCTGGTCTGCTTGAACACAAACCAGGAGTAAAAGAAAGCTAGGCATCAGAAGCAATGGGTGGCAGGCCTATTAATGGCTGATCTGTACAGTGATCTGCCCTCAAGGAGACCCAACAGGCCAGCCCACTGCAGTGGCTTTCAATGTGGTAAGCCTGGGCTTCAGCAGAAGTCAGCTTGTGAAGAGCCCTGGCAGCTCTGCCAAGAGTTAGATCACTGGAAATGGACCTGCCCTGGAGTCGAAGGATGCCCAGGTCAGAGCCACAGATATTATTGGCTCTAAGTTGAAAAGCCCTTCACTCAGCCCAAATTCCAATGTGACCACTGCAGCTGAGGGGACAGCCAAGTAGGGTCAGCAACACTGCAGGCAGAAACTGTACATTTCTTGTTAGAGATGCCACCTGCCTTTACCTGGCCAGCTCTCCTCCCAGGCCAGCCAAGTAATGAAAGTCTACAGAGTGCTTCCCCCAGGAGGTTCACACCTCCCTTAGGATGTACCCCATGTGAAGAGATAGATAAGTCTGGGTCTCTTAACTTACAAGGCCTAAAGCCAACCAGATTATTATCAAGCCCCTTCTGTCAGGTTCTATTTGCCTCTCAATCAGAAAACTTAATTGTAGCTTAGACAGCACCTTTCTTAGCTCCTCTAATAATGAATCTGTCCTTTGTTCTAGACCCTGTCTAATGCACTTGGGCCTCATTCCTTTGTAATCACAACCTCTACACTACCAATGGCTCTACTCCCAACCTGTGTGTACTGATGGTCCTCTTCCCCACTTAATGCTCTATAATTGTTCAGACCTGGTAAATGCCACTCTTAGAATCATTGGTTACTATCCACACTCTGTCTTTTATGACTTTGTCTAAATATGATCAGAGATGGCAAAATTGGAAGGCTTCCATAGCCTTGACAACTCATGACAACAGCCTAGGGTGGTTTCTGGCGGCATAAACTAGAGTGTCAATTTGTTGGGTCACAACAGGAGTCACTGTGCACTTGCTCCTCATGTGGGATCTCTGTCTTTAATGTACTGTACATTGTGATTTAATGCTATAACTAGTACTCAAACAGTATGTTCCACTTTGTGTTTCTATGTGGGTGCAAACTGTTGAAATCTTTATACTAAATTGATCTTCTGTATATAAAGAGAATTGAAAATGAATCTTGATGTGAATGGAAGGCAAGAGGGAGTGGGAGAGGGGACGGTTGTGGGTGGAAGGGAAGTTATGGGAGGGGGAAGCCATTGTAATCCATAAGCTGTACACTGGAAATTTATATTCATTAAATAAAAGTTAAAAAAAGAAATTTAAAAAGTGAAAACTCCAGAAGCACTGGAGACCTCTATGAGACATATTCAATGTTCAATCAACTGAAAATCATGTACTTGTGCTTCAGTAGGGAATATTCTGGTTCTTAAGTTGTTCATAATTTCTCATTTTAGCCTGTCAATATGTGTTGTATCTTGCAATCAGATAATAAAATTTCCTTTCTTCATCTTGGTAAAAATAAGCAGCATCACCAGGATTATGGTTTTTAGTTGTGTTTCCACTGAAGATTTCTGTCCATCAAACTCCTCCCATCTTGAATATGCTCTCTGTTTATCAATCAGCATGTGATTTTTTTTTGACAGGCAGAGTTAGACAGTGAGAGAGAGAGACAGAGAGAAAGGTCTTCCTTTTCTTGGTTCACCCCCCCAAATGGCTGTTATGGCTAGTGTGCAGTGCCAATCTGAAACCAGAAGCAAGGTACTTCCTCCCAGTATCCCATGTGGGTGCAGGGCCCAAGCACTTGGGCCATCCTCCACTGCCTTCCTGGGCCACAGCAGAGAGCTGGACTGGAAGAGGAGCAACCGGGACAGAACCTGGAGCCCCGACTGGGACTAGAATTGGGATGCTGGTGCTGCAGGCTGAGGATTAGACTAGTGAGCCACGGTGCTGGTCAGTATGCGATTTTTGAAGCAGTAGCTCTGTTTAAGAGTTAGTCTTGGGGCCAGTGCTGTAACTCATTTGGTTAATCCTCCGCGTTGTGGCTCTGGCATCCTACATGGGATTTCTAGTCCTGGTTGCTCCTCTTCCAGTCCAGCTCTCTGCTGTGGCCTGGGAAGGCAGTGGAAAATGGCCCAAGTGCTTGGGCCCTGCATCCCTGTGGGAGACCAGGAAGAAGCATCTGGCTCCTGGGTTCGGATCCGGGCAGTGGTGGCTGTAGCATCCATTTGGGGAGTGAACCAATGGAAGGAAGACCTTTCTCTCTGTCTCTCTGTCACTGTCTATAACTCTACCTGTCAAATAATATTTTTAATAAAAGAGAGAGTCTTTCTTCATAAAGTATGTAAGTCATTTCTACATAACTTGTGAATGTTATCTAAGTGCTAACAGGAGCCTTATCCTAACATAATTATCCGAACCGTTTATTCCAGAAATGACTTAGTTACTGAATTTGAATGAAAACTTTACTGTGCATACTTCTAGGCCACCATTGTTGCAGTTTTGTAATTTCTGTTTCTATTTAACATTTTTTTCTTACTTGGTTCAATTTGTTTTTTATTAAACTTTTATTTAATGAATATAAATTTCCAAAGTATAGCTTATGGGTTACAATGGCATCCCCCTCCAAAAACTTCCCTCCCACCCACAACCCACCCCTTTCCCGCTCCCTCTCCCCTTCCAATCACATCATGATTCATTTTCAATTCTCTTTATATACGGAAGATCAGTTTAGTATATATTAAGTGAAGATTTCAACAGTTTCCCCTTACATTGTAACACAAAGTGAAAAAATGCTGTTGGAATACTAGTTATAGCATTAAATAAGAGTGTACAGCACATTAAAGGCAGAGATCCTACATGATATTTTTTAAAAAATTAATTTTCTATGCCATTTCCAACTTAACACCAGATTTTTTTTTCATTTCCAATGATCTTTATATACAGATCGATTCTGTATATATTTTATAAAGATCTCATCAGTTTGTACCCACACAGAAACACAAAGTGTAAAAATACTGTTTCAGTACTAGTTATAGCATCACTGCACACATTAGACAACACATTAAGTACAGATCTCACATGGGATGTAAGTATACAGTGACACCTCTTGCTGAATTAACAATTTGACACTCCTGTTCATGGCATCACTAATCTAACTAGGTTCTAGTCATGAGTTGCCAGGGCTATGGAAGCCTTTAGAGTTCGCTGACTTTGATCTTATTCCTATAGGGTCATAGTCAAAGTGGAAGTTCTCTCCTCCCTTCAGAGAAAGGTACTTCCATCTTTGATGACCCCATTCTTTCCACTGGGATCTCACTTGCAGAGATCTTTCATTTCGGTCTTCTTTTTTTTCTTTTCCATGGTATCTTGGCTTTCCATGCCTAAAATTATCTCATGGTCTCTTCAGCCAGATCCAAATGCCTCAAGGGCTCATTCTGAGGCAATAGTGCTATTTAGGACATTGCCATTCTATGAGTCTGCTGTGTATCCCACTTCCCATGTTGGATCTTTCTCCCCCTTTTTGATTCTATCAATTAGTATTTAGCAGACACTTGGCTTGTTTGTGTGATCCTTTTGATTCTTAGACCTATCAGAGCCATCGGTTGTAAACTGAAATTGATCACTTGGACTAGTGAGATGGCATTGGTACATGCCACCTTGAACGGATTGTATTGGAATCCCCTGGTACATTTCTAACTCCACCATTTGGGGCAAGTCTGATTGTGCATGTCCCCAGTTGTACATCTCCTCCCTCTCTTTTTCCATTCTTAAATTTAACAGGGATCACTTTTCAGTTAAAATTTAAACACCTAAGAATAATTGTGTGTTAATTACAGAGTTCAACCACTAGTACTAGAACAACAACAACAACAACAACAAATACTAAAAAGGATAAAGTATTACATTGTACATCTAGAGCCAGGACAAGAGCTGATCAGGTCATTGTTTCTTACTGTGTCCATTTCACTTCAACAGGTTTCCCCTTTGGTGCTCAGTTGTAGCCAATCAGGGAAAACAAATGATATTTGTCTTTTTGGGACTGGCGTAATTCACTCAGCGTGATATTTTCCAGATTCCTCCATCTTGTTGCAAATGACTGGGTTTCATTGTTTCTTACTGCTGTATAGTTTTCTATGGAGTACATGTCCCATAATTTCTTTATCCAATATACTGTTGATGGGCATTTGGGTTGGTTCCAGGTCTTACCTGTTGTGAATTGAGCTGCAATAAACTATTATTAATGTGCAGATGGCTTTTTTATTTGCTAAATCAATGCACAAAAATCAACAGCCTTGTATACACAAGCAATGCCACGGCTGAGGAAGAACTTCTAAGATCAATCCCATTCACAATAGCTACAAAAACAATCAAATACCTTGGAATAAACTTAACCAAGGACGTTAAAGATCTCAACGATGAAAACTACAAAACCTTAAAGAAAGAAATAGAAGAGGATATGAAAAAATGGAGAAATCTTCCATGCTCATGGATTGGAAGAATCAATATCATCAAAATGTCTATTTTCCGAAAAGCAATTTATACATTTTTTGCAATACCAATCAAGATACCGAAGACCTTCTTCTCAGAACTGGAAAAAATCCACACAAGAAATGGAAACAAAATGATTAAATTATGTGTCTTGAAAATGTTAATCAAAGCAATATAAAAAAATATTCATTATCATTACCATACAAACAAAACTAGTGTATGCAAATACTAACCAATAGAATAAAAAAGGGAGAGAACAATCCAACATGGGAAGCAGCAGACTCATAGAATGGTGGATGTCCTAAACAGGACTCTGGCCTCAGAATCAGCCCTTAAGGCTTTGTAGTTTTCATCGTAGAGATCCTTAACGTCCTTGGTAAGTTTATTCCAAGGTATTTGATTGTTTTTGTAGCTATTGTGAATGGGATTGATCTTAGAAGTTCTTCCTCAGCCATGGCATTGCTTGTGTATACAAAGGCTGTTGATTTTTGTGCATTGATTTTATATCCTGCTACTTTGCTAAACTCTTCAATGAGTTCTAGTAGTCTCTTTGTAGAGTTCTTTGGGTCCCCTAAATAAAGAATCATATCATCTGCAAAGAGGGATAGTTTGAGTTCCTCCTTCCCAATTTGTATCTGTTTAATTTTTTTTTCTTGCCTAATAGCTCTGGCTAAAACTTCCAGAACTATATTGAATAGCAGTGGTGAGAGTGGGCATCCCTGTCTGGTACCAGATCTCAGTGGAAATGTTTCCAACTTTTCCCCATTCAATAGGATGTTGGCCGTGGGTTTTTCATAAATTGCTTTGATTGTATTGAGTAATGTTCCTTCTATACCCAGTTTGCTTAGGGTTTTCATCATGAAAGGGTGTTGTATTTTATCAAATGCTTTCTCTGTGTCTATTGAGAGAATCATATGGTTTTTCTTCTGCAGTTTGTTAATGTAGTGTATTATGATGATTGTTTTGTGAACATTGAAACATCCCTGCATACCAGGGATAAATCCCACTTGGTCTGGGTGGATGATCGTTCAGATGTGTTGTTGCATTCTATTGGCCAGAATTTTATTGAGTATTTATGCATCTATGTTCCTCAGGGATATTCGTCTGTAATTCTCTTTCAATGCTGCATTTTTTCTGGCTTAGAAATTAAGGTGATGCTGGCTTCATAGAAAGAATTTGGGATGATTCCCTCTTTTTTGATTGTTTTGAATAGTTTGAGAAAATTGGAATTAGTTCTTCTCTAAATGTCTGGTAGAACTCAGCAGTGAATCCATCTGGTCCTGGGCTTTTCTTTGTTGTAAGGGCCCTTATTACTGTTTCAATTTATGTGTCAGTTATGGGTCTATTTAGGTTTTCTATGTCTTCCTGGCTCAATTTAGGTAGGTTGTATGTGTCCAAGAATCTGTCCATTTCTGATAGATTTCCCTATTTGCTGGCCTATAAGTCCTTGTAGTAATTTCTGATGATTCTTTTTATTTCTGTGGTGTCTGTTGTTACGTTTCCCTTTTCATCTCTGATCCTATTGATTTGGGTCTTTTCTCTTCTTTTTTAGTTAGTTGAGCCAGTGGAGTGTCAATTTTGTTTATTTTTTTCAAAAAACCGCTCCTTGTTTGGCTGATTTTTTGTAATGTTTTCTTGGATTCAATCCTGTTGATTTCTTTGATTTTAATTATTTCCCTTCTTCTACTGGGTTTGGGTTTGGTTTGCTGCAGATTTTCTAGATCCTTGAGATCACTTGAAAGCTCATCTATTTGGTGCCTTTCCAATTTCTTGATGTAGGCACCTATTGATATAAATTTTCCTCTTAACACTGCTTTTTCTGTATCCCATAGGTTTTGGTATGTTGTGCTTTTATCCTCATTTACTTCCAGAAAATTTTTGATTTCTCTTTTAATTTCTTCTATGACCCATTGTTCATTCAGGAGCATGTTGTTCAATCTCCATGTGTTTGCACATGTTCTAGGGATTCCCGAGTTGCTAATTTGCAACTTCATTCTTTTATGGTCTGAGAAGCTGCATGGTATGATTCTAATTCTTTTGAATTTTCTGAGACTTGCTTTATGGCCTAGTATGTGGTCAATCCTACAGAAGGTTCCATGTACTGCTGAGAAGAATGTAGTCTTGAGATGTAGGATGAAATGTTCTGTAGATATCTGTTAGATCCTTTAGGGCTATAGTGTCATTTAAATCTACTGTCTCCTTGTTGATCTTCTGTTCTGTTGATCTGTCTATCTCTGAGAGTGGAGTATTGAAGTCCCCCAGAACTATTGTATTGAGGTCTAAGTCTCCCTTTAAGTCCCTTAACAAGTCTTTTAAATAAGCTGGTGCCCTGTAATTAGGTACATATACATTGATAATCGTTATATCTTCCTGTTGAATGGATCCCTTAATCATTATATAGTGCCCCTCTTTGTCTCTCCTAACAGTTTTTGTGGTAAAGTTTATGTTGTCCGATATTAAGATGGCTATGCCCGCTCTTTTTTCATTTCTGTTGGCATGGTATATATTTTTCCAGCCTTTCACTTTCAGTCTGTATGGATCATTGTTGGAAAGATGAGTTTCTTGTAAGCATCAAAAAGATGGGTTTTGTTCCTTAACCCAATCAGCCAGTAAGTGTCTTTTAACTGGACAGTTCAGGCCATTAACATTCAATGTGACTATTGAGAAGGAGTAACTTTGCCCTGTCATTTGCTGAAGATTTTTTCTAATATCTGGTTTGAGACTCCTGTGATCTTTTGCTGTGAGGTTTCCTTCCTTTATCTTCTTTCATATTGGTGACCGTGTTTCTGTGTTTCTGTGTGTAACACATCTTTAAGCATCTTTTGCAGGGCTGGATGAGTGGCTACAAATTCTTTCAATTTCTGTTCGCTGTGAAAGGTCTTTATTTCACCTTCATTCACAAATGAGAGCTTTGCAGGATATAATATTCTGGGCTGGCAGTTTTTCTCTCTTAGTACCTGGGCTATGTCTCGCCATTCTCTCCTAGGTTGTAGGGTTTCTGATGAGAAGTCAGCTGTGAGTCTAATTGGAGATGCTCTGAGAGTAATCTGGCATTTCTCTCTTGCACATTTTAGGATCTTTTATTTATGTTTCACTGTGGTAAGTTTGATTACGACGTGTCGTGGTGAGGATCTCTTTTGGTCATGTTTATTAGGGGTTCTATGAGCTTCCTGTACTAGGATGTCTCTGTTCTTCTCCAAACCTGGGAAATTTTCTGCTAGTATCTCACTAAAAAGGCCATCTAATCCTTTCTCCTTCTCCATGCCTTCAGGAACTCCTAGAACCCAAATATTGGCTTTTTTAAGAGTATCCTGTAGATTCCTGATAGTATTTTTTAGATTTCTGATTTCTTCTTCTTTTCTTTGATTTGATTGTTTCCTTTCCTGTTCTCTGTCTTCTAATTCTGATATTCTCTCTTCTGCTTCACCCATTCTGTTTTTAAGGCTCTCTAATGTGTTTGGCATTTGATCTATTGAGTTCTTCATTGTATTGTGGTTTTTTGTCACTATCACAGTTTCATGTTCTATTAGTTGGTTCATTTCATTTTGATTCCTCCTTAATATTTCATTTTCATGAGAGAGATTTTCTATCTTGTCCATTAAGGATTTCTGTAGTTCAAGAATTTGTTTTTGAGAACTTCTTAATGTTCTTATCAGTTTTTTGAGATCCGCTTCTTGCATTTCCTCTATCTCTTCATCTTCATAATCTTGGATTGGGGTGTCTTGTTCATTTGGGGGCATCATAGTGTCTGCTTTGCTCTTGTTACCTCGGCTTCTACATTTGTTGTTTGGCATGTTGGAGACAATTTATTTATTTATTTATTTATTTATTTATTTATTTATTTATTTTGCTGTGGTGTTTTTTTCTCGTTATACTATGCCTCTAAGTGGGCTTTCTGCTTTGATGGATCCTTAGAGGCTGTGATGGGTGTGGCCAGAGAGCTCTTCAGGTTTAAGGCTGTGCAAAAATTGACTCACTCAGATTGCTCTCTCCCTTGCTCCTTGCTGGATCTCTCTCTCTCTCTCTCTCTCTCTCTCTCTCTCTCTCTCTCTCTCTCTTTCTCTTTTTTTTTTGACTCAGTTGGGAAGTAATTCCCCACAGCTGAGTGGAATTGAGGGTAGTTGAAATCTGGCCTCTGTGAGTATTCGTTTGATCTACCCCTGGGACCACACAAAGAGTTTATGCAGCCCTCAATGTGTTCTCAAGTTTCACCAAAGTTCCAAAGTTACTGAATTTGTTTACTCATTGGAGGCGCTTTATATATGTAAAATGGCGCCTGCTCTTTGTTTTGCTCAGTGAGTGGAGAGAGAGGCCTCTGGCTTTCCCCACCAATGTCTCCGGTTTCTGACATTTTTGTCTTACCTCCTGTTCATTCCTGCACTGGCGAGATTCTGCAGCTCGGCTCCCATGGTTGGGTTTCCACGCGGTGGGCTACCTTTAGGTCCTCTGTGTCACATCCACTAGATCCAGAAGCGTTTCCTCTGCAGTTTTTTTCTTGAGACTTTTCCTGAGGCTACAGTCATTCCACTTTTATGAAACTTTATTTTCCCAAACTATCGGCGCACGTCCTCACTATCTGCCATCTTGGCTCTGCCCCCCAAGAATTCTTTATATTATATCTTAACATTAATTTATCTCCTTATGCAAATGTGTCATTCAACAAACAACACACATTGTATTCTGTGCTTATGACTGACTTCCTTAGATTCCACACATAAGTTTCATTTATTTTTCTCTGTGTTATATCAAGCAGCCTAATGTACATATTCATACTTTAGGATACATATTGGCACAAAACATCAGAATTTTTTCAAGGTTGAATCTGATTCTATTATGTATGTATAATGTTCTTTCTTTTCATCTGTTGACAGACAATGTAGTTACTTCCATATCTTGTTCTTGTGAATAACGCTTATGTGAACACGGATGTGTAGGTATATTTCTGAGATCGTGATTTTATTTCTTTTGGATACACATCCATTATTTGGATTACTTTTTGTCATTTGTTCAATTTTTACAGGATCCTTGATAGTGTTTTCCATAGTATATGTACCACTTTATATTCCTAAAAACAATTTATGCGTTCCCTTTTCCCCACATATCCTAGTCAGCTCATGTCAAGGTTCCTCAACATTCATGACAAAGGCTGATCACTGATATCATATATGAGTGCTAATTTTTCAATTAACAAGAATCATTGCGCACTAACTTCCTATGCAGGGCATCTTTCCTGAAAGAGTTATATTATAACCAAGTCTAAGTACTCACAAAAGAAGTATCATTAAATTTGTCCATTTTTATTATATTTGCTTTTGATTTCTGGATGTTCTTTGTAGTATTCCCTAAATCATACTAAGTTTGCCAATATTTTCTCCTATGGTTTGCTATCATTTTTTAAAATTTTTCCTTTAGTATGTAGTCTTTTAATTTGTTTTTTTTTTTCCAGCCCTACTTTATTTTCATTTTTGTCAACTTTTTGTTTGATGTCATATCAATAGGTCTGGCACAGCCATGACTGCTTTAGGCATTTGAGAAGTGACAATTGACAGAGAGTATTTTCCCCTGCCTCTCTGTGTGTCCCTTTGTTTTTTTTCAAACTGATGAATTTCACACACACCCCCACAGGGAAACCTTTTAATTTAGGAATACAAACTTCTTGCATTTCATAAGTACATATTTAGGAATACAATGATTCTTCCCATAATACCCACCCTCTCATTCACTCCCCCACGTTTCCTCCTCTTCCCTCTTTCATCCCCAGTCCCATTCTCCATTAAGTCCCCTTTTTGATTAAATTTATACACAGAAGACTGACGTATCAGTAAAGAGTTCAACAATTTTTACATCAAAAAAATTTTAAAAGTTCCTCAACATTCATGACAAAGGCTATTCAAAGTCATTGCATCTTGAAGTTAATTTCACTCCTTTTTTTAAATAAACACATTCAATATTAAAGAAGCACCCAAGAACGATACTTCTTGTGTCGATTTGTGGATACTTCTAAGGTGGATTTGGGATCCCATGGAAAGTATTTAAACTATATCCTTAGAAGTAAGTTGGTAGGAGTGTATGCAGAACTATACAGCTTTACTGTTATAAACTTCATACACATCATAATTATAACTTTAAGTATATGGTGATTCTTCCCTCCATTCCCATTTTTTCTCCCATACTCCCAAACTATTCTTCCTCCTCCTTATTCTCAATCTTACATTATACCAAAATCTGTTTTCAATTCACTTCATACAAAAGAGTTCAACAAATAGTATTAAAAAAAATAGTCCTCTACTGTCAAGACAAGGATTGTTCAAGTCATTGCTTATCAAAGTGTTAATTTCACTTCTACAAATTGCCTTTTAGATGCTCTATTAATTATAAAAATTCAGGGGGAACATGTGCTATTTGTACTTTTGGGACTGCCTTATCTCACTAAGTGTGACATTTTCCATATTCTTCCATTTTATTGTATATGACTAGATTTCATTTTTTTCTGCTGTGTACATATCCCATATTTCTTTTTCCAGTCTTCAGTTGATGGGCATTTGGACTGATTGCATGTCTTAGCTATTGTGAATTGAGCTCCAATGAACATGGGGGTACAGATATCTTTTTCATATGATAGTTTCATTTCCATTCGGTAAATTTCAGAGTGGGATGGCTGGGTCATATAGTAGGTCTATTTTCAATCCTCTGAGGTATCTCTATACCGAGTTCCATAGTGGCTTTACCAGTTTACATTCCCACCAACAGTGGATTAAGGTATCTTTTTCCCACATCCTTGCAAGTATTTGTTGTTTGTTGATTTCTGTATGAAAGGCATTCTAACAGGGGTGAGGTGAAACCTCATTGTAGTTTGGATTTGTATTTCCCTGATGACTAATGATTCTGAGCATTTTTTTCATGTGTCTATCAATCAGTAGGATTTCCTTTTTTGAGAAATATCTGTTTAAGTCCTTTGCTCATTTCTTCACTGAGTTGTGTGTTTTGTTGTTGAGTTTCTTAATCTCTTTATATATTCTAGGCACTAATCCTTTATCATTTGCATAGTTCACAAATACTCTCTCCTATCATGTTGGTTGCCTCTTTTTTTAAGAATTATTTATTTGAAAGTCAGAGTTACAGAAAGGGAGAACAAGAGGCAGAAGAGAGAGAGAGAGAGAGAGAGAGAGAGAGAGAGAGAGAGAGAGAGAGAGAGAGAGGTTAGAGACATCTTCCATTGGGCTGGTTCACTCCCTGAATGACCACAATGGCCAGAGCTGAGCTGATGTGAAGCTGGGATCCAGCAGCTTCTTCCAGGTTTCCTACATGGGTACAGGGCCCAAGGAGTTGGGCCATCTTCTACTGCTTTCCTAGGCCATAGCAGAGGGCTGCATCAGAAGAGGAGCAGCCAGGACTAGAACCGGCACCCATATGGGATGCCAGAATTTCAGGCTGGGGTTTAACCCACTGCACTACAGCACTGGTCCCCCTCTTCAGTTTCTTGGGCATTTCTTTTCCAGTACAGAGCTCCTAAGTTGGATGAAATCACATTGTTAATTTTGGCTTTGACTGCTTGTGCCTATTGGGTCTTTTACAAGATGTTTTTGGCTATGCCAATGTCTTGCAAGGTTTCCCCAATGTCCTCTAATAATTTGATGGTGTCAGGTCATAGATTTAGATTTTTAATCCATTTTGAGTGGCTTTTTGTATAAGATGTAAGATAGGGGTCTTGCTTTATACTTATGCATGAGGAAATCCAGTTTTCCAAGCACCAGAAGTGACTGTCCTTGCTCCAGGGACTGATTTTAGCTCCTTTGTTGAATATAAATTGGTTGCAGATATTTGAATTGATTTCTGATGTTTCTACTTTGTTCTGTTGTTCTATCCATCTGTTTTTGTACTGGTACCAGCCTATTCTGATTACAACTGCCTTGTAGTATGTCTTGAAATCTGGTATGTAAAAACTATTTGGATAATTGGTACCAAATATGACTTAGTTTATAAATGTGAGTTCCTAGTGTTACATATAATGGTGGGGTGACTATAGTCCATCATAAAGTAGTCTATATTTCATGAGCAAACAGAAAAAATGTGTTACAAGGCTTGATCATGACGTGTAATATCAGAGAAGGGAAAATGTTTTTTACCCTGATTTGGTCAGTAGACACTGTTTTCAGGGATTAAATTTTCACACTGTAAAACATAGATATGTGTAATTATAGGCAACAAAAATCAACCCAAACAAGCATTTCACTTATTGTATAAGTTTAAGGGGTGTTGAAATATTTAAATTAGTATCACAGCTAAAATTATGATCCTTGGAAGAAGTTTATTAAGACAAACAATATTTGGAAAAAACTGGATTTATATTTTGTCATGGTACTTTGAGTGATTAGGAAACAATACTTTCCTTAAATTGGTGGTTAATATATACTTTAAATTGTTTCACATACAGAAAATGAAGCATTTTTCAAGTATATATGAATTATTTTGAATTAGAGCTATATCAAGCAATATCAAGTAACAAATAAGGAATTAAATGGTAGGTTAACTTTGGTGCAAGAATCTCTTGAATCACATGCATAGTTCATTTATAGAAAAACATAGTCTATGAATTGTAAGGTCCCTCATATTTATGGTTTTATATATTTTTAACCAAATGAGTATTAGTGTATTTTAATTTCATGTTCCACCAAATATTTGAAATTCCCTTCATATTTATTAATCTCCAGTATCTTCTGTGAAGACCAAACTCGTGAACCTATATGCCTAGACCTAACTGTTTAATGTTTTAAGTGAATATTCCATATTTTAAAAAGATTTTATTTGTTTATTTGACAGGTAGTGTTACAGACAGTGAGACAGAGAGAGACAGAAAGGTCTTCCTTCCATTGATTCACTCCCCAAATGGCCACAACAGCCATAACTACACTGATCTGAAGCCAGGAGCCAGGTGCTTCTTCCTGGTCTCCCATGTGGGTGCAGGGGCCCAAGCACTTGGGCCATCCTCCACTGCCTTCCTAGGCCACAGCAGAAAGCTGGACAGGGAGAGGAGCATCCAGAATTAGAACCAGTGCCCATATGGGATGCCAGTGCTGCAGGCGGAGGATTAACCTAGTGCACCATGTTGTCAGCCCCAAACATTCCGTATTTTATAAAATTTTGGAAATTACATAATCATAACCACAGTCTAATATAAGCACATTTCATTAATTCCCAAATAATTAATATTGTCTACAATAGATCCTCATTCACCATCAGTGACAGACAGGCATTAATCTAAAATCTGTCTTTAGAGATTGGATTTCTCTATACATGTCCTAAAATTGGATTCATAGTGTTACTTTATGTGAAATTTTATTTTTGATTTCTTTATTTTGTGAGTTTCATTATTTTGTAGCATGCCATTTCATTATTAATTTTGATTGCCAAATAGCATACCATTATAAAAGACGTAATGCATACTGTGTTTCTTATACATCAGTGTTTGTGTTGCTTTTAGATTTGGCTTTCATGAATATTTCTGCTGTGAACCTTTGTGTGCATGTGGATTTGGATATTTTAGTGGCATAGCTGGGAGAGAAACTGCTGAGGCAATAAATAATCCCTTGTGGAGTTTTTTTTCTTTGTGTGGTTTCTTTGGCAGAATCCTCTACTAAACTATTGAATAGAATAGAAGTATTAGAAGTATTTGTACCTTATCCCCATTTATTGAAGTCTGACATAGATTTCCTATAGGTGCCCATCTTGTGCCCTTCTCTTCAAGTCATAGTTTAAGGTTTTAATGATATGCTGAATTCAGTCAATTTTTTTTGATAAATAAGATTAACAGATCTTGACTTTCATTTATTAACATAACCAATGATATTAAATGTGTATCATTATTAGTAGTAGTATGTTAATTTTTGTGGCAGATTGAAAGGGACAGAAAGTTCCTAACTTCTGGTTTACTCCCCAGTTGTCTGTGATGACCAGGTCTGGGCTGTAACTGGAACCTGAACCAGAAGCCATAAACATAATCATGGCCTCCTATGTGACTGGCAGAGACCTGATTATTTGTCATATCACATTGCTTCTCATATTTAGCATTGACAGGAAATTTGAGTCCAGAGCTAGAATTAAACCAAATACTGTAGTATGGAATGCAGGCATCTTAAACAGCATCTTAACTGAGGGACCAAATGCACACCCTCAGTCTCTCTATTCTGTTGCATTGATCTTTGTGTTTATGCTACTTCCTCAGTTTTTATTACTTTTCATTTTGAAAATTAAGGGATTGTGAAACTTCCATCTTTAATCTCATTTTTGAGAGTATGTTGGATACTTTGATTCTTTGACATTCCATCTGGATTTCCTTTTTTAAAATAATCCACTAAAATATAACAATTAGAGTATTATAAGGAATCATCTGAAACTATAAATCACTTAGATCCTTTTTATTATTTTCTGTTTTAATTATTTATATAAGGTGAACAAATTTGATGTTTCATACACACAGATTTAGGAGCATTGAGATATATCCTGCCCTACCCTCTCTCCTACCCATGTGTCCAACTTCCTTCCCTCCTTGCTTTCTCATTTTTTTCTTTTAATCTTTACATTGAACTACATACTTTTTATGTTATAATTCCAAAATTAACCTTTCACTAAGTAAATAATTCAAAGAATAGTAAGTAGAAGAAAAACACAATTCCACAATAGAATAGACAAGGGCTGTAAACAATAGTTAAATCTCAAAATGAAATTTTCATTCATCTACAGTAAATTTTTTGTACTGTGTATGTTAGTTGCTACAAATCAGAGAAAATATATGATATTTGTCTCTTTTGGCAACTGACTTATTTCATTTACCAAAATGGTTTCCAGGTCCACCCATTTTATTACAAAAGACAGGGTTTCATTATATTTAAGGTGAGTACTAATCCAAAGACTGTGTGTGGTGTGTGTGTAGTGGTGTGTGTGGTGTGCGTGTGTATGAGAATGTGTATCACATTTTATCAAGTCTTCAGTTGATTAACAGCTGGGTTGATTTCACATCTTAGCTATTGTGAATTTTGCTGCAATAAACATGGGGGTGCAGATCACTCTTTCATATGCTGATTTCATATTCTATGGGTAAATTTCCAGGAGTGGTATGTCTGAGTCATATGATAGGTATATTGTCAGATTACAGAGATATTGAGCTATTATCTCCAATAATGGTTGCACTAGTTTATATCATTTCAAAGGTCCAATAGTGTATCTATTATCCTACACCCTCACCAGCATTTAATTAATTAATGTATTTATTTATTTATGGATAATAGCCATTCGAACCAGGAAGTGGTAAAACCTCACTGTACTTTTTTAAAGCTTTATTTTTTTTATTTGTAAGAGTTACAGAGAAAGAGAGGCAGAGGAAGAGAGAGATTTTCCATCTACTAGCTCACTCTGCAAGCAGCTGTAGTGGTCAGGTCTAGGCTAGATTAAAGCACAAGCTAGAGGCTTTGGCTCTTCCATATGGCACAGGGGCCCAAGGATATAGGCCATCTTCTACAACTTTCTGAGGTGAATTAGGCAGCTGGATCAGAAGTGAAGCAACCAGAACTCAAATTGATACAGGGATGCTGCAGATGGTAGATACACATGATACAGCAGCAATGCTGACTTCTCATGCTGGTATATATTTGCATTTCCCTGATGGCTAGTGATTCTGAGCACTTTTTATTTGTTGGCCATTTGAATTCCATCCTTTGAAAAATGCCCATTCATGTCCTTTGCCTATTTATTAACTGGATTGTTTGTTTTGATGTTATTGAGTTTTTTGAGCTCTTAATATATTCTGGAAAATAATCCTTTATTTCATAATTTGCAAATAATTTAACACATTCCATTGATTGCCTCTTCACTTTATTGAGTATTTGCTTTGCAAGACAGAAACTCTTTAGCTTGAGTTAATTCCACTTGTATATTTACTTTTATTACCTGTATTTCTGAGGTCTTTTTCAAGACCTTGTTTCCAATGCCAATGTCTTGCAGTTTCCCTAAAGTCTTCCTTTAGTTATTAATTGTATCGAGTCCTAGATTTAGAGGTTTGGACCATTTTGAGTTGATTGCTTTATAAGATGTAATGTAGGGGTCATGTTTCATGTTTCTGTGTGCATTTGATGAAGAGACTTCATTTGATGAAGAGACTCTCCTTTCACCAGGGATTGATTTTAGCTCAATTGTGAAGGATTTGTTGGTTGTAGATGTGTGGGTTAGTTTCTGGGGCTTCTATTTTGCTCAATAGGTTGTCATGTCTATATTTTAATCATGTATCAGATACATAGTTTGCCAATATTCTTTCCATTCTGTCATTTTTCTCTTCATTTTTTTCTTTGCAGTGCATAAACATTTCAAGCTTGACATAATCTCATTTCTCTATTTTTTTCTTTATTGCTTGTGCTTCTGGGATGTTATACAAAAAATCTTTGCTTAGGGCAATGTCCTGCAAAATTTTCCCTATGTTTTCCTCTAATAATATCTTCTTTTTTGACAGGCAGAGTTAGACAGTGAGAGAGAGAGACAGAGAAAACAGTCTTCCTTTTTCCATTGGTTCATCCCCCAAGTGGTTGTGATGGCTGGTGTGTTGCTGCCGGCACACCGTGTTGATTTGAATCCAGGAGCCAGGTGCTTCCTCCTAGTCTCCCATGTGGATGCAGGGTCCAAGCACTTAGGCCATCCTCCAGTGCACTCCCGGGCCACAGCAGAGAGCTGGACAGGAAGAGGGGCAACCAGGACAGAATCCAGTGCCCCAACCAGGACTAGAACCCCAGAGTGCCAGTGCCGCAGGTGGACGATTAACCTAGTGAGCTGTGGAGCTGGCCACCTCTAATAATATCTTAAGATTAGATGCTTGATTCATTTCAAGTAAATTTTTTTGTATAGGAGATAAAGTAGGAGTCTTGTTTCAAACAGTTGCATGTAGAAATCCAATTTTCTCAATACATGAACATTTTTAGCAGAATTTGTCAAATATTATTTGATTGTAGATGTGCAGCTATTTCTGGTGTTTATAATCTGCTCCCTTGGGTTACATGTCTATTTATATGCCAGTACAATTTTTAATTTTTTTAAAAGCTTTATTTATTTTACTTGAAAGTTACACAGAGAGAGGAAAGGCAGAGAGAGAGAAAGAGAGAGAGAGAGAGAGAGAGAGGTCATCCATCCAATGGCTCACTCCCCAAATAGCCACCACAGTCAGAGCTGTGCCAATCTGAAGCCAGGAGCCAGGACTTCCTCCAGGTCTCCCATGCGGGTGAAGGGGCCCAAGGACTTGGGCCATCATCTACTGGTTTCCTAGGCCATAGCAGAGAGCTGGATTGGAAGAACAGAAGCTGGGACTAGAACCGGCACCCATATGGGATGCTGTGCTTCAGGACAGGGTGTTAACTCGCTGTGCCACAGCGCCGGCCTGGAGCACAATGCTATGTTAATAATCACCCTGTAATGTGTCTCGAAATCTGATATGTAATGTCTATAGCTTTATTTTTATCATTTAAGACAGTTTTGTCCATTTAATATCATCCATATTTCCATCTAAATTTTAAGATATTTTTTTCTGTAATGTCCTTGAAATTTTGATGGAGATTGCACTGACTGTAAATTTTTAGGAAAATATGGACATTTGGAATACTTGAACCATTGATTTTTTTCATTGTACCTTCTGTTTCTTTCATTTTTAAAAATATTTTTATTGTAGAGATCTTTCACACCCTGGATTAAATTTATTCCATTATTTAATTTTGGTAGATTTTGTGAAGGGAAGCTTTCTTTTAAGTCCTTTCTCAGGCAGATAATTGTTGATTTGTATGAGTGATATCAATTTTTGTGTGTTCACTTTGCATCCTAAAATTGCTGAATTCTTGTGTAAGTTCTAATAGTGTGGGGGGGGATCTTTTTGTTTCCCAATATAAGACTTGTATCAACTGCATTGATAATTTAATTCTCACCTTTCTAATTTTTATACTTTTAGTTTCTGTTTCTTGCCTTATGGCTCCAACTAAAAGTTCCAGAACTATATTGAATAAAAGTGGTGACAGTGAAGATCTTTGTCTAGTTGCAGATCTTAGTCAAAATATTTCCAGCTTTTACCCATTCTATATGATGTTGGCTGTATTGTGCTGAGGTACATTCCCTCTATAACCAATTTTTATTGTTTTATCATAAAAGAATATTGTATTTTACCAAATGTTTTCTCTGCATCTACTGAGGAAATAGTATGGATTTTATCCCCATTTTATCATTGTATATATCACATTTATTAATCTGTGTATGCTATAACAGTCCTGAATCACTGGTGTAAATTCTATTTTTGTCAGTGTGGATGTGTCCCTGGATTCAGTTTGCTTTCATTTTCTCAAGTATTTCTGCATCTACATTCACTAGGGATAATGGTTTCTAGTTCTGTTTTTTGTTGTATCCTTGTTTGGCTTTGTCTTTAAGGTAACTTCAGCCTCATAGAGTAAGATTAGAATGGTTCCCTCCCTATCCATTATTTTGAAATGTTTAAGAAGAAATGGCATTAGTTCATCCTTTAAAGTCTGGTAGAATTAATCAGTGTAGCCACTAATTTCTCAGGTTAGTTTTGTAGGAAGTGTATACCTCTCAATCTCAAACTTCCTTATTGGTCTATTCAAATTTTCTATGTCTTCATGCATGAATTCTGGTATATGTGTTATAAGGAACTGTAAGAGAGGACTAAGGTACTAAATAAAAGTGGTGGTGAAGTTGAGAGGTTGATTGCTTGCTTTGACCAGTTCATACTGTGTTTACGCACTGTGACCTATAAAGGTGTATAATGCAATACAAATTTTCAAATGGTTTTTATTGTGCTTTTAATGAGACTCAGTGAGCATGCCAGGGTAAGTAGGGAAAACAGGTTTAGAATTGGCTTATTTCAGTAAGTCCCATGTAAGTCTAGAGTATAGAAGCTCGGAATCTCTGGTTTTCTGTCACCTGATTTATGTGAGCCACTTGGAGTGACACAGAGCAGGCACTAGCATTCTTGACACTATTCAGCCATAGAAAAACTTTATTTTTTTACATATTTTTATTTGAAAGGCAAAGTAACAAAGAGGAAGGGGCAGTGAGAGAGAGAGAGAGAGAGAGAGAGAGAGAGAGAGAGAGAGAGATCATGCACCTATAAATGGTTGCAATGGCTGGAGTTGGGTCAATCCAAAGCCAGGAGCCACGGTTGGTCTTCCAGGTCTCTCATGTGGGTGCAGGGACCCAAGCATTGGGCCATCTTCTACTGCTTTCCCAGGCCAGAGAGCTAGATCAGAAATGGAGCAGCCATGTGTCTAACTGGTGCCCATATGGGATTCTAGCACTACAGGTGGTAGCTTTACTTGCTACACAAAAGTGTCAGCCCAGAAGAACTTTGTTTAAAAAAATAAAATGTAGTTCCTGTGAGCAAAGAAAAAACTGCTGTTGGTCCATATGTTCCTATGTACACAAAGACTTCAAAAATTTCATAGAAAAATGGAAGATGAATTTATTTTGGTACAAAAAATTTGAAATCCATACACAGGTTATAGTTCATTCTATTTAAGCACTATTGCCAACTAAAATGATACTGTTTCCTGCGTCAGACTCACAAATACTTAAATGACATTTAAGAGAGGGGGCTTGTATTTGGTGCAGTGGGTTAAGCCACTGACTGTAATGCTAACATCACATGTGGATGTTGGTTGATGTACTGGTTGCTCCACTTCTGTACTTCTGATCTAGGTCCATGCTAATATACCTCAGAAAGATACAGAAAGTGGTCTAAGTTCTTGGTTCCCTCTCTCCCACATGGGAAAACTGTATACAACCCTGGGATCATTGCCATGGCTCTTGCAGCAATTTGGAAAATAAACCAAATAGCAAGAGTGAGCAGGAAGTGCTTGCTTTCATGCTTTTTCTCTGTCTTCCTTCTGAAGGACCCTTATGGGGGGAGAGGGACAAGAAACTAGGCCTGGGCAGATATCAGGGGCTTCTTAAGAGGTTAGATGTTCCCCAGGGTCCAGCGGGCACGTTCTCTGGGAAGGAAAAGTCTATCCCCTTTAGAGAACCTCTAGGCATGCCCAGAGCAGAGCTGCCACTCCCCTTCGGAGAGTCTCAGCACTCTCCTCAGCATTCTCTTCAGCTGGTTCCCTCAGCACTCTCCTCAGTATTCTCTTCAGCTGGTTCCCTCAGCACTCTCCTCAGCATTCTCCTCAGCTGGTTCCCTCAGCACTCTCCTCAGCACTTTCCGGTATGCTAATTGTCCCTCCGAACCGGCCAATCCCATATGCTAATTTGTTGACTATATAACCTGTGTGAAACTGCCGCTCAGGGCTCCTCACCGCCTTAGGTGGGGGCCCGTTTGCGCAAACGTACAATAAATACCTCATGCTTTTTGCATCAACTGGTCTGGAGTCTGGATTTTTGGGCGTCCTCTCGAGCAAGTGGGCATCTCTACAACTGAGAGGTCCAACATTTTGGCGCCCAACGGGGGGCTCGAGGTCGCCCTCAGACCCATTCTCTGCAGGACCAGTTGGAGGTATAATTAAGTGTTTTCTGTCTGTTGTTCTTTGTCTTGAGTATTCTGACTGGATTCTGACTGAAGTATTCTGACTGGCCAGTATCTGACCTGACTCTGTGGGACCAGTGGGGGAGGCAGGCGTGCCCTGCAACCCCTGGTTCGTTCCGGACCAGTGGGGGAGGCAGGCGTGCCCAGCAACCCCTGGTCCGTTCCCCGGAGGACGCTCCGGGGTATGAGGGGAAACCCTCGGTCTGTTCCCCCGGAAGACGCACCCGGGGTGGTCTGGAGGTGGGTCGGAGACCAAGTCTCCCTCCTTCCCGGGGAGGGCTGGTCAGGTAGCCGCTCCCAAAATTAGCGCAAGCCATGGGGTTTGTCTGACTTGTTGTATATGTTTGTGCATTGGCTGTTCTTTTTGTTTGGGCTAAAATCCTTGCACACATGGGTCAACAAATAACCACCCCTTTAAGTCTCACTCTAGATCACTGGAAGGACGTTCAAGAACGCGCGCGCCACCTCTCATTGGAGGTTAAAAGGAAACAATGGGCAAAATTCTGTTCCTCAGAGTGGCCGGCCTTCGAGGTCGGCTGGCCAAGGAACGGCACTTTTAACCTCGATATTATTTTACAGATTAAGGCACGGGTCTTTCAGCCAGGATCAAATGGACACCCTGATCAGGTGCCCTACATTACTACGTGGGAGGATCTTTCACGTAATCCCCCTCCCTGGATAGAACCCTTCTCCTTCCCGACGGAGCCCATACGGACCTCGTTACACCCTCCTCCTATCCCGGTTGTGCCAACCTCCTCCCTATACCCTCTGAAGGAGATTCGAGATCCAAAACCTGACAAGCCACCGGTTCTTCCGGCTGATCAGGACTTTCTGCGCTTTGACTCTCCCCCACCCTATCTTCCCGGCCAGCCTGCTCCCCCGCAGGAACTTCCACAATAACCAGAGCGGGATGTGCAACCTTCTGCACCACCCCTTGATTCCACGAGGGCAGGGGAAGAAGTCTCAGCGCCTCCCCCGCCCTCCAGCCGCCTGCGCCTCCGTCAGGGGCAGGCAGGGGGCTCGGGAAGCGTCTGGAATTCGCAGGTTTTTCCTCTTCGCTCGGTGGCTGGCCAGATGCAGTACTGGCCATTTTCTGCTTCCGATCTTTACAATTGGAAAACCCATAACCCCTCTTTCTCTCAGGACCCCCAGGCTCTGACTGGGCTGATTGAGTCAATTTTATTGACTCATCAGCCCACCTGGGATGATTGTCAGCAGCTCCTGCAGACCCTCCTCACTACTGAGGAAAAGCAGCGTGTCTACCTTGAGGCACGGAAAAACGTCCTTGGAGCAGATGGCCGACCGACCCTACTGCTAAATGAAATCGAGGAGGCGTTTCCCTCAACCCGTCCTGATTGGGACTACACCACCGTTGCTGGTAGGGAGCGACTTCGTCTTTACCACCAGATTCTCCTTGCGGGTCTCAGAGGGGCTGGAAAGTGCCCCACCAATTTGGCCAAGGTATGTGCAGTAGTACAGGGGGCTGAGGAAACGCCGGCAGGCTTCCTAGAAAGATTAATGGAAGCCTACCGTATGTATACCCCGTTTGACCCCCTGGCAGAGGACCGGCAGGGAGATGTAATCATGTCCTTTATAGGACAGTCAGCGCCGGACATCCGCAATAAATTGCAGCGGCTAGAGGGGCTTCAGGGGTATACTATACAAGATTTAATAAAGGAGGCAGAAAGGATTTACAACAAAAGGGAGACCCGAGAGGAGAAGGAGGAAAGGATCCGCAAGGAGCAGGAGGAAAGGGAAGACAAAAGAGACAAAAGACGTAATCAAGAGCTTAGTAGAATTTTGGCCACCGTAGTGCAGGATACAGAAAGGAGTAGACCAGGACAGAATAGGGACTTGGGAGACAAACGAAAGCCTCGGGTGGAAAAAGATCAATGTGCCTATTGTAAAGGAAGAGGACACTGGGTCAAAGACTGCCCGAAGAAAACACAGGGACCAAAGAGGAGACCAGTTCCAATCCTGTCCCTGGAAGAAGACGACTAGGTGAGTCAGGGCCAGGAGCACCCCCCTGAGCCCAGGATAACCCTTGAAGTGAGGGGCAGACCGGTAACCTTCCTGATTGACACGGGAGCCCAGCACTCGGTACTGACTTCAGAAAAAGGGCCTTTAAGCTCCAAGATTTTCCTCAGGCCTGGGCAGAGACTGCGGGAATAGGGCTGGCCGTCAACCGGCCTCCCTTGATCTGAAGCCCACGGCCATTCCCGTGTCAGTTCGTCAATATCCGATGGGCAAGGAAGCTAAGGAAGGTATCCGGCCACATACCCAGAGACTGTTACACCTAGGCATTTTAAAACCTTGTCGTTCACCTTGGAGCGCCCCCCCTACTACCAATAGAGAGGCCTGGTACGGGTGACTGCCGCCCGGTACAGGACTTGCGGGAGGTTAACGGGAGAGCAGAGGATATGCATCCCACGGTGCCCAACCCCTACAATCTGCTAAGTACCTTGCCTCCGACCCACGTATGGTACACTGTGTTAAATCTAAAAGATGCATTCTTTTGTTTAAGACTGAGCCCTCAGAGCCAATCCATCTTTGCTTTTGAGTGGAAAGACCCAGAGACCGGGTTTTCAGGACAACTCACCTGGACAAGGTTGCCCCAAGGATTTAAAAACTCGCCTACCTTGTTTGACGAAGCTCTGCACCTAGATTTGGCCGACTTCCGAGTCAACCATCCGGACCTGGTCCTCCTGCAATATGTGGACGACCTCCTCCTTGCCGCTGAAACTGAGCAGAGCTGCCACTCTCCTCA
The DNA here is from genome assembly GCF_033115175.1 of Lepus europaeus. Classification (NCBI taxonomy): domain Eukaryota; kingdom Metazoa; phylum Chordata; class Mammalia; order Lagomorpha; family Leporidae; genus Lepus; species Lepus europaeus. The sequence continues at coordinate 20,514,518 of NC_084851.1, read as the reverse complement.
GCATTCTCCTCAGCAATTCATTGCCCCGGGCACCAACGAGGAGATGACTCTGTAGCAAGGGGAAACAGGATGGCAGACGAGGCCGCTAGGGCGGCAGCCCTGAGCCAACAGGTGCTCCCGTTAAAGACAATTGAGCCCACCCAAGTATCGAGGGAACCACCTTTCCTCTATTCGGACCAAGACTTAGATACGATTCAGCGGCTCGGTGCAGAGTATGATGAACAAATAAGGGTTTGGAGGCTCGGAGAGAAAATAGTCCTGCCACACCAATTGGCTAAAGAAATAATTACCAGCCTCCATCAATGGACTCATTTGGGATACAAAAAGCTAAAAGCAGCCTTACAGGAAGATAGGCAGTCTTACTACATCCCCGGATTTGACTTTTTAGCCCAGCAGGTGACTGAATCCTGTGTTCCGTGTGCCAAGGTAAATGCCAGACACCTCAAGCTCCCGGAGGGAGCTAGGGTAAGAGGAGACCGACCAGGAATCAACTGGGAGGTCGATTTTACTGAGATAAGGCCGGGCAGTTATGGGAATAAGTATCTTCTAGTTTTTGTAGACACCTTCTCCGGATGGACTGAGGCATTCCCCACAAAACGGGAAACCGCCCAGGTGGTCGTCAAGAAGATCATAGAGGAGATCTTCCCCCGGTTCGGCTTGCCTAAGGTAATCGGGTCCGACAATGGCCCAGCGTTTGTCTCCCAGGTAAGTCAGTTGGTGGCCAAAGCATTAGGCATAAATTGGAAATTGCACTGTGCCTATAGACCCCAAAGTTCAGGACAGGTAGAAAAAATGAACAGAACAATTAAAGAGACCTTGACCAAATTAGCGTTGGAGACTGGCGTTAAAGACTGGGTCCAACTCCTCCCTATGGTGTTGTTCCGGGTCCGAAACACGCCCTCTCATTGCGGGCTGACACCATACGAAATCCTTTATGGAGGGCCCCCACCAGTAGCAGGCTTGCTTGACCTTGCCAGTGACTCCGTTGCCGATGCCCCTAAGTTACAGGCCCGGTTGAGAGCGCTCCAGATCATCTAGAACCAGGTCTGGAAACCTCTTGCAGTAGCCTACCAACCCAAGACGACAACCATTCCACATCCTTTCCAAATCGGTGATGCTGTGTATGTCCGAAGGCACCAATCTAAGACTCTAGAGCCCCGGTGGAAAGGCCCCTTCACTGTGCTGCTGACAACTCCCACCGCTCTCAAGGTCGACGGAATCCTGCTTGGGTCCACGCCTCACACGTGAAGCGAGCACCACCTCCCCAGGGCCCCGAGGATCCAGATAGACCAGCCAAATGGAAGCTCCAGCACACTCAGAACCCACTCAAGCTAAGACTTTCAAAAACTGTTTAATATTTATGATGTTCCTGGCCTTTCCCCATTGTTTTTCCAATCCCCATGCTCCGCAACTGTTAACGTGGAACCTAACCCAGTCCAGCAAGAACAGAGTTTTCTCCCTCCAGTGAGGCAGGTTCTCCCCAGGCCGGTCCAATAGATTTTAGGATTAAAATCTTTGCAAAAAGAAAAGGAGGGAATGAAGGACCCTTATGGGGGGAGAGGGACAAGAAACTAGGCCTGGGCAGATATCAGGGGCTTCTTAAGAGGTTAGATGTTCCCCAGGGTCCAGCGGGCACGTTCTCTGGGAAGGAAAAGTCTATCCCCTTTAGAGAACCTCTAGGCATGCCCAGAGCAGAGCTGCCACTCCCCTTCGGAGAGTCTCAGCACTCTCCTCAGCATTCTCTTCAGCTGGTTCCCTCAGCACTCTCCTCAGTATTCTCTTCAGCTGGTTCCCTCAGCACTCTCCTCAGCATTCTCCTCAGCTGGTTCCCTCAGCACTCTCCTCAGCACTTTCCGGTATGCTAATTGTCCCTCCGAACCGGCCAATCCCATATGCTAATTTGTTGACTATATAACCTGTGTGAAACTGCCGCTCAGGGCTCCTCACCGCCTTAGGTGGGGGCCCGTTTGCGCAAACGTACAATAAATACCTCATGCTTTTTGCATCAACTGGTCTGGAGTCTGGATTTTTGGGCGTCCTCTCGAGCAAGTGGGCATCTCTACAACTGAGAGGTCCAACACTTCCAACTGTACCTTTCAAACAAAATAAATAAGACTAAAATATGCACACACCTAAGGTGTATGTTAACAAAAAGCAGTGTGAGACTAGATTCTGGTTTGAAAACCTTAGCTATAGAAACAATACATTTGAGACCACCAAATAAAGTACTGGATAAAGTGCTGATGTTGAGTAGAAGCATGGTTATCTTTTTAAAGTTTTTTTTTTTATTTTCAAGAAGTAAAATGAAATATTTCAGAGTAAATTCTATGCTAGGATTTACTGTAAAATATTCTAGCAATAGAAACAAAGATTTAGTGCTTCTATTTCTTTTTTTTAAACTTCTATTTAATGAATATAAATATTCATTGTACATCTTATGGGTTACAATGGCTTCCCCCCTCCCATAACTTCCCTCCCACCCGCAACCCTCCCCTTTCCCGCTCTCTTTCCCCTTCCTTTCACATAAAGATTCATTTTCAATTCTCTTTATATACAGAAGATCAGTTTAGTACATATTAGGTAAAGATTTCAACAGTTTGCCCATATAGCAACATAAATGCAATAGATGTGAATGGGGTCAGGAGAAAAATGGATGTGGTCATGAAAATGTTACACAAGGAATCATCATGATAGTAGAGCTGCTCTGTGCCTTCACTGAGTCAGTGTTGACATCCTGGCCATGACACTGTCCTGCAATACTACAAGTTGTGACAATGAGCAGAGAAGGGATCCTTCTGTGTCATTTCTTAAAGTCATATGTGCATCTCAAAATGAAGCGACTAATAAAATGAAATTATGATGTCACAGAGACAGATTAAACAAGAAAGGCAGAAAAGTTGTTGGTTATAGTTATTATAGAAAATCTCCATTACAGGAATCTGGAAAACATCATGCTGAGTGAATGAAGGCAGTCCCAAAGAGACAACTATCATTTGCTTTCCCTGATCGGTGACAACTAACTGAGCACCAAAGGGGAAACCTGTTGAAGTGAAATGGACACTATAAGAAACAACGACCTGATCAGCTCTTGTTCTGACTCTTGATGTACAATGTAATACTTTATCCTTTTTAGTATTTTGTTGTTGTTTTTGTTGTTGTTCTAGTACTAGTGGTTGAACTCTGTAATTAACACACAATTATTCTTAGGTGTTTAAATTTAACTGAAAAGTGATCCCTGTTAAATTTCAGAGTGGAAAAAGAGAGGGAGGAGATGTACAATTTGGGACATGCTCAATCGGACTTGCCCCAAATGGTGGAGTTAGAAACATGCCAGGGGATTCCAATACAATCCCATCAAAGTAGCATGTACCAATGCCATCTCACTAGTCCAAGTTCAGTTCACAATTGATGGTTCTGATAGGTCTAATAGTCAAAGGGATCACACAAACAAGACTAGCGTCTGCTAATACTAACTGATAGAATCAAAAAGGGAGAGAAAGATCCAACATGGGAAGTGGGATACACAGCAGACTCATAGAATGGCAATGTCCTAAATAGCACTCTGGCCTCAGAATTAGCCCTTAAGGCATTCAGATCTGGCTGAAGAGCCCATGAGAGTATAGTAGGCATGGAAAGCCAAGACACCCTGGGGAAAATAAAAGAAGACCTAAATGAAAGATCTCTATGAGTGAGATCCCAGTGGAAAGAACGGGGCCATCAAAGATGGAGGTACCTTTCTCTGAAGGGAGGAGAGAACTTTCCACTTTGACTATGACCCTATCAGAATAAGATCAAAGTCAGTGAACCCTAAAGTCTTCCATAGCCTTGGCAACTCATGACTAGAGCCTAGGGAGATTACTGATACCATAAACAAGAGTGTCAAATTTTTAAGTCAACAACAGGAGTCACTGTGTACTTACATCGCATGTGGGATCTGTCCTTAATGTGTTGTCTACTGTGCAGTGATGCTATAACTAGTACTGAAACAGTATTTTTACACTTTGTGTTTCTGTGTTGGTGCAAACTGTTGAAATCTTTACTTAGTATATACAGAATCGATCTTCTGTATATAAAAATAATTGAAAATAAAAAAAAAACCTGGTGTTAAATTGGAAATGGTATAAAAATTAATTAATTTTTAAAAAATATCATGTAGGATCTCTGTCTTTAATGTGCTGTACACTGTTATTTAATGGTATAACTAGTACTCCAACAGCATTTTTTCACTTTGTGTTACAATGTGAGGGCAAACTGTTGAAATTTTCACTTAATATATACTAAACTGATCTTCTGTATATAAAGAGAATTGAAAATGAATCTTGATGTGCATGGAAGGGGAGAGGGAGCAGGAAAGGGGAGGGTTGCGGGTGGGAGGGAAGTTTTGGGAGGGGGAAGCCATTGTAATCCATAAGATGTACATTGGAAATTTATATTCATTAAATAAGAGTTATAAAAAAAGAAAATATCCATTACAAAATAGGATATTTTCAGCTGAGAAAAGTACAATTAACAACTTCCCTGAAAAGTAGTATCATCTTGTTTTCTTAACTGATCTCCCTCTATTCTTTGAAAATCTCACACCATTAAGTCATCCTACCTACTCTTGCCAGTTTTGTCTTAAATATTTTGCTTTTACTTTATCATTCCTTTGTTTCTAAGAGAATTCACTACTTCAAGATGGAGTACACATGTATTAAAAAATCCTCCACAAAGCCAGCACTGTGGCTCACTAGGCTAATCCTCTGCCTTGCAGCGCCAGCCACCGGGTTCTAGTCCCAGTCAGGGCACCAGATTCTGTCCCAGTTGATCCTCTTCCAGGCCAGCTGTCTGCTGTGGCCAGTGAGCACAGTGGAGGATGGCCCAAGTGTTTGGGCCCTGCACCCCAAGGGAGACCAGGATAAGCACCTGGCTCCTGCCTTTGGATCAGCATGGTGCACAGGCTGCAGTGCGCCAGCTATGGTGGCCATTGGAGGGTGAACCAATGGCAAAGGAAGAACTTTCTTTCTGTCTCTCTCTCTCTCTCTCTCTCTCTCTCTCTCTCTCTCTCACTATCCACTCTGCCTGTCCACAAAAAAAAAAAAAATCCTCCACAATCAGGCCTGAGTAACCTCCTGTTTGTCTGCATACCCTCTATATAAACATTTCTTCAGTAAAACAAGTCACAATGTCTCATGAATATAATTTTGAAAACAGTACCCTAGTTTATGCCACTCTCTTGCCTTACTCTCTCTATTGAACTAAATCCTACTTATCTTTAAAAATCATAAAATCCTTCTCCATATCTCTCTTTGAGATACTGCAAGGTGTATCTGAGCACAGATCATGTATTATGTCACCATTTGTAGTAGGCCTCCAGATAAAACCTAGGTATCCGGCCGGAACCGTGGCTCAACAGGCTAATCCTCCGCCTTATGGTGCCTGTGCACCAGGTTCTAGTCCCAGTCAGGGCACTCGATTCTGTCCCAGTTGCTCCTCTTCCAGGCCAGCTCTCTGCTGTGGCCCGGGAGTGCAGAGGAGGATAGCCCAAGTACTTGGGCCCTGCACCCCATAGGAGACCAGGAGAAGCACCTGGCTCCTGCTATCAGATCAGCGCAGTGTGCTGGCTGCAGCACGCCAGCTCCAGCGTCCATTGGAGGGTGAACCAATGGCAAAAGGAAGACCTTTCTCTCTGTCTCTCTCTCACTGTCCACTCTGCCTTTCTAAAAATAATAATAATAATAATAATAATAATAATAATAATAATAATAATAAACTAGGTATTCAATCCTAAGACATTGACTTCAGTGTGTATTTACTATTAAACCTTGAAGTGATTGTTGAATTTTTGAATGAGGAAGAATCATTTCCGCTCTGAAATATTGATTTAATTAGTATAGAGAGGCTGGGTCCATGAGAGAGCCCAACAGAGCCAAGTGATGAACTAATGGGATGAAGTTGGAACCTAAGCATGGAACATTTTTGGATGTTTGCAAGGTCTCAGCAGAGGCTGTAACAAACCAGTCTAATGAAGAGGAGAAAAGCAAGAAGCCATAGTTATTTTTTCTCTACACTGAGCCAACAGCACCAGTTTCTGCCAGTTACTTGAGGTTTCTTTAATGATTCAGGTAGGCAGAACTATAACAGCAGCATAAGCCTCTAGGGGGTGGGATTCCAATTGTGATGAAGCATAAAGCAAATCATCTTACCATAAAACTGAAAAGAAAAAGAGGTCAATAAATAATTCTATGCAAAGAATAACATTGAAACAAGGTACAGATACACATGTATATGTTCATGCATGCACTAACACAAGGAAACACAAGCACATCCCAGGCACACATTAACTACACAATCAGCCCTGGGAGCTCAGAGACCAAATTTTGAGTTTATTAAAATTTACAAACTTATGGCTGGCACCGAGGCTCAACAGGCTAATCCTCCACCTTGCGGTGCCAGCACACCGGGTTCTAGTCCCAGTTGGGGTGCCGGATTCTGTCCCGGTTGCCCCTCTTCCAGGCCAGCTCTCTGCTATGGCCCGGGAGTGCAGTGGAGGATGGCCCCAGTGCTTGGGCCCTGCACCCCATAGGAGACCAGGATAAGCACCTGGCTCCTGCCTTCAGATCAGCGCGGTGTGCTGGCAGCAGCGTGCTGGCCACAGTGGCCATTGGAGATTGAACCAATGGCAAAGGAAGACCTTTCTCTCTGTCTCTCTCTCTCACTGTCCACTCTGCCTGTCAAAAAAAAATTTACAAACTTGTAACCATTGTTATATGATTCCAAACTAGCAGGAAGAGATCTGCTAAACTTTCTGTTTACTTGGATACTTACATACAGATGTCAGAGTCATAGAGGTTTTTTTTTTAAGATTTTTATTTATTTGTCAGGTATATTTACAGACAGTGAGAAACACAGAGAAATATCTTCCTTCCATTGGTTCACTCCCCAAATGGTTGCAATGGCCGGAGCTATGCCTATCTGAAACTAGGAGCCATGTGCTTGCTCCTGGTCTGCCATGCAGGTGCAGAGGACCAAGCACTTGGGCCATCCTCCACTGCTCTCCCAGGCCACAGCAGAGAGCTGGACTGGAAAAGGAGCAACCGAGACTGAAACCTCCACCCATATGGGATACTGGCACTGCAGGCAAGGATTAACCAAGTGAGCCATGGCACTGGTCCCCAAAGGGTTTTGTTAATCCTAATTACATATCATGGTTTTTCCCTTCATTGGGTACTGGACATAGAGTTGGTTGCTTAGGATTCATGTCAAGTGGAAAATGAAGCAATGTAGAAATGGTATACCTACCATCTACTTCTCCTTTCTCGGTCATAGATGTAAATCCTGATATAGACAGGCAGACAGGATTAAGTGATTAAATTTGTGAGCTGGAAACCACATCTTTACCCTCTGCCCCCCCCCTTTTTTTTTGGACAGGCAGAGTGGATAGTGAGAGAGAGACAGAGAGAAAGGTCTTCCTTTTTGCCGTTGGTTCACCCTCCAATGGCCGCTGCAGCCTGCGCATTGTGGCCAGCGCATCGTGCTGATCCAAAGGAAGGAACCAGGTGATTCTCCTGGTCTCCCATGCAGGTGCAGGGCCCAAGGACTTGGGCCATCCTCCATTGCCTTCCCAGGCCATAGCAGAGAGCTGGCCCGAAAGAGAGGCAACCAGGATAGAATCCGGCACCCCAACCGGACTAGAACCTGGTGTGCCAGTGCTGCAAGGTGGAGGCTTAGCCTGTTAAGCCATGGCACCGGCCATGATCTCATGCCCCTATCTGACCTCACCTGTTTGCCCATCTGCGAATCAGATTATGTAGCGGCTCCCTCTTTGGAAGTGGATAAAAGACTCGGAGCACCCAGGCCTTCTTCTGTGCTTTCATGCCCACACTATACAACCTGAATAAATGCTAAAAACCTTACCATGTCACCTATTTTATTTTAGCTGATATTCAGAATTCTTATCTGAATAGACAGCAAGGACCCACTAGCATGTCCAAGACTCATAAAGTGTTACAAAGTTCAGGCTTCAAAGAGTCTACTGGTTCCCCAAACCCAACATATTTAATTTCCCTGGTCTCAAATTGTGTAATTGGAGGGGAAATACATAGTAATGGGAAGAAAAACATTGGTTTCATGGCCTATAGTGTAAAAGTAAAATCCTCTAACCATTCTTCCAGCCATAACTAAGTCAAAATCTATGTGACAATCAGAAGCAATGGTTATAAGATATTAAATTATCAATTTTGAAAGATGAGATAATGGTACTGGATTTATGTTTTTAAAAAGCATTATCTGCTAAAGAGCTACATTTAAAAACTAAATGAAACAGGAAGCAGATATAGTGAACCCCAACATATCCAGATTTAATTTATTAGTTGAGATATTAGAAAAGCAGATACTGGAGAATGATATTAGACTATCACAAAGTAAATCCACACCAAGGATCAGAAATGGTAAATGAAAGGTGGGGAAGAACAACACCAGAGTTCATGGGAAAACATGTCTTGCCTTAATAGTCATGACCATAAAAGTATACTAAGGGCTAGTCTCCCTCTTAGGCAGTGACCCAGCAGGACTAGTGCACTGCACTAGTGAATTGAAGACCTAAAGGCCTATGATTCAGTGCCCAATAAGGCCATGATTATCTATGCCATGAGCTAGTAAATAGGTGATGTCTCAGAGGGGTGCCTGTGGGGTTCCAGACCTAGTATGCCAGGGGTCCAGCCACTCATCTGCCATGAGGTAGATGGGCCACATAGAGGTCAAGGAAGGCCTAGAGAAACCCATGAGATTTACCTGAAATGAGTAATCTTAGAAGCTGCCCTCATCACCAAATCAGTAGAAAGCATTCTGACTTTGTTGAGGATGGCCAGATTGGGTGCCAGCCTGTGGATAATGGATGGAGAGAAGTCAGGGAGAACAGCACCTGGTGGTACACTGGATAGGGAGCACAGCAGGAGTCTGCTGCTCTGAAGACTCCTTGGATGGGTTGTGCGTGGGAACTTTAGGGGCTGTGATCATCAGAGCCAGGAGAGTGGATTTGGCCTCCAGTGGCAGTCCTCGTAAAATAATAGATGAATCAGCATTTGGGCACTACACTTAAGATAGATCTTTAGAGGCCCACAACCTGTGTCTGAGTGCATAGGTTTGAGACCCCTCCCTACTAGCAATCCAGTTTCTTTCTAAAATACACTCTAGGAGGCAGCAAGTGATAGCTCAACTACTTGGGTCTCTGCCACCCAGACTGAGTTCTGGGATCTTCACCTCAGACTGGCTCAGTCCCAGCTGTTGTGAGAATTTGATGAGAGATTCAGTGGATGGAATATCTGTCTTAGTGCCTTTAAAATGAAAAAAAAAAAACTAATTAAAGTTTTAATAAACTGCTGAGCCCAAATGTGGCAGAATGGGACTACTCTGGTCTTCCAGTCCCATGGGGATGGCAGTCAGATAAATTCTATGAAATACACCTAAATGAGGCCAGCGTCATGGCTCAATAGGCTAATCCTCCACCTTGTGGTGCCAGCACACCGGGTTCTAGTCCCTGTTGGTGCACTGGATTCTGTCCCGGTTGCCCCTCTTCCAGGCCAGCTCTCTGCTATGGCCCGGGAGTGCAGTGGAGGATGGCCCCAGTGCTTGGGCCCTGCACCCCATGAGAGACCAGGATAATCACCTGGCTCCTGCCTTCAGATCAGTGTGGTGCGCTGGCCACAGTGGCCATTGGAGGTTTAACCAATGGCAAAGGAAGACCTTTCTCTCTGTCTCTCTCTCACTGTCCACTCTGCCTGTCAAACAAACAAAAAAAACACAACACCTAAATGCCTCAGTAGCTCTTTTCTCAATCATGCACCATCATTTTCTTACATCAAATGTATGCTGAAATATGCAATTTGTCAGGTTCCAAACAAGCATTCTGCACCTAGGACACCATCAACTGCACTTTCAAGATGATTTTGGCACCTTTTCAGTGATGACTATCAGCTCTCCATCCCTCTCTGTTGAGTTACAGATCACTTTCTGTCAGGAACATATGTGCACCAAGTGTGTTTTTCTCACTGAATCTTTGCCTTGGGTTTTTGAACAGGCTTTGTATTTCCATCTCTATCAAAGGTTGTACCTTGGATGGAGTTCCTTGTTACGGGCAACAATCTTCCTCTTCCTAACTGGCTATAGAAGCGGTCATTGCTTATGTGCTAGGCTAGAATAGTAATAACCTGAAGTGCAGGCAGCAGTCACCTGGTGCTCTCAGAATCACTATTCCACAGCTCCCAATACTCTTTTTCAGGCAGCTTGGAGGACCTGAGTCTCAAATAAGCTCATAAGACCAGTCATCCTTATAGATTGCTGCTGGGAACACCCAGCACACATTCTAGAGTGTAGGATATCGCTTAAGAAGCTGTAGTGTCTAACTGGGAGTGTATGCATCAGAGGTGGTGTGATGCCCTAGGTGATTCTGTGGAGTCTGTTAGCAGTGTTAACCCAGTGTCCACCAGATAGTATTCTGACTCTCACAGGACAAACAACAGAACCTTTCTGCAGCCTCATTAACATGACCTTTCAAGTAGAGGATATTAAAGATTCTCCAGTAAAATCGTTAATATAATCAAATACAACAAAGTTTCAGAATACAAAATAAGCATAGTAAAATAGCTGCATTTTTATAAACTAAAAATTAACAATAATAAAAGGAAATAGCAAGAACAACTGAATTTTCAAAAGCATCAAAAGAAATAAAATACTTAGGAATAAACTTAACCAAAAAATATGTTCCAAACTGGAAGTTTCACATTCTCTTAATTCAAAAGCAAAAGTCATCAAAACAGTGTATTATTTGTGTAAAAACAGATAGGCAGCCCAAAGGAACAGACTAGAGAAGTTAAGGGTGGGCATTTGGCCTATCCTTTAAAATGCTGGTTAAGATGCCTTCATTCTATATTATAGTTCAGTTTTTAGCTCTGACTTCTGACTCCAGTATCCTGTCAATTTGGACTCTGGGAGGCAGTGGTGATGGTACAACTGGGTCCCTGCCACCCAAATAGGAGACCATGATTGTGTTGCTGGCTTCTGGCTCTGGTTTCAGTTCTAGCCAGAACTGGTTACTGCAGATATCTGGGGAGTGAACCTGAAGATAGGAGCTCTATGTCTCTTTGCTTCTCAAATTTAAACAAAGAAAATGTTACAGATAAATAATTATGTAATAATTTATGCTAATGAAAGGAAATCAAGTTTGGATAGCCTCATTGATAGAGGAAATTTTTTGAGCAATTCAGTTTATGATTAAAACGCTAAACACAGTAGGAATTAAAAAGAATTTCAGGAAGAACACCTATGGGAAATCTACAGTAAACTCCTATAAAATAGGAACAAAACACAAATCCTCATAGAATTTCTATTGAACAGTGCACTAGAGGATTCTGCTAAAGAAATCATAATACAAAATTAAGTCAGATTAGAAATAAAAAGAGTCAACTTTACTTGTAGTGCCTAAGGCACACTCTTTTTTTAACTTTTATTTAATAAATATAAATTTTCAAAGTACAACCTTTGAATTATAGCAGCTTTTCCCTCCATAAACTCCCTCCTACCTGCAACATCCCATCTACAACTCCCTCTCCCATTCCATTCTTCATCACGATTCATTTTTCAATTATCTTTATATACAGAAGATTAACTTAGTATATACTAAGAAAATATATCCTAAGGAACTTACTACAAACCCATTCAAAGTAAAATTCAGTAATGTTGCAAAATATAAAAGATACAAATATCAATTACATTTCTGTATAGTAGCAATGAACATTCTGAAAATATAATCAATGAGAACATTCAATGTTGCATCACAGAATGAAAATAACACAAAAAATTTTAAAAAAGACCTTGGATTTTATACTAAAAATACAAAATATAATTAACAAGCATAATAAAATGAAACAGTGATTTCAGTAAGACATTTTAATATTACAAAAAAAGGTATGCTTAACATTAGTCATTGTGGAAATGCAAATCAAACCTCTGGAAGATCCCACTTCACATTCACTAAAATGACTGATTCAGCCATAGATTAACATTGACAGGGTTATGGAGAACCTGGAACCCTCACAAACTTCCAGTAAAACTGTGAGGCCACTAGGAAAAATAATTTGGCAGTTTCTCAGCATGCTCCACATAGGATTATTTAATGCCTCAAAAATTTCCTTCCAAGATATGTCACTAAAAGATACAAAGCCCACATGCACACAAATATTCACTGCAGCAATATTCATGAAATCCAAATGTGAAAGCAACCCAAATACGGATGTGGAAAAAAACAGTATGTAGTATACATTTTATAATGCTATACTACTTGGAAATCAAAGTTGATTAAGAAATGACATATCACAAAAGTAATGAGACCCAAAAAAGGGAAAAAAGAGAGTAAAGAAAATAAAAGCAAAACACCACGTACTGTAACATTATGTGAGTCCATGTATAGGACAGTGCAGAAAAGGTCGGTATCTGGAGATAGATTTCAGACTAAAGCTGGCTGGAACTGATAATCAATGAAGAGTTAGTGTAAATAATATGAAGTATTTGGATGAATAATGAAAATAGGCTTATCTTAGACTGTGCATATGATTATATGACTTCCAAAACAGTACAAAGCATGGAACATTCACTGAAAACATGGGATAGTGAGGACCGGGCAGATAGGCTCCTGAGTTTGGGCTTCACAGAAGAAACTAAAGACCAATAAATATATCAGGGGGCTTCAAATATTTTGTGGAACATGAAATTAAAATATGTTCATTTTACTTCAAAAATATTCGAAACCATGAATATGAGGGGCCTTAAAATTCATGGACAATATTTTGTATGAAAGAACTATACATTGGTTTCAAGAAGCTTTTGGATCAAAATTAACCTGTCATTGAATTCCATATTTTATGTTTGATATTGCCCTAATTCTAAGTAATTCCATGTACACTTTAAGAAATACTTCCTTTTTTCTTATGTGAAACAATTTAAAAGTATTAATCATTAATTTAAGGTAAAACACTGCCTCCTGATTGCTCCACTTAGCAGGACAAAATGCCAGTTCATGTGTTCTAGATTATGTTGTCTTAATAAACTATTTCTAAAGATCATATTAGTTGTGATATTAATTTAAATATTTAACAACCTGTAATGTTATACACAAAGTAAAATTGTGTTTTATTTTTTATTGACAATAATTGTACATATCTATGGGCCTTTAATCCATGTGTGCTGATTAAATCAGGGTAAACAACATGTTCCCTTCTCTGACATTACACTTCACAATGGGAGCCATGGTGCTCCATTCTTCTATTTATTAATAAAATATAAAATAAGATTGCTATGAAGTATAGTTACTCCAATATGCTATGTAACACGAGGAAGTCACTTCTATAATTTAACTCTGATTTGGTACCAATTATTCCAAGTAGTTTTTACAAATTTGTTAATTAGTTTGGAAGAAAAAGAGACATGCGTGGAGACAGAGAGGGAGAGAGAACACCCTCATCCATTTGTTCACTTCACAAATGCCCAATACAGCTATGGCTGTGCCATACCATGCTGAATCCAGGAAGTCAAACCAGGTCTCTCAGTTGGGTGGCAAGGATTCACTACAACTCTCACCCCCCCCCCATCCAGGACCACACATGAGCAGGAAGCTGGAAGTGGAAGATGTGACTTTAGCCCAGACACTCCAATATGGGATGTGGACATCCTGAGCAGGGTTGTAACACAATGACAAATGTCCATTCCTCCTGGAAAGTTTTGAAGTACCTCCGCATCTCTGACTTGCAGAGAGGGGGCACAGCCCCATGAGCCCAACCCCATCACTGTAAGGTCTGTTTCTCCCCAACTTCACAAACTCTCCTCATGTACCTCTCCCTGAATGCTCCCCTTCTGAGATCTCCTGTTACAGACAGGGCAGAGCAGCAGAGCACAGCAGGATGGGCCTGGGAGATGAGACAGCAAGTGAGGGCAAAACTGGACTCTGCCAGTTTCTACCTTATCACTGCCCAGCTCCAGGCACAGCATCAGAGGTGCTGGATCCAGCAGGTGAGATTGGGTTCACCAAGTGTACTCACTGGACATTTTGGGGGCCAGCATTGGAGGCAGGGGCAAATTGGACATCCACCTGCCAGAAACTGAATGTGAATTATATTACACCATGCCTGAAAATCTATCCAAATGGATTGAAGGCTTACACAAAAGATCTCAGAGCTTAAAGCTCTTAAATACTGGGAGCAAATCCACTGGCATTAGCCTCAGTGATAATGTAGATATGACACCAAATGCACAGGTCACAAAAGCAAAAATAAGGAAGTAAGATTGCAAAAAAAAAAAAAACAAAATGAAAATAAAATCCTTACATTTGAAACTGCAAAATATATTTAGTGAAATAAGTCAGTCCCAAAAAGATAAATACCAAATGCACTCCCTGATCTGTGGCAACTAACAGAGTACCGGTGAACCCTAAAGGCTTCCATAGCCTTGACAACTCATGACTAAAGGCTAGGGAGATTACTGATGCCATAAACAAGAGTGTTAAATTGTTAAATCAACATCAAGAGTCACCGTGTACTTACGTCCCATGTGGGATCTGTCCTTAATGGATTGCCCAAGATGAAGTAATAATATAGCTAGTACTGAAACAGTATTTTTACACTTTGTGGTTATGTGTGGGTGCAAATTGATGAAATCTTTATTTAGTATATACTGAAGCGATCTTCTGTATATATAGATAATTGAAAATGAAAAAAAAAACTTGGTGTTAAATTGGAAATTACATAGAAAAGTAATCAATCTTTTTTAAAAAATATCATGCAGGATCTCTGTCATTAATGTGCTGTACACTGTTATTTAATGCTATAACTAGTACTCCAACAGTATTTTTTCACTTTGTGTTGCTATGTGAGGGCAAACTGTTGAAATCTTTATATATACTAAACTGATTTTCTGTATATAAAGAGAATTGAAAATGAATCTTGATGTGAATGGGAGAGCGAGTGGGAAAGGGGAGGGTTGCAGGTGGGGGGGAAGTTATGGGTGGGGGGGAGCCTTTGTAATCCATAAGCTGTACTTTGGAAATTTATATTCATTAAATAAAAAAAATAAAAAAAGTGATATTGACACTTTGAGATGTAATGACTTCGAGTAGCCCTTGTCTTGACTGTTGAACAGTTTTTTTTTTTTCATACTATTTGTTGAACTCTTACTGTAGGGTGAATCTTTTGTGTTTAAAGTTAGTATAAAATAGATTTTAGATAAATCTTCGCAAAAAATAAGAATGAGAATAGGAGGGGAAGAAGAAGGGTGGGGGTGCATGTGGGAAGGAAGGCAGGATGGGAAGGATCACTATGTTCCTAAATTTGTATTGATAAATGCCTGAAGGTTGTATATCTTAAATAAAAGGTTTATAGGTAAAAACAAACAACTGAGGAAGTTGTCAGCATTATGACGTAGCAGATAAACCACCTGCCTACAGTGCTGGCATCCCATGTGGGCACCAGTTTGAGTCTCGGCTGCTCCACTTCTGAACCGGCTCTCTGCTATGGCCTAGGAAAGAAGTAGAAGATGGCCCAAATGCTTGGGCCCCTGCACCTGCTTGGGAGACCTGGGAGAAACTCCTGGCTCCTGGTTTCACATTAGTACAGCTCTGGCCATTGCATTATTTGGGGAGTGAATCAGTGGATGGAAGACTTCCCTTGCTCTTTCTCTCTCTATCTATCTCTCTATAACTCTCCTTTCAAACAAATAAAGCTTTTAAAAAACTGAAGAAAAATTCTGCATACTAAGGGAAAAATTTAAAGAGAAAGAAATGGGACAAAATATTAGCAAATGATAGTATGATTAAGGGAATACTACAAAGAACATACATATCCAAAAGCAAATACTGTAATAAATCTGGACAAAGTATTTGATCAGTTTTTCCAATCCATATATGTAAGCAGCCATATGAAAAATGGCTCAGCACTGCTCATAAAGGTCACAATATCTATTACCTCACATATGCTAAAATAGGTATTATCAAAAAGAAAAAAAATTATATGTATGCTGAACCAGATGTGGAGAAGAGGAAAAACATAAATTGTGGGAATATTTGGGGCTAGCGCCAGAGCACACTAGGTTAATCCTCCACCTGCAGTGCCGGCATCCCATATGGGTGCTGGTTCTAATCCCAGTTGCTCCTCTTCCAGTCAAGCTCTCTGCTGTGGCCTGGGAAAACAGTAGAAGATGTCCCAAGTGCTTGGACTCCTGCACCTGCACAGGAGACCAGGAAGAAGCACCTGGCTCCTGGCTTCAGATCAGCACAGCTCTTGCTGTTGTGGCCATTTGGAGAGTGACCCAACAGAAGGAAGACCTTTCTGTCTCTCTCATTGTCTGTAACTCTACCTGTCAAATAAATAAATAAAATCTTTTTTAAAAAATGTGGGAATGTTACTTGGTACATCCATGATAGAAATCAGTATGCAGGTGCCTCAAACAAAATTAAAATTGGAACAATTGAAAAAAAGCAACCTCACTACAGGATGTGTATTAAAAGAAAGTAAAATCAATTAGCATTGTTTCACAAGAAAAAGATATGTAAATAACCACATTGTCTGACAACAGCTGAATAGAGAAAATGTAATGCACACACCCAGTGGAATCCCATTCAACCCTGAAAAGAAAATTCTGACATTTTTCACAACTTGGATCCAAAAGTATCAACGTGGACATTACAGTATTTGAAATACCAAAGAGAAAGATAAATACCACATACTCTCACTTATATGTGGGATATAATGAAGTCAAATTTAAACACAGAAGAGAATGGTGGTTACCAGGGGTCTGAGAATGGAGGAAATGGGAAGATGTTACTTAACAACACACATTTACTCTTATGAGATAAATTAACTCCTTGAGATCTAATATATGCACAGTAATGAGATGAATACAGTGTTAGATACTCAACTTATTAAGATCTTAAGTATTCTTTTTAGAACTATGTAAGTTGATGGATATGTTAGTTGAATTGTCCTAATAATTTCATGATGTATATGCACAGGGGACTACAAAAGGTATGTGAAAAATGGATTAAAAGATAATCTGAATTTTCCATAAACTTTTGAAATTCCAGTCATGTATCAAAATATCAGGTTGCACACCTTCAATAAACAGAAATTTTGTCAATTATACTGTTAATCTTGAAAAGTTACCCTGCTAAAATATAAATTAAAAATAATTTAGGAATCTAAGTAATACTTTCTATCTTCAGGATTGGAAAGGTTATCATGGAACAGACATCTTTTTTACAACATTCATAAATGTGACCAAAGTTTCCATTTTGAACCTTCAAACACAGATGACAGCCTGTTAAGGGAATGTGTACGTGATAAAACGACATTTAAGTATCAAACCACAGTGTCCTTCTGCCCCACTAAAACCTGGACCAAAAGCCTTGAGCCAAATTAAGCAGTTTTGATTTTAACTTGCCTAGTCTTTAACACTGATATCAGACTCCCAGAATGAGCTATGCTGAGAGGTCAGAGTTTGCGAAATGAGACCCCGTGTCTGACATAAACAGAAAACTAAAATGAGTAAGGTCAGCCCTGGGATGAAAAGGGGAACCGAGGACCCCATAGAGGACAGCCGCTCACCTGCATGCACCCTCCCACCCCCAGCACATATTCTCCCAAACGACCATTCATCCCCACTGCACAATCAGGGAAGATGGGCAACTGCTGCCACACAGCTGCCCAGAGATGGCTCCTGGGCTGACAAGTCTCTGTGAGCCTGGAGTCCCAGGTGCCAGGCCAGGCCTACACCGTGGACCAGTGGGGGCGAAGGCAGTGAGGTGCTAGCAGTGACATGAGGCCCAGGGACAACCCCTGGGAGCCCTGGGAGTCCTGCCTGGCAGAACATCAACTTCTGCCAACCCTGCTTCCCCTCCCCTCACTCCCTGTCCCGCACACTCACCTCTGCAAGGCGTCCTGCGTGAAGGAAGATCAGAAAACAGACGGATGCTCCTTACCGTCGGAGGTTCCCATCCGTGAAAACTCCTCCCTGGACCTCTTTCCACCGCAAAACCGGAAGACTACTATGACATCAAGATCCCGCGTGATTATGTGTTGTTTACGCAAGCGCCCCTGATTGGACAGTTTGGGTAGAGGAGGGCACGCACTATGTAATAAAGAACGGAGCCAATCAGCACCCTTCACAGTGCAGATGCGCATCTTCAGGGGAGAAAAGTAGGGGCCGGTCCTGGAGTCAGTTTTGACACTGAGTCCTTACATCACCTGCCAACAGAGGAGGGGTCTTCACCTCCAGGTCCTGCCACCTGCTGGGCCCTCCTGCCTCCCTGGTCCCTGTTCCTGAGAGGATCCTGCCTGGGGGTCACAGCAGCCGACTTCATTCAGGTCAGTTAAAATTTAGGGGCTGTTTATTGACTTCCGAGCCTTTGTTTTTCATGATATATATGTGGTACGCTTTTCTTTTAATTCATTTTAAATTTAATTTTAAGAATATTTAAAGATACTGAATACTTTCATCCTTTTTTCCATTTCTCTTACAGACTTTTTCTAGTCTGTCTATTGCCCTTTAATATTATTTTCTATTCTTGCTGTACTTAATAATCTAGTGGATTTCATATATTTAATGTATTATTTATATATTGATCTTTCTAGTACTTTTATTTATCCCTTGTATGTGTTTTTAAATTTCATGGTTCATCTCTGTATATAAACAACATGCAATATATTCACATTTTGTTACTTAGAAGTTGATCTTTGCACCTTATAGTTTCTTCTTACTGTCATATTTCTTACTACTTCTGCACTAGAAAGTTGAAGAGAGATAGAGCAGGTATCATTGTCCAGGTTTACTCCCAGGAGGGGAAAAATATCCAGTGATCCTGTATTATTAGTTGCATTGTTTTGGTAAGTTCCCTTCAATCTTGATCAGGGTAATGCAGTCACTGGCTTTTATTTTTCAGTGTTCTGCTAGCACTTTTATTTTTTCTACTAGATGCTGAGCCTTATTAAATGATTTACAATGTGCAATCCAAATGATCATGTGGTTTTTATTCTTGTAATTTTTTACCTACCTGGATGACTTGTCTGAGAACATTAACCACTGTTTCAATTTTTATTATATCTTGCTTGCTATTGATATGCTTTCTTATGTGGTTTCATTTATTACATTATTACTTTGCTTAGGATACCTCTAGCTCAGTTTATGGAATGGATGCTTTTAAAAAAACTTAATTTTTTATTTCATGTCTTGGTCCACTTGCTTCATCATCAATGAAATTCTGGTTTTCTAAAGGAAATTTAAAAATGTTCTCTGCTTATTTCTACTGTGGCTAGATCTGGAAAATGTGGATCTGTTTTGTCTTCCTTAAAAGTTTGGAGGATTTTGTAAGTAGGGACCTGAAATTTTTATTGTGTGAGTGTTTTTTTTCTTTCAGTTGGTTGTTTGGGATTTTCAAAATTAGTCAACTTACTGGATATATACAGGAGTTTCCCTGTTTTAAGTTATACTTGTGTTTTTGAAATTTGATTTTCAAAATATGGTGAATTTTGATCTCTGTAGTCAAATTTTTACTTCTAAGAATTTCACACATTAACCCCAGTATGTTGGTGAAGGCTATGACCTATAAAGAAAGATGATCCTGTATTAACTACTGAAATTGGTGATTTGTGCTACTTTTCTCTCTGTTTTACTAATTGCCCTAATTGTTTGTTAACTTTATTAACATTTTTCTTAAAAAAAATCATTGGATCCTCATTTATGTGTGGTATTTTAATGGCATTTCATAGATGTCTCCTTTTATAATTTCTTACCTTTACTCAATACTTTCAGTTTTTTCTTTTTGATTCTTGACAAGGAAGCTATAATGATTGCCTTTCATTGTTTTATTCTAGCATAATCATCAAGGGCTATAAATTATCTTTAAGCACTGGTTTATTTGTATCTTATTTATTCCTTCATGTATTTCCAAACCCTATATATGCAAGGCCTGTCTGGCCAGTGCTGTGGCTCACTTGGCTAGTCCTCTGCCTGTGGCATTGGCACCCCAGTTCTAGTCCCATTTGGGGTGCCAGATTCTGCTCCGGTTGTTCTGGCTCTCTGCTGTGGCCCGGGAGGGCAGTGGAGGATGGCTCCAGTGCTTGGGCCCTGTGCACACATGGGAGATCAGGAGGAACCACCTGCTCCTAGCTTTGGATCACCACAGCGTGCTGGCTGTGGTGGCCATTTGGAAGGAAGACCTTTCTCTCTGTCTCTCTTCTTTCACTATCTAACTCTGCCTGTCTAAAAGAAAAAAAAAAAAGGCCTGTCTGCTATATGTGTCTCAATTTTTGTTCCTGAAATCCATCTATTTTAATTGGTGAATTAGTGCTTCAACCATTAGAGACTCATTCTTTACACTTGTGCGCCCAGGTAATCACAGCCCATCAACTACCCTTTCCATGTGGGCAAAAGGGCTGTAGCCTATCAAAATATAACACATCCGTATTGAGCCATGTCCCTCCTGCTTTTTTTAGAGGAGCCAATAAATTTCCCAGAAATTTAAAGGTAGACATTTCCTTATGTAGTACTGACTACCTCTGCATTGTCAGCTTATAAATCACTCTTTCATAACAAATGTAATTGCTCTGATTTTTAGTTTTTTGGATTTTTTCTTTTGGTTTCTTTTTTACTTTATGGGGCTACCTGTTAATTGCTAACTTGTATTGAAAATGAGATTCATATATCTGAATTTTCTATAATTCACATTCTGGAGTGAGCTGAATGTCAAAACTATACTCATAGAGCATATTTCAAGAAGGAGGTACAAACTAAAACTTTGTATAAAAATTGTTTATGTTTTTAAAGAGCTCTGGAGAAAAAAATAAAAATCTGTAATGTGACAATTAGGCCCTAGCACGGGGGAAAATATTAGTTTAGCTAAATAGGTTGAAAGACCTCACTAATTGGTAATATTTAATATTAAAGCATAATAATGGGGTAACTTTAAGGAAGCTAGGGCAAGAACATTTAAGTTGATGAGACAAACAATAAAGTTAAAGATCTTAATTAGGGGAAGGAAAATGTGGGTATATAATTAAAATATAGAAGATGATTGAGCTGGAACATGAAGAAAATATGAAACATGGTGGCTATGGTTAATAATAATGCATTGTATCTCCAAAATAGTTGAAAAAATAGATTTAAGGACTACTACCTCTTAAAAATGTGTGAGATGATATGTGTATTAATTCACTTTGTTTGGCTATTCCACAATGTGTATATCTTGCAAAACAATGTAGACAATGATACTTCAAAAATTCATGTAAAATGGAATTAAGAGATTACTTTTGTTGAAAAATGCTTGAATCTATGTATAGATTTTTATAATACACATTTTCTATTAGTTTTTACAAATCCCTTATATATATAGATTTCAAATTTTCTTCTAACAAAATAAATTTAACTTTGAGTTCTATCCCCTCAAACTTTTTGAAATACCCATTGTACACAATCAAAGAATATATCATGTATATATTTAAATTTTTAATTGAAATGGAATTTTATCTTTTTCAAATGAATAAATAATTAATAAAAACAAAATGAGAATATACTGGTGGATTTTAAGCATGGAGATCTTTTTTGTCTCTGATGTTTTCTTGAGACCACATATTTTGTTGAGAGTGGACAGTAGGGTAAGATCCCATTAGGAAAATAATTTCCTTGAGTGTACCATCAGGAATTTACCTAATCCTATTCTGATGGAGATTTGAATGTTGGTCTCCATTTTTGTTCCCATTTATTTGTTGACTTATTGCTGTTACAATTAAGACTGTGAGGAACACTCTGTGCAGATGTTGGTGTTTTTGTTTGTTTCCTTAGAATAAACTCCTAGAAATGAAATTACTAGCTCAAAGAGCACAAGCCCTCTAATCTTTCATCACATAAGACTTCCTATTCTTGGGAGTCATGGTGACTGACCTGTGGCTATTTGAGAAAACAACTGTTGTTGTTATGGAAGCATTGATCCTGCCTTCCTGTGCTTTCATTAGGAATCATAGCTTGAGCATTACTAATAGTCCCAGCCACTCTTCAGTAGAGTGTTACTACAATAATGCAAAAGTCAATTTAGAATTATAAAAGAAGTATTTTGTGAAACCTAAAGATAGGACTAGGAAAGAATTAGTATAATTAATTGGGAAGTTGGTTAAATGGTTGTTGGGAGTGGAAGTTTATGATATCCAAGTAACTTTATACACTTGGTAACAAGGGAGTAAAAAACACAATGATACAACATAAAGAGCAGTTTGTCATTATTTTATCAGTTGAGAAGTTCCTATGTGTCTATTGAGTAAGGCAGTCAGACTTAGAAAGGTGGAACATTTAGTTGAATTTACATTTCAGTTAAACAACATGAATATTAGTATAACTATGTTCCACACAATATTAGGATGTCCTGGATTTTATCTAGCAGACTGTCCTTGTAGCATCACAATATATGATACACATACTGGACATATACATGGCCTTCCACTCAAACATATTTACCTAGAACATATGAAGATTTAGCTCTAAAACTCTCTTCCTCTTTGAATAATATTTGGTAGATAAAATACTCAAATATAATCTAAGAGAATCCAGACTAAAAGGTAAAACAGTTGGGATTGGGTACAACTGACCATTGTCTCCAACAATTCAGTGAAATAGGGACCTGCATTGTGGCATAGTGGGTAAAGCTGACACTGGCAATGCCTGCACCCCATTCAGTGGCAGTTTGTGTCCTGGTGGCTTCACTTCTGATCTAGATCCTTGTTAATGGCCTGGGAAAAGTAGAAAATGGCCTGAGTGCTTGGGTTGCCATCACCCACATGGTAGACCTGAAAGAAGCTCCTGGTTTTGGTCTGGCCCACCTTGGACATTGTAGAGAGCGAACCCTAAAAAGCAGGATCTTTCTCTATCTCTCCCTGTAGCTCTGACATCCAGCTAAACAAATAAATCTAAAAAAAAAAAAAATCAGTGAAGTGTTAATGGGAATGTTGATCTGGTTTGTTCCCAGGACATGCCCATAATGTGGGAAATTGAAGTAAGCATTGCTCATCAAATGGGATAGAAATTTATTGCTAAATAACAATAAATACCATTAACTCATGAAATTAGGTAAATATGCTACACAAAGAATGTTCTAATGTTGAAAAAAGTCATAGTATATTTGCATAATGAAATCTGGGCTGGTATTAGTCTTTAGAGAATTCATTGAATATACGTATTATAGAAAAACTATACATGGGGAAGCTGGCGCTGGGGAGAACACTTCCCCCCTCCTCCTCCCAGCACTCTGGCAGCAGAGGTGGCTGCACCAGGGTCAGGAACTCTGACATTTCACTTACAAAAACTGTTGCTGCTGATTTCTCAACAATGTTGCAGTGGGTTCGTTTCTGAGAGGAGCAGCATGGTGGGGGCAAGAGGCACGGAGTCAATACACAGACGCTGGGAGTCAGGTGAAAGCAGGCTTGAGGCGAGCAGCCCACAGACTCATTTATTACAGTTGGTACAACAGCTTATATAGCCAAGACCAGCCAATCTGGTCAAGGGGCGATCTATGCCCCAACCAATCACAGCCTGTCGCCAGGCAGTTTCAAATCCATCCAATCACAGCCTGTTGCCAGGCAGTTTCAAATCCATCCAATCACAGCCTGTTGCCAGGCAGTTTCCAAAGCCATCCGATCACAGCCTGTTGCCAGGCAGGCTCCATGGCCAGGTGGGTTTCAAAGCCATTCCTGACTAACTGACGCTTGCTTGCCAGTGGCCACCTTCACATGGCCTTCTCATTCCACTACCAAAAACAACAGATCCCTCCTTCCCTGTGACCTCAGTGGCACTCCTGGGCCCACACCAGGCAGTGCCCTGGGCCCACTCCCCAGGCCCACCCCCCTTCACTACAGTGTCACCTCTTTCCTGTGGCCCCACAAGCCCATAGTCTCAGGCTCCTGCCATCCTATTCAGGGAGCCCAGTCTCACTGCTCTGGGCCCTCTCTTCCAGGGGCTGCCTGCTGCCTACATGGGACCTGCTTTTAGGCCACTTTGGTGCAAAATCCTGAGGTTCTCTAATGATCTTGCTTCATCTTGGCTACAAATATGGAGGAACTGGCTCATCACAGAGTGAGGACCCACAAGTGGTTGAATTACCACCTACACAGATCTCTCTGCCAGAATCTCCAAGGGATGACCAGCCCCTCCCTGTGCATCCAGATCATTACACCAACTCTGCTGGTAGCCTCTCCTCAGCACATTCAGACTGTGATGGACCAGCTGACAGGACAGACGAAACAGATAGTCACAGCAGTGGATGCCTCTGGATCCCCCAAAGAGTAGTTCATTCTCACTGGTCTAGATGGAACAGGAACTGAGATGGTAATCCTGGCTTTCCTGGAGACATCCAGCACAAAGCAGCTCATATTCAATAGCTGAGACAACCTCATTCCTAGCAGGATTCAGATGGTCATGGATTCTGCTTATGTGGAACAATTGCTGGGCAAGATGGGCCTATAGCAGCTCCAGGTGGTGGAGTAGTGTGTGTTCTGTGGTGACAAAGCCACTGGCCATCACTATGTGGCTGTCAGTTGTGAAGGTTGCAAAGGTTTCTTTAAAAGGACCATGCAGAAGAATTTTGGCTTAATATAGGAAGTTTCTAAGTATTGTAAAACTTTAGACACATACATAGAGTCAGTAAGACATTGACCACTTGGGAAGTCATTTGTAAGTTGTGCTGAACCCTGAACATTATGCCAAGTTTTATGGACAAAAATTTTTTTATTTAATTTATAACAAGTCATTGTGGCTGTTCCTGTACAAGTACCATGTGTACATAAGATATTGGCTTGGGGAATCAGTGTCTACTCAGTATTTGAGACATAACATGGGTCATGCAGGTAAGGAGAGTGAGCAGCTTCCAATATGGGTAGTGGGAGTCTATTTTTTCCCAGAAAATGTTGTATAGCAGCTTGCCATATGGAATCATTTTTATGTAGATATTCTACTTCTTGTTTATTTAAAGGTAGTAGTAGGGTGTGGTACTCTACCCCAGCAATAGCGCAACACTGTTTTCTGCCTGACTTAATGAGTCATAATCATAGTGAAGTATGGTGTGATGAAGTTAGGAGGTACATGAGAGATATGGGTAGACTCTGATTGCTTCTGGACTTTGGCTCATTGTTCCCAAAGGTGTTTTTTGGTAGGGACTACAAGTAATTTATTTCCTTTGTTGGATTGTATCTATGTAGTTCCATTTTATGCAAAATTTTATTTATTAATTGAAGTGCTTCCTGAGCCTCAGGAGTGACTATTCTTACCAAATTAAAGTGGACTCTCTCTCCAATAATTGCAACAAAAGACTCATTTGAAGAGTAGTAATGGACAAATGTGGTCTACACCAATTAATATGCCATAGGACCTTTTGTAGCTCATTTAACTTTGATGTTTTCTTTAACTCTAAATGTGGTTTTATAGATCTTATGGTTGTGTCAGTAATTATTGTTCCCAAATCTTTTATAGGTTGCTACCTTTGTAATTTTTCTAGTGCTATGTACAGTCCCTGTTTAGACAGCTTGCACTGAAGGTCATAAAATGCTTTGTCTAAATAATCCTTACCTGGATGTCCTAGTAATGTATCATCTATATAATGAAAGGTGAAAACTGGGAGATATCTGCAAAAGAAAGGTTGCATAGCCTTATCAACAGAATACTGGCATATAGTAGGACTATTTTTAATTCCATGGGGAAGTACTGCCCACTGATTTTGGGATGAGGAGATACAATTATTTAACTGTTGCATTGGAAATGTGAATCACTCTTTATCTTTAGGTTTGAGAGGAATAGAGAAAAAGCGATCTTTTAAGTCCAAAATAATGATATGGTAATGAGCAGGGATAGCAGAAAGGGATGGTGTCATCCCAAAATGGAATCTCTGCATACTTAGCAGGAGCATGAATCAAGTTCACCCCAAGGCAACTGGAAGACCATAAAAGGGTATGTAGCCTTGTGTCCTAGTGCAGGAATCCAATGACCATGACCCCTTCCCTCACTGTGATTGTAGACAGCTGTTGTAATTGATGCTATCTTTCAAGCATTAATTGGTGCAGGATCAATTACAACCATTTCTGAAAATGACACAGGCCTTTCAACCAGATTTCTATCTGATCAAGCACTGTACGCAGGTGGCCTCCAGATAAAAACCAAGTCAGTGTTCTTGCACTCTCCTTTGTGCTGGAGGCTTTCTACTTAGTTGGTGTCTAACAATTTATTTCCTGTAACAACTGATGTTCCTTATAGGTAATTTATCAAAAGATAAAAAGTATGATTTAAAAGTTCATGGTTATTGTCCTCAGCCATAAAAGCTGCTAATGTCCTAATACCTCTTTGTCACTTTTTCTTACACATATAAGCATGTGTGTCAGTAAGTTTGGTTACACATTCAGTGTTGTTGAGATTATCCTAAGTGTACAACTTTCATACCCTGCTTCTGTCATTTAAATCTTGTCTGGGTATTTGAAAAAGAAAGTCTCTGAAGGTTCACAGCAACCTAAAACCCCACCAGATTAAGAAGTGGTTTATAGCTTCATCCTTTGACAAGGAAGTTAATATGCATCTTAGAATGGGTTCTTCAGAGGGGAATTCCTCATGTCAAGGACACATTTCTTGTTAAAGTGGCAATGGTGCCTTCACAAACTGCCATCTGGCAGGCCATATGCTTTCTTGAGCATGTTGAACATCACTGGTTCTCACCACAGTTGGGAAGATGAGAGCATGCTGTGGTTTCCTTAGAGCTTTTTTTGTGCCCATCAATGCACCAATGTTTTCCTGTGTGTCCTGTGTGTTTTTATGAATGTTTAGTGACCGACTGACATGACATTGATCCTAATTTTACTGCTTAGAAACTGAGAGAGAATTAAACAACTTGCCTCAAGGCCCTGGGGTGGGAGAGTGGAGAGAAACCATGAAGTTGGTGCCCAGAGAGCCTGGCACACCTGTTTTATTCTCACATACCCCAACCCCTCCCTGCCAGTCCTATCACACCCCAAATGCTTTACAGTCTCTTGCTCTGATAGGGAAATAAACTGATTTCTCTGACAATGAACAGAGAATGGCTCTCAGGCCACTGTGGTCCTTCGCCTCCAGTGCTCTATGTCTCTGTCCATGGCCACCATGCATTCATGCGCTTTACATTTTACCTGCCATGTAAAAATTACTCTCATCCTGCAGTTAGCTGTCAAAGACCCACAGCTGCCTCTCAGGCCCTCAGGTTCCAGAGGACTCTTCATCCAGTGCTTCCTAGGCATGACACTTTTTTAGCTAGAAACAGATTCAAGACCTGAGGCACATTGCTTAATATCTCTGTGCCTCACTTTGTTCTGCCATAAAATAGGACTGGTGAGAACCAACACGCCACCCATTTTAGTACTTTTACACTGAGATACACATGTAATGTGCTTAACACAGGTGTTGGAATTTGAGAAAGGGATGATTACTCATGCAGTTACCTCACAGTCTGAAATATTCAGGTAATTTTGCAGACAATAGTGGTAGGGGAGAGAAGGTATTTTGGTCACCTTACTGATGCCCAGAGCTTGCAAGACTGGCAGCCCCTATGATAGGGTTCTTATGTACAGCTGTGCTCTGTGCATTATAGGTCCATCAGAAAATAATCATTTATTAAATGAATAACTAAATGAATGGAAAGTGAATTTACTTTTTGCAACTGAAAAATGTAGCATGTTTTCTATGATCCCATTTTTCTCCATTCCCCAATTTTTTTTTTATTTATTTTTGACAGGCAGAGTGGACAGTCCATTCCCCAATTTTATTCCCATCATGCTCAGAATTATTTAGTTTTTCAAGCACATGAGGTCCTACTAATCAGATACCCATCTACTTAGTTCCATCTCCTACCACTTTATCCTGCTACAACCACAATTTCTTTTCTATTATTTGAATGTGCTAAGATGATTCTTCATTGTCAAGAGCACATTCTGTTAACTTGGTTGAATCTGGATTTGAACCGCAGATCTGCTGATCCTCAGCTTTGTGATGCTGGAAAATTATTTACCTTCTGTAACTCTCAGTTAAAACTACCTCATAGGTGATAGTACCATACCTCTTAAGCAATAACTGCTTATGTTTCTACTCAGTTGTATAACACTAAATAACTATATATAACTATAGCTATAACTACCACTTATATGTGTAACACTTATAGTAACAGGTACATAGGTGGTAAGTACACAAGACAGCACACTCAAGGATTTAAAGAAGTTTCAGTGAATGTCAATTCTTCAACACAATATGGATTGGATTAGGGATGCAGATTTCAATTTCTGAATTATTTGAGGGAAATAAGAGTCACCCATAAGACTGGCTAAGCTCTCTAGTTGTCAAAATATGGAACAAGGATATTGAGGGTAAAAGTCTGAATTGTGTGTTGTATGCATACCAAGGGAGGGAGGCAGAAGATTAAAAACCTACCAGCAGAAAGAATCCATAGTGAGTAGGAAGCAGACTGGTACAGTGGATCAGGATCCAGGAGTAAGTGGCATGTGGGGTGGACTGTGGCAGCAAAATACACAGCTCAGAGAAATAGTAAGGTGGACACAGACTATGAGGACCCTGGATTGCCATTATAGTTGCTTAGGATTTTATGCTGCACTTAATTTCATTCATAACTATTTTGGATCATGTCTCTCTGCAGTGGGTAGAAATTCACACCATTTCTAAATTCATGTCTATAAAGAAACTCAGAAGGTGACTTTATTTGGAAATAGCATATTTGTGCAGATGTAATTAAGATAAAGATCAAAATGAGATCACGCTAGATTAAAATGGTCCCTAATCCCAATGAGAGTGTGTTTATAAGAGACAAAAATCATATTGAAACACAGAAAGAAAGGCCACATACAAATGGAGGCAGAGATTGGCATGCCACTTCCACAAGTGAAAGAATGCTGACAGCTGTCTGAAGCTGGGGCAGCTGAAGGACAATCCTCTTGTTAGGGCCTTCTGAGAGCCCTATGCACCTGTTGATTTCATGATTTTGCTGTTTTAAGGCATCAAGCATGTAGTTAGTTGCCATTGCAACTGTTAGGAAGCTAATAAAATGTCTTGGGGAATTGAATGAAATCTAAGTGTCCTGTCTCCAGATGAAGACCTGTGCACACACAAACACACACACAGACATGTACAGTTGTGCTTTGAATTTCATGCATGTTATGAAGCATAATAATTTCATGGATGTTATGAAACATATTCCTGGATCACAGTGTTAGCACTCTTCCTTTATATACTGAAGTGGTCTAGTCATTGAATGGATCCAGCCATGACCGAGTTTCAGAACAGGGATTGCAGATGAAACATAGGGATGAATAGGAACTAAAGAGAGTTCTGAGAAAAGAATCCATGTGCAATCACTGTTAACAATTTTACAAGACACTCCATTAGTTTTTTCAGGAAGTAGTTACATGGAAAAGGAAATTAATAAGATAGCTTCTAATGTATACAAGGCAGGATTTTTAATGACATTAAAAGGAGCAATTACTTTGATTGCTGCAGTTTCTCATCAATAATGATGGTGCAGGGAAGAGAAGGAACACAAGATATGAATACTGTGTTGTTCCAACCCACAGAGACTAGATAACTAGATGCGGAGATGAGGGAGGGATACTAAATGTTCAATACTTAAGGTGAGGTAAGCTACTAATGAAATCAGTGGCAATGGTGTAGCAGCCCTGGTAAGAGGCAATAAGAGTAATGCTAACCTTAGGGACATGGAAAAGGCACACCCTAATGAGTAGGATATGCTATAGGTTGAATTCCCAGAACTCATTGTTGGAAATTAATCCTCAATTATGTGTGGGTGGTTTGTATGTTTCCTGTAGGCTCAAATAGATGGGCTTTTTTTAAAAATCCATGCAGCCAGTATGCATCTTTTAATTGGAGAGCTACATTTAGACTTGCTATTGACAAGTAATGAGTTGGTCCTACTATTTTTCCATAAATATTTCTATTGATTGTTTTGGATTTCCTTGGTACTTTTACAATGAAATTTTATGAATTCACATTCTTTTATGATTACTATTTTACTTGTGCTTCTGTGAATAGCACATTCTTGAGTTTCATTTGTAAAACTGGCAAGGTGGTGACAAATTATTTATTTTAAATTTATTTACATGCATTTCATAAGTAGAACTTTAGAAACATAGTAATTCTTTCCTAGCCTGTACGGTTTCTGATGATAAATAAGCTGTCAGTCTAATTGGTGATTCTTTAAAATAGATCTAGAGTTTAACTACTGTACATTTTAGGATTTTTTTAATGTTTTACTTGTGAGTGTTTAACTAAAATGTGTCAAGGTGATGATCTTTTCTGATCATGTTTATTACACACAAGTCCTGTGTACTTCATGCACATGGATAGCCACATCTTTCTCCAAATTAGAGAAGTTTTCTGCTATTTTTCATTGAAGAAGTTTCTTTCTTTTGTTTTGACAGGCAGAGTGGACAGTGAGAGAAAGAGAAAAAGGTCTTCCTTTTGCTGTGGGTTTACCCTTCTATGGCTGCCGCGGTAGGCGTGCTGCAGGCACACCACGCTGATCCAATGGCAGGAGCCAGGTGCTTATCCTGGTCTCCCATGTGGGTGCAGGGCCCAAGCACTTGGGCCATCCTCCACTGCACTCCCTGGCCACAGCAGAGAGCTGGCCTGGAAGAGGGGCAACCAGGACAGGATTGGTGCCCTGACCGGGAGTAGAACCCGGTGTGCCGGCGCTGCAAGGCAGAGGATTAGCCTAGTGAGCCACGGCGCCAGCCTTGAATAAGTTTCTAATCCATTATGTCTTTGCACATTCCTGAATTTCTAAGAAATTCAGGTCATTTGGTAGTAGCTCATAAATATGAAATACTACTTTTGTTTTTTTTTCTAAGTTCTTTTTTGTTGTTGTTGTTTGTTTGACATGGATCCAAAGATTTGTATTGTGGCTGATATATTTTTTCTTCTGTATCACTCTTTTTTTTTTTTATTTTTGACAGGCAGAGTGGACAGTGAGAGACAGAGACAGAGAGAAAGGTCTTCCTTTGCTGTTGGTTCACCCTCTAATGGCCGCCGCGGTAGCGCGCTGCGGCTGGCCCACCGCGCTTTTCCGATGGCGGGAGCCAGGTGCTTATCCTGGTCTCCCATGGGGTGCAGAGCCCAAACACTTGGGCCATCCTCCACTGCACTCCCTGGCCACAGCAGAGAGCTGGCCTGGAAGAGGGGCAACCGGGACAGGATCGGTGCCCCAACCGGGACTAGAACCTGGTGTGCCGGCGCCACAAGGCGGAGGATTAGCCTGTTGAGCCACGGCGCCGGCTCTGTATCACTCTTTTTAAGGCTTTCCACTATATTTTTTATTTGACATATTGAATTTTTCATTTCTAAAATTTTGTTTGATTTTTCATCATTATCTCTGTCTTCCCCAGTGGTTTCTGAGCCATGCCATATATGAATTTCTTTAACTAATGTATTTGCTTTTCATTTTTTGAGTAGTCTTATCATACTTTTGAATTCCTTTTAAGGCATCTCATCCATCTTTTTTTTCTTCACATACTAATATTGAAGTACTTTCTCTTACTTTTCTGGAGTCATTTTGAGTTCCTTGATCATGTTCCTTATATTTCTACATTTATCTCTTAGAGATTTGTGGATATACTTGGTTTTATCATCTGGGGGCTTTTATATTTGAAATATGACTCTATGGCTTAGTGCAGTATCTCCTCCTTCAGCCGATATCCAGAGGTTTGTGCTGGATTGGTCGGAGTTCCAGTCAGTTCTCAAGTGTGAGGCAAGAATCCATAGTGATACCCATGTGGGTATGGTAGATCTCATCTGTCATCAGCAAGGGTAGGCTGTGTTCCTCAACCCTTCTTTGCCAAGGTGAACCAACTGCACAGTGTTAGTCCACAGTACCTGAATACCCTACTCACTCAAGCACAGGAACTACACAAAGGATCTGTGTGCTCCTCAGTGTGAGTTTGGAGTCCTCCAAGATCACCCACCCCAGCACTCAGGGAACTTTGATCCTCTGTAGTCAGACCCAATGATTGCCCAAGGACCCATCCACATCCCCACCCCTCTATCACACAGTCACAGGATTCCCACACTGTCAGGGAGTTTAGCCTTGTGTGATACCCTGTACATGAGAGAGTTGTGGCTTTCCTGGAGGTAGAAGTCAATCAATGTTGCATGCTGGCAAGCTGTGACTGTTGCCCTGATAGAGTGAGAGGAAGTGAGCAATGGGCCCTCACTACACAGATCCACATGAGAGCACCCTACTTGCCACTAACTTTCCAGGCCAGACTTAAAATCAGTGAGGGCTGCAGATTTATTCCTCTGATAAATCCTCTAAGGTATATGCATGGGCTACAGCAGCAATTACTCGCCTTACTTTTTAGATTTTTTATTTACATAATTGTGAGGTAGAGTTACAGAGAGTGAGAGGGAGAGACAGATAAAAAGGTCTTCTGTCCATTGGTTCACTCCCCAGTGGCTTCAATGGCCAGAGCTCTGCTCAATCCAAAGCCTGCAGCCAGGTGCTTCTTCCAGGTTTCCCATGTGGATGCAGGGGCTCAAGGACTTGGGCCATCTTGCACTGCTTTCCCAGGCCACAGCAGGGAGCTGGATTGAAAGAGGAACAGCTGAGACTAGAACTGGTTCCCATATGGGATGCTGGCACTGCAGGCAGAGGATTAACCTACTGCACCATGGCGCTGGCCCCAATTACACACCTTATTAGGATGGCTTTCCCCCCCTGTTAGTTGCCAGGTGCCTTTTTATTGGGATGAGAAGAAAGCAATGTGATCTCTCTTCATGGGGTTAGGTAGGTACCCTGTACCCTGCTAGCACTTCAAGCTGGATGCAAACTCAGTAGGGACCATCAGATTTTCCTTCAGGCAATATCAACAGGCAATATCACCAGTGGCATGGTCTCACCGTTGTGAGACTGCACTGTCCTCAATGCTCCATAATGTGTATTTCTTTCTGCAGATTTTCCACTGCACAGTTCTCTGCAATTGCCCTCTTGGAATGTGGTTCCTCCCCTCTTCTCCTGTTGTTTTACCGTGGTGAAAATCATAATGTATTTTCCATGTACAGCCATCTTGAATTCCTCTAAGTTCCATTTTCTGTGAACTTTTTGAATACCTCTTTCATTTGGAAGTCTGATTCTTAGTTCATGCTTCTTTTCTGACTACCCTGTGTGTCCCAGGTGCTACAAAGGAGCAAACAACAAATGTAGGGCATTCCATTACCATATTACCCTCTGCTAAAGACCTTTTATATTGTTACAAAAATGATAAATGGACAGCTAGCCTGGTGGTTATGATTGCTATATCCCATATCAGAATGCCTGGGTTTGACTCCTAGGTCTTACTCCTGACTGTAACCCCACTTAAGTAATAGAGTCCCTGACACTCATGTGGGGTGACTTATGTTGCTGTTTATTTCTCAACAAAGTTGCAGTGGGTTTGTTTCTGAGAGGAGCAGCATGGTGGGGGCAACAGGCATGGAGTCAACACACAGACCCCGGGAGTCAGGTGAAAGCAGGCTTGAGGCGAGCAGCCCACAGACTCATTTATTACAGTTGGTACAACAGCTTATATAGCCAAGACCAGCCAATCTGGTCAAGGGGCGATCTATGCCCCAACCAATCACAGCCTGTCGCCAGGCAGTTTCCAAAGCCATCCAATCACAGCCTGTTGCCAGGCAGTTTCAAATCCATCCAATCTCAGCCTGTTGCCAGGCAGGCTCCATGGCCAGGTGGGTTTCAAAGCCATTCCTGACTAACTGACGCTTGCTTGCCAGTGGCCACCTTTGCATGGCCTTTTCATTCCACTGCAGACTTACATGAAGTTCATAATCCAGGCTGGTCCATCCTTCATTGTTTTTGACATTTAGGGAGTAAATCAATAGATGTGAGCTCTCATTTTCCCTGTCCCTTTATGTCTCCTGTCTCTGTCTCTATCTCACTGTCCCTCTTTCTAATAAATAAAATAAAATAAAAACTTTATGATGTTCAGCACTGTGGTATGGTTGATTAAGCTACCTGCTGCAATACCAGCATCCAGTATGAGTACTGATTCTGGTCCTGGATGCTCCAATTCCAATTCAGCTCCCTTCTAATGTGCCTGGGAAAGCAGTGGAAAATGGTTCAAGTGCTTCGCTCTTTGAAACCCAGTTGGGAGACTCTGGTGGAATTTGAGGCCCCTGGCTTCTATCTCTCTTTTGTTTCTCTCTAACTGTATATTTAAAATAAATAAATACTATTTTTTACAAATAAAAATGCTTTTATCAACAGATTAAGTTTTAATTTGAATCTATGTGTTTTTAACTGAGAATAATTTTACATAAGAAAAGAATATTGACAACTTGCAACATTTCATTATCTTAAGGTTGACCTGAGATAAAGAGAGCCTGAGCGCGGCAAGATGGTGGAATAGGTAGGGAGCACACTGATAGTCTGGGAAGAGACAGTTCAATAAAAGTGGAGATACTGCAAGTTCAAGGAAGAGTAGGGGAAGAAACAGCAGAGGAAACTCTTCTGGAACTAGTGATTTACAGTGGACCTGTGTGGAGAGTGTGGGAGTTGAAATTAGGGACACCAGTGGCAGAATCAACACACCAGCGCTGGAATGTGAGGTGAGCCGAACCTCAATAGCCTGAGACATCAATGGGAAAGCAGAAAGAGGAGACTAGAGGGAATGAGGCTTGAAACTCTGTGGGGGAAAGTTCACCAGGCTAACTAGAACAGAGAGAGGAAAAAAAAGTGACCTATATGGACACGAGTTTCTCTCTCTCTACTCATCTCTCAAAAGCGAGGAAGACAAAGAGCAGGTGCCATTTTGGACATACGTCATAAGTAGGATGACCTCAGGTCTGCACCGGCCCTGAGCCTAGCAGAAAAAGCTGACTCTGGGGGAGGGGTGAAATAACAGGAGGTTAGGATCTAACTTGCAACCTAGTGGGAGACTGCAGGAGAATTGGAGCCCACACTGAGGGCAGCAGAGATTCCCTGTGTGGTCCTTGGGAAAGAGCTTCTGATGTCTGGCTCCGGTGGGTATATCATTTGCCTGCTAACTACCTCCAATTACATTCAGCTGTGTGGAATTACTTCCCTTTGTAATAAAAAAAAAGAATGAAATAAAGAGAGATTTACCACGCCTAACCTGGGAGTGTCACCTTTGGCACACCCTCGACCCTGAGGAATCAAACAGAGTTCTCAGGCCACACTCATCTCAAGCCTCTAAGGCTCCATTGACAGCAGACAGTCTACTTAACCTACAGCCATAATACAAACAAGAAAAAATAGCACAGTGAAGAAACCAAATATCACCAACATGCCAAACAACAAACACAAAAACCCAGGTAACAAGAACAAGGAAGACATTATGACGCCCCCAAATGAAAAAGACACCACAACTCAAGATTATGAAGATGATGAGATAGAAGAAATGAAAGAAACAGATCTCAAAAAATTGATAAGAACATTAAGAAATTCTCAAAAAAAAAAAAAAAACTCTTGAACTACACAAAGCCTTAATGGACAAGGTAGAAAATCTCTCTCGTGAAAATGAAATATTAAGGAGGAATCAAAATGAAATGAAACAATTAGTAGAACAAGAAACTGTGATAGTGACCAGAAATCATAATGAAATGAAGAATTCAATAGATCAAATGACAAACACATTAGAGAGCCTTAAAAACAGAATGGGTGAAGCAGAAGAGAGAATAATGGACTTAGAAGACAGAGATCAGGAAAGAAAACAGGCAAACCAAAGAAAAGAAGAGGAAATCAGAAATCTAAAAAACATTGTCAGGAATCTACAGGATACTATTAAAAAGCTAACATTCAGGTTCGAAGAATTCCTGAAGGCACGGAGAGGGAGAAAGGATTAGAAGGCCTATTCAGTGAGATACTAGCAGAAGATTTCCCAGGTCTGGAAAAGGACAGAGGCATCTTATACAGGAAGCTTATAGAATCCCTAATAAACATGACCATAAGAGATCCTTACCACGATAGGTTGTAATCAAACACACCACAGTGAAAAATGAAGAAAAGTTTATAAAATGCTCAAGAGAGAAATGTGAGATTACTCTCAGGGAATCTCCAATTAGACTCACAGCAGACTTCTCATCAGAAACCCTACAAGCTAGAAGGGAATGGCGAGACATAGCCCAGGTACTAAGAGAGAAAAACTGCCAGCCCAGAATATTATATCCTGCAAAGCTCTCATTTGTGAATGAAGGTGAAATAAAGACTTTTCATAGCAAACAGAAATTGAAAGAATTTGTTGCCACTCGTCCTGCTCTGCAATAGATGCTTAAAGATGTGTTACACACAGAAACACAGAAACATCATCAACAATATGAAAGAAGGTAAGGGAAGGAAACCTCAGAGCAAAAGATCACAGGAAGCTCAATTTCTCTTTGACATAGAATTAAAATCTGATTCTCTGTTAAAGCAATATGTTAAAGTAATCTACTATGTTCTCTTGATGTCTGTTAAATTCTAATCGTTCAAAAACAGCTGAATTTTTATTAAGAGTTATGGGTTATTTAAATATGTGCTTATTTTCAAAGATTTGAATAATCACCTTGTAACAATGATCAAATTCGGTCTATGTTATGTTATGATTTTAAGGAATCTTATTTCAACCACATATTTTGGATTTTGAGCCTTCTTGGTGTTCTTGACAGGCATTCAAAAAATCAAAGTTCCAAACAATCTGGACTCTAAAATTTCCAGTAAATCTTGGACTTTGGTTTTCCCAGTATGGGCCCAACTGAAAAAAATCAAAGGACCTATGTCTCTCATCTTATAGAGACACCAACTAATCAGGCTATTTGGATTATATTAGAAGTACTTTCAAGATGTGACGTGGTACTAAATTTTAAGTTTCTATAATGGAAAATGCTATTAATACAAATGTTTGAGAATTAAAAAGTCTAATGATCTTGTGTTACTAGACATGACATTTATCTTAATGAGAATGCCCCAGAGGCCTAAAGGGTTAAATACTTGTAAAATCCTGCAGGAGCTTTAAAAAATAATGTGAAGTAAGCAAGTGTCTCTTTGTTGGTTGATGAGATTATAATTTTGAACATGGCAACTTAAAGTCTTTAGTCATCCAGTTATATAGGATTTGCTGCTCATAAAACTAAAGCATTGTTGGTTCTCTGTTTAGCTGTCCTCCTATAGGTTCCTATAGGCTTTTTCCAGCCACTTCTATTGTATTCAGTACTTTGGGATGGCTCTGTAAACAGATGAAGCCAATAATGTATTAACAGTACAAACTGAGAGAAAGTATGCTTAACTGAGGTTACTAAAAACAAAAAGCAATTCAAATCAATTCACAATCTACAAAAAGAGTTAAAGATTTTAAAAGCTATTATTAAAATTGCTAAATTGGTCTATTATGTTATGTTATATGTGTGTACATATTGTATGTCCACATGGGAAAATTTTATTAAGAATTTTATTTTAATTGGCTTATAGATAAGATTGTCCATAAATTTGAGCTGCTAAAATCAATCAAAGATACATTTTAATTTGTGTGACCTGAATCTGTGTATCATATGTTTTATACTTGTTGTTGAAAGAAAGAAAAAACATTTTATATGGTTGTGCTTAAGTTTACTGGTTAAACAAACTACACCATGTTAGATATTAAGAGGTGTTTTCAAATACATGATTCTTAAAATTTATAGAGGCATTGGACCTTCAGGTAAATGTTTTCTTAAGTTGTTATCTAATGGTTGAAATGGTTTACTAAGTATTCATTTAATATTGCTATTGTCAGCATGTGATCTAGGACTTGCTCCCTCATTTCTCTATTCTAAGCCCTACTTGTTCTTTCATTTCTCTATTCTCTTCAAGGTAGGAAACTAATTCTGTTATAAAGGAATCTGTAGGATGCACAATTTAATCTTTAGACCTTATAAAAGAGATGGCTAACATTTTTTCTGTAGTAGCATAGCCAAAATAAGAACTTAAATTTTAATTTCATAGCTAGATTTACTTCGCCATCAGTGAAGTATACAATAAGTAGAAAAAACCTCCCTTTCAGACAAAAGGGAAAGAAAGTTTTAAAGTGAGAATATAATTTTCCTCATGGGCATTGTCTACCTTAGAAAAACTACTACAGAACATACCTGTGACTATAGAATTGTAGTTTAGGCTACCAAAGATTAGAGATAGCACTTGGGCACTCCCTTGACTTGCATCCTCTGATCTGCTTTAACACAAACCAGGAGGAAAAGAAAGCTAGGCATCAGAAGCAATGGGTGGCAGGCCTATTAATGGCTGATCTGTGCAGTGATATGCCCTTAAGGAGACCCAATAGGCCAGCCCACTGCAGTGGCTTTCAATGTGGTAAGCCTGGGCTTCAGCAGAAGTCAGCTTGTGAAGAGCCCTGGCAGCTCTGCCAAGAGTTGGATCACTGGAAATGGACCTGCCCTGGAGTCGAAGGATGCCCAGGTCAGAGCCACAGATCTTAATGGCTCTAAGATGAAAAGCCCTCACTCAGCCCAACTTCCAAAGTGACCACCAAGTAGGGTCAGCAACACTGCAGGCAGAACTGTAAATTTCTTGTTAGAGATGCCACCTGCCTTTACCTGGCCAGCTCTCCTCCCAGGCCAGCCAAGTAATGAAAGTCAACAGAATGCCTTCCCCTAGGAGGTTCACACCTCCCTTAGGACGTACCCCATGTGAAGAGATAGATAGGTCTGGGCCTCTTAACGTACAAGGCCTAAAGCCCAACAGATTATTATCAAACCCCTTCTGTCAAGTTCTATTTGTCTCTCAATCAGAAAACTTACTTGTAGCTTAGACAGCACCTTTCTTAGCTCCTCTAATAATGACTCTGTCCTTTGTTCTGGACCCTGTCTAGTGCACTTGGGCCTCATTCCTTCATATTCATAATCTCTACTCTACCTCCAATGGCTCTACTCTCAATCTGTGTGTACTGATGGTCCCCTTCCCCACTTAATGCTGTATAATTGTTCAGACCTGGTTAATGCCACTGTTAGGATCATTGGTTACTATCCTCACCCTGTCTTTTATGACTTTGTCTAAATATGATCAGAGTCGGTGAACTTGGAAGGCTTCCATAGCCTTGGCAATTCATGACGACATCCTAGGGGGGTTACTGGTGCCATAACTTATAGCGTCAATTTGTTGGGCCAACAACAGGAGTCACTGTGCACTTGCTCCTCATGTGGGATATCTGTCCTTAATGTGCTGTACATTTTGATTTAATGCTGTAACTAGTATTCAAACAGTATGTTTCACTTTGTGTTTCTATGTGGGTGCAAACTATTGAAATCTTTACTTAATATATACTAAATTGATTTTCTGTATGTAAAGAGAATTGAAAATGAATCTTGATGTGAATGGAAGGGGAGAGGGGTGGATTGTGGGTGGGAGGGAAGTTATGGGAGGGGGAAACCGTTGAAATTCATAAGCTGTACACTGGAAATTTATATTCATTAAATAAAAGTTAAAAAAATAAAATAAAATAATAAAATAAAATTGACCTGATTGGTATTTTTGATCATATGACTCATGGATTTTCCTGAGACGCTGGAACCAGTTGCACAGGACTCCAGGCCTTCTGGGAGCTCTGTCCTGGTGGTAGATGTGGCATGTCTGCAGAAGGCCTACTCACCTCCTTTCTCCTTTTTTTTTTCCCCAGATGAAGGGAGTGGCAGGTATGGACAGGGCTGGCAGTGCCACATGTATCTGCCTCAACTAATTGTAACTACAACTTATTGTAAAGAATGTGTGATGTTTATTTTTTTATTTTTTAAAGATTTATTTTATTTATTTGAAATACAGAGTTACACAAAGAGGTAGAGACAGATAGAGAGGTCTTCCATCTAATGGTTCACTCCCTAGAAAGCTGCAACAACCAGAGCTATGCTGATCTGAAGCCAGGAACCAGGAGCTTCTTCCTGGTCTCCCATGTGGGTGCAGGGGCCCAAGCACTTGGGTCATCTTCTACCACTTTCTCAGGCCACAGCAGAGAGCTGATTGGAGTAGGAGCAGCCTGGACTAGAACCAGTGCCCATATGGGATGCTGGTGCTTCAGGCCAGGGCTTTAATCCACTGCACCACAGCACTGGCCCCAGAATGTGTGATGCTTATTAAAAAAATCCCCCTCATTTTCACTAGTGAGGTAATGGTACAACTAGTGATATAATGAGGAGTGTACAATTTGCCTGAGTAATATTTTATTTTAATTCTGAATACTAAAGTGTCTTCCCTCTCTCCTAGGAAAGACTTCTTGATGAAAGAATTTGGGCAACTTTGAATAAGGACAAAGCTCTGCCTTGAGATGGCTGCAATTTCAGGTGATGTAACTTCCCTTTCCTGAGACTCTTTTTCCTTATCTGGGAAGTGGGAGTTTTGGCCTAGCAGATGTAATGTTCTATGTTCTGAGGATATGGAAGGACTTTTAGATATCAAGGTGCAACATGGGTCTGTAAATACCAGAGAGTGATGACACACAGTAGCTCTGTATGAATGTGCAGTGC
Organism: Lepus europaeus; assembly: GCF_033115175.1. Classification (NCBI taxonomy): domain Eukaryota; kingdom Metazoa; phylum Chordata; class Mammalia; order Lagomorpha; family Leporidae; genus Lepus; species Lepus europaeus. Next base: position 20,473,937 of record NC_084851.1, on the reverse strand, counting down.
CCTGGTCTCTTATGTCTTCCCACCTCATACATCACCCTCTCTAGCATAATACACAGCAGATATTCAGTGATAGCAAGAGGGAGCTATGAGTGGACAAGCAGTGCCCTGTCACTCATGACTGTCTCCTTTTTACATGTCACCCATTCTAACATAACTCATACAATGCTGTCATGGACAGGGGCATCAGAAGGTGTTTGTTGCTGTGGTACAAGGCATGGCCCACATGACTCTGATGAGTACTCAGAATACTCAGGTAACATTGGATCATGTGTGCAGAGCCAAACTGTGTGTTCAGTGGTTTGAAAATCATCTCTCTGTGTACTCTGCTGGTACCTGAACTATTACTGTCAAACAGGTTTTTTTTTGTACTATGGAATACAAAATTCAAGTAGACAATCTAATAATTATTTACACCCTTGCTTTGAGATAGAATTAAATTCATGGGTGGTTGAGGACATTGTACCCCTTAGGGACCTGGTTGATCCATTCCCAGTGTGATCTCACCTTTCAAATCAGTTCAAGGCAAAATGGTACAGCAAAGAACACTGGATAGAATATAACCTTAGGGGTCTTGGAAATTGAAATTCAGTCTTGTCTTTGCCATGCCATAGCTTGTGGTCTGAGGAGGGGGTTTGAGCCCTCTGGGAGCCTCCCTGTTTTCACAGCTGGTTGGTTGAGAGGTTTTGGGGTGAAATACCTGGAGTATGGTAGGCAATTTACAAAGAGCAGTTCCAACCATTTTCAACCACGGTACTACAACTGTTTGCTTGAATGTGAGAGAAACATTATATTTGACTGCTTGGACATTTACTTTACACTTCTCCACTCAGAGCCCCTCACCCCATGCAAGATCAACAAAAGCAAGTTTTTCCATGAGGATGGCAGAATTCAGAGGACTGATAGGAAAATGCCCAGAGGCTGCTTTATGACAGCTCATAGCAGAAACATGGGGAGCAAGAAAGGCTGCCGTTGTCCTGACCCAAAATGTCCAAAGTTTGAAAGTACTATGGTGGGCCCAGCATTGTGGCATAGTATGTTAAGCTATTTCCTGTGGAACTAGCATCCTAAATGAGCACACTTTTGAGCCCACATTGGTCCAGTTCCATGCTATTGTGAGTGTGAAAGCAGTGTAAAGATGGCCTGAATACTTGGGCTCCTACCACCCATGTGGGATTCCTCACTTGGGATAACATGGGCATTTGGGGTTGACTTTGCTGTGCTCACATTTCAGTTTTTTATGATTTTTCCCTTTTGCTGCTATTTTCTTGGTTTGCTATGTGGCCTCTTCTTGCTGCGAGAGGCTTGAGGAGAAGTTATGGAATATGCCTGGGCTGACAGCCTCCATGTGCATGATATCAGGGATGTTCTAGGGTGTCATTTCCTGTCAGCCTTTTGCTACCATTGTGGTCAGTCATTGGCTCCTAGGCAGTGAAGATTCTGGAGGAGCCCTTACCTGTGACCCATTGAGTATCAGCAGATAAGAATGGGCATTGATTTAAGTGAAAGAATCAACTTAATGGCACTGAAATTACAACACTATTTTCCCAAAACACACCATCTGGATGCCACTGGACTCATTAGAAAAGTAGCACCCAGCCCCAGCCCACACAGAAATTCTGATATCTTCCCATGCAATCTTAAAAATGTATATCCTGGGGCTGGTATTGTGGCTTAGTGGGTAAAACTGTCACCTGCAACACAAACATTCCATATGGACATCTGTTTGAGGCAGGGTTGTTCCACTTCTGATCCAGCTACTTGCTAATGTGCCTGGGAAAGCAGAAAGGATGGCCCAAGTGCTTGGGCCCCTTCACACAGGTGGGAGATCCAGAAGAAACTCCTGGATCCTGACTTCAGCCTGGCCCAGCCCTGGCCTTTTGGGGAGTGGACCATGGGATAGAAACATGCTCTCTCTCCCTCTCCCTCTCCCTCTCCCCCTCCCTATCTCTCTCTCTCTCTCTCTCTCTCTCTCTCTCTCTCTCTCTCTGTAACTTGACCTTTCAAATAAATAAATCTTTTAAAAATGTATATCCTTTGTGTCAAAGTACCACTGGTTTGTCTGTGCTATTTGAGTTTAAAGGAGACAGTTGACTCAGATCAGTAAGACTGAAGCTTCCCCAACATACTACAAAATATCAAGTCTGAAGTTATCATTTCAAGTTCCCCAGAGTACACTCAGAAAGGACAAACAAAAGATACAAAATCAGACTTCCCTTGTGCTTAGCTTTGACAAAAAGGACAAACAAAAGATACAAAATCAGATTTCCCTTGTGCTTAGCTTTGATTCATTCACATCACCAGGTGCATCATATTTGATAATTGTGTTTTCTTATGCAATTAGACCATTCAAGGGAATGAGGTATGTGTGTGTGTGTGTGTGTGTGTGTGATCCACAAGGCCCACTGAGGTAGGTCCCTAGGGAGGTAAGTTTGGGAGGAGCCAGAGCCCTGGAATTCTGTAAGGCTTTCAAATGAGGAAGGCAATATAGATCCAATACAGATGCTGAGAGTGAGTAGCCAGTGAATGAGGAGGAAGGAGCTGGTGCACCTTCCTGAGTCCTGTGAAGAAAGATCTCCAAAGCAGAGGGACTAATCAGCTGGTTCCCATTAGCACTGATCACTCTAGATTTACACACCTGGCTCCCCCAGAGATGGGAAGCTTCAAGGGAGCAGGAAGCATGTGACAATCACCACTGTTGCTGGTACTGAGGGAAGCATCTGCATTGCATTAAATGCTTGATAAATAACTGCTTGGAATATGGGTGGATGGATGAATTAATGGATGGATGGAGGGAAGGAGTGAGAGATGGATGCATGGATAGATGAATGGGGGGTGGATGGATGGATGAATAGGTGGATAGAGGGGTGGGTGAATGGGAGGATGGGTGGATGGGAGGACAGATGGATGGATGGATGGATGGATGGATGGATGGATGGATGGATGAAAGAACACACAGACAGATGGTTGAACCAATGGATGAACTGATGGCTGAAGAGATGAATGAATGGCACAACCTATATACAACTACACATGATCCATGTATGTCATTATGCTTCTGTCCCATTCAAAGGTGTTGATCCTTGTGTTTTCCTTACCTGCTTAACAGTGGGGATAATATCATCCTCATTCTTTTCTGAGGTCCCCTTGATGCCTTTGAGAGTACTGAGCATGCTGTGACCTCAGTTATTGTGTAACATTGCCTGATTCATGATCTCTCTTCAACCAACAGCTCTACATTCAGCCCATGATGACGGCTGGCCTGAATTATGAATGTTACCTATTTGGGTTGTCCTTTTCTTCAGACACATTGGTGGTAGGTTCTACAGTGATGTAGGCCATCCATGTTATCTTTGACTGAGCTTGGAAGAGGTTGGGTTTTGGGGGCAAGTCTCTGTGCAGATGAGTGACTCCTGCATTGAGCCCTAACAAGAGAACTTGATGTGAATGCACTAGCTTGGGAGTGATCCTCAATTTTAAATTAGCAAAAATTGTGTGAATCATGAGGTACAGTGTGACACTTTAATCATGTATACAATGTGCACTGATCAACCCAGGGTTATCAACATTTTCCCTTTCTTGGCATTTTTGTGATTGGAACCTTGGAGCTACTTTCTTGTATTTTCTCACAAAATATCTACTAGGTTATCATTACCCTTCTGTGCTATGTGACATTAGGAACTCAACCTTTCTAATTCTGATCTGCCTTCCATTATTCAACCTCCCACAATCTTGTTAAGACACACTGGCATTTCTGAAAAGTAAAAGAAAACTTTGGAAAAGGGAAGAAAAGCAACACCAAAAGGACAATTTATATCTGGAATGTGAAGGTACTACTATGAGTTCATGGAAAATGAATTGTGAAATGTGTTTTCCACAAACTTATTTGAGGATCCCTTGTATGCATGGGTTTCAAATTTTTGGCACAATAAATCTGTCATTAAATTCTACTTTCCATGAGCTTTTAAAAAGTACTCTCGTATTAGGTCAATTCAGTCTCTGAAAATAAAATCTTCAAAACCACCACAAATAGAAGATATGCAGTGATGCACATTCTTAAATACCAACGCAGACATATTTGGCTTTATATTGCTGAACAGATTTGGAATCCTGAACATCTGCCTTGGTTTTCCTCTTTGTGCTGTGTCAGCGTTATCTCCAGATGTAGTGTAGCTCTTCCTACCTGTTAGGGTGTCACTGTAGGACTCTGTGACCAGAAATTCTGCTCTATTGCCTGATTGTGTATGTGTTATTTTGAACTGATAGAATCTGGAAATTAAAGCAATTTTGCCACAATTTATATTTCCTCATTAAATACTATGAAGGTAGCTATTACCATGGCAACAGTTGTTATGGCATCCACTCAAGCACTTTGCTAATAGAAGACCCAGATATTTCCTGCTTCTCATCGTGAATTCTTTGTGAGGTACTCTTATATAAGCATCTTTTTTTGACAGGCAGAGTTAGACAGTGAGAGAGAGAGAGACAGAGAGAAAGGTCTTTCTTCCATTGGTTCACCCCTCAAATGGCCACTACCACCAGCATGCTGTGGCTGATGCACCATGCCAATCCAAAGCCAGAAGCCAGGTGCTTCCTCCTGGTCTCCCATGCGGGTGCAGGGCCCAAGGACTTGGGCCATCCTCCACTGCCTTCCCGGGCCACAGCAGAGAGCTGGACTGGAAGAGGAGCAACTGGGACAGAATCCAGTGCCCCAACCGGGACTAGAACCTGGGGTGCCAGTGCCGCAGGTGGAGGATTAGCCTAGTGAGCTGTGGCGCCAGCCTATGTAAGTATCTTGTTGCCTTTTTTTTAAAGATTCATTTTATTTATTTGAAAGAGTTGCAGAGAGAAAGGTCTTCCATATGGCCCCCGATGGCCACAATGGCCAGAGCTGCACCTATCCAAAGCCAGGAGCCTTCTTCCAGGTCTCGCATGTGGGTTCAGGGGTCCAAGGACTTTGACCATCCTCCATTGTTTCCTAGGACATAGAAGAAAGCTGGATCAGAAGTGGAGCAGCTGTGACTCAAACTGGTGACCGTATGGGATGCTGACACTGCAGATGGTGGATTTGCTTGCTATGCCACAGCACCAGCCCCATGACTTATATTCTGTGCCTTAAGAAGTTCTGTCTTAATCTGAGAAAAGATACTTTTTATTTTTGTACATATCATATGCTTTTTTCTTGTTTTCTCCTAAAATGTCAAGAATATATTTTTATAAGAACAGTTGATTTTTTGACAATATTTGTTTAGCATATAATGTTTTCCATCTGATTTTCAAATATTTTTATGAAAAGTTTAGTATACAGAAAGAAACAAAATCATACAGTGATGTTCTACATACCTGCAATCTAGAATTAGTGATTTATATTATTTTGCTCTGCACCAGTGGGTGTGCAAGTGCATATGTAAATTTTGTTGAACTCATTTCAGGTAAGTTGCAGATATTATGACATTTCAGTCCTCAATATTTCATTATGCAACTTAAAATATGGACAGTCTCCTACATAAATGCAATACCATTATTACAGCTAAACAACTAGTAATAATTGCCAAATATGCTATTATATCTAAACTATCTTTTAGATCTTTCCAGTTGTTTAAAAGATGTTGTTTTAGGTGTTTGTTTAAAGTGCAAAAAACAATACCTTTGTAGAATCTATTGTATTCAGTTTTGTCTGAGTATTTCCTAATGGTTTCATTTAACTTATTTAATCTAATCTTTCTTGTAAGCTTGAAATTAAATCTGTAAACTTAGATTCAAGCAAAATATAATTTGGCACTATTCTCAATGAAATATTAATAACTTCTTTATAATGTACCAAGTCCCTCTTTGTACCTGGGCTATGGCTCAATAGGCTAATCCTCTGCCTTGTGGTGCTGGCACACTGGGTTCTAGTCCCAGTTGGGACACTGGATTATATCGTTGGGGGTGTAGCTCAGTAGTAGAGCACATGCTTAGCATGCACGAGGCCCTGGGTTCGATCCCCAGCACCTCCAGGCCTCTCCATGAGCTTGGCTTGTTCCAAAATCACAGACTATTAAGTGTTTTTGTTTTGTTTTGTTTTGTTTTGTTTTGTTCTAGTACTATTGGTTGAACTCTGTAATTAACACACAATTATTCTTAGGTGTTTAAATGTTAACTGAAAAGTGATCCCTGTTAAGTATAACAGTAGGAATAAGAGAGGGAGATGTACAATTTGGGACATGCTCAATCAGACTTGCCCTAAATGGTGGACTTAACAATCATGCCAGGGGATTCCAATATTTATCAATATCCTATTTTGTCTTAAGAAAGAGTTCTTATTCCCTGAAGTATACCACAGGGCTCGAGATTTTGAGTGATAATAGAACAGGGTTTGTAGGGCTGTGCATCTCTCTCCTTATTCTTTTCATCCTGGAGTTTTGCACATGTATTCGGCTTGTCAAGATCTTCAGAAAATCTTTTTGAGATTAAGAATTACATTAGGCCAGTGCTGTGGCTCAATAGGCTAATCCTCCACCTTGCAGCGCCGGCACACAGGGTTCTAGTCCTGGTCAGGGAGCCGGATTCTGTCCTGGTTGTCCCTCTTCCAGGCCAGCTCTCTGCTGTGGCCAGGGAGTGCAGTGGAGGATGGCCCAAGTGCTTGGGCCCTGCACCCAATGGGAGACCAGGAGAAGCACCTGGCTCCTGGCTTCGGATCAGTGTGGTCCGCTGGCCGCTGCGCGCCAGCCATGACACCCATTGGAGGGTGAACCAACGGCAAAGGAAGACCTTTCACTCTGTCTCTCACTATCCACTCTGCCTGCCAAAATAAATAAATAAATAAATAAATAAATAAATAAATAAATAAATAGAAGAACTACATTAAATTTATAGATTATAGATTAATTGATTGCTATATTGTGTCTTCCTCATGAATGGTGCCCCCTCTCTGAGACAATCATATCATTACCTAAATCACTTCCCCATTATTTTGGGACCCATGGTTTATAATACAGATGTTCCTCAGTTTTTTTAACTGGTTCCTTATTCCAAATTTTGTTTTTGTAACAATACATGCTGTAATAGATATCAGTGAAATATGTTCATTCACATAGGTGAATGTAAACCTCTAGATTAAGCTACTACAACTAGAGTTACTGAATTAAAGACTATAAGAACTCATATATTTGATAAATATTGTCATATTTTTAAAAAAGATGTATTTATTTATTTGAGTAGCAGAGTTACAGAAGGGAAGGTGAGACACAAAGGGACGTCCTCCATCTGCTGCTTCACTCCCCAAATGAAGCAACAACCAGAGCAGGGCTGAACTGAAGCCAGGAACCTGGAGCATCTTCTGAGTCTCCCACATGTGTAAAGGGGCTCAAGCACTTTCACCATCTTCCACTGCTTTCCCAGGCCATAAGCAGACAGGTGGATCAGATGAAGAGCATCTGGGTCATGAACTAGTGCCCATATGGGATGCTGACACCTCAAGTGGAGGTTTAGCCTATTATGCCACAGCACTGGCCCCATCTTATTGCCTTATGTAGATGTCATGATCATTGGGTCTGGGTCCAATTCTCTGGTAATATATGTGATGGTTTGTTTTTCCAGTAAGCCTGGCCAATATAGCCTTCTCATCCTTTTAGGAATCTTGCCAATCTGATAGGTAAAAATGATGATTTCAGGGTTGTTTTTGTTAATTTATGCCAATGAGGTTGCATTTCTATTCATATATCTAAACTCACTTGTCCTTTTTTAAAAAAACAATCCATACATACTTTATCCATTTTTTGTTTAGTTATTAGGTTTTGTTCTATTGATTTTTAGAAGTTCATTATGCAATGGAGTAATTACCTAAAGTAAAAACACATTACCTAAAGTAAAAACCCTATGATTCATATCTTATAATTTTTTAAAGTTTTATTTATATATTTGAAAGATAGAGTTACAGAGAGAGGGAGAGACAGAGAGGAAGGTCTTCCTTCTTTTGGTTCAGTCCCAAATGGCCACATAGGCTGGAGCTGGGATGATATGAAGGCTGGGTCCAGGAACTTCTCCTGGGTCTTCCATGTGGGTGCAGAGGCCCATGAACTTGGGTCATCTACTACTTTTCTGGGCATAGCAGAGAGCTGGATTGCAAGAGAAAAAACTGGGACACAAAGTGGCACCCATATGGGATGCTGGCACCCTAGGAGGAAGTTTATCTCACTATGCCACAATGCCAGCCCCCATACCTCAGAAATTTTTAAAACATTTCTTATAATGCATTTTGTGTTAATATGCTTACTTCTGTGTATTTAAATATTTCAGTTTTGGCTTTGAGTTTCTTGGGCTTACTGCCACATTTTAAATGGATTTGTCTTACTGAAATATAATATTTAGTGATTTATTCAAGTTCTTCTATGTTTGGTTACCTTGCCTGGATGTGTGCATTAACACTCCTCCCTCCCCCAGTGACAAGCTCATTTCCCATAAGATTTATTGTAATCTATCTTCATCAATCTGAAATCCCACCAATATTCACACCAAATTCTAGTACACACTTGGGAGAATTTTATTTATTTGTGTATTTTCTATTAATTTCAATGATACATCTTACAGCGTTACTTCACATTCATTGTTTTTTTTCAAAAATATCAGGTCTACATTCTTAATTTTTCTTTTCCATTATGAATGCTTACTTCAGTTTGTTTAGTCCTTTAAACATCTTCTTGTTATGTTAATGAGTTTGTAATAATTCTATGCAGAGCTATGGTATGAATTTTTAAAGATTTATTTATTTATTTTAAAGAGTTACACAGAAAGAGAAGGAGAGGTAGAGAGAGAGAGAGAGAGGTCTTTCATCAATTGGCTCATTTCTCAACTGGCTAGAATGGCTGGAGCTGGGCTGATCCAAAGACAGGATCCATGAGCTTCTTATAGATATCCCACATGGGTGCAGGGGCCCAACGACTTGGGCCATCTTCCACTGCTTCCCCAGGCTATAGCAAAGAGCTGGATCTGGAGTGGAGCAGCCAGTACACAAACCAGTGCCCATAGGGGATGCCGGCACTGGAGGTGGCAGGTTAATCTGCTATTCCACAGCACTGTCCCCATTAAAAATATTTATTAAGAGGATTCCAAGATGGTGGAATAGGGAGTGAGATTACTGCTCTAGTCTAGGGGAAGACAGTTGAAAAATAGTAAAGAGAGTGCAATCTCAGGTAAGAGACTTTGAACCAAATTAGAGGGACACTGTGGTCCTCTGTGGAGTGTGTGGATGCACATGAATTATGAATCCAGCAGCCAAGAGCCTCAGCACCAGTTTGGAGAGTGAGGCAAGACCAGACTGCAGCAGCCCAAACCATTGGCAATAAAGCTGTGGGAAGAGCCTGGTCTGATCTGGGTTGGAGCCCTGTGGGGTACAGTGTACCTTCCAACCTGGAGGGGAAAAATGACCACATTTCACTTGCTCTGTCACTAGGCACTGGCATCCTGTAACTAGCTGAGAAAGAGCAGGAACCAATTTGGGAATATGTAATGGCTGTACCAGCTTGTGTCTGTGTGCCCAGCAACCAGCTAAGAGGAATCACTTAAGTCTGCTGGGAGAATTGACAGGGTGCTGGTGTTCATAACTGTTTGCTGGGGCTATGAAAACATTGTGGCTGCATTGGAGGGCACAGAGTGTGGCTTGGTCTTTGGGCAGTCATTGCAGATGGCTCCACATGCTCTTGGCTCCCTGATTCCCTAGGGAGGGTCACTGCTGCAGGATCCATGATCACACCAAGGACTGTACAGATCCTTTGTACTGTTCTTATAACAGCATAGATGAATAGTGTAGCAACTGTGGCTAGCACCTAAGCATAGGTCTCTTCGTAGGAGAGGAGGTGAGCATGAACTACACTAATAGAGCTGATCAAACCTCCCCTCTGATAAAAAAAAAGATATTTAACACAGACAAATTGAGTGTTAATGTGGACACTTCCTTCAACTTGGAGCACTAAACAAAACTATCTCTGGATATTCACCAAAAGAGCAGATACTCCACTAAGCCACAGAGACATATTCCAAGATAAAATCCATAACAGGGACAAATAACTAATAAATATCAAGTATCTCCAAAATTGCCTAAAAAATGTAACAATTCAGGAAACAAGAATAGGGAAGACAACATCTTGCCCACAAAAGAACACAACACTTCAATACCAGAATATGAAGATGAAGAGATTGAAGAAATGCCTGAAATGGAATTCAAAACATTGATTGTAGGATTACTTAGAAGTAATCAGAAGCAAATCCATGAATTAAAGAAATCCATATATGACATGAATATTTTCTGATGACATTGATATTATAAGAGAAATCAAAATGACATATTAGAAATAAAGAATCAATAGTTCAAATTAAAAACATGGTAGGAAGCCTTAACAACAGATTCAGTGAGGCAGAAGAAATAACACACATGTTAGATGACAACTCAATGGATTTTTATAGTAAGATGAAAAATAGAGAAGAAAATAAATTAGAAAAATTAAAAAAAAACAGTGTGGAGTTTTATGAGATTCTATGAAATGACCCAATATACAGATCTTAAGTATTCCTGAAGCAGTAGAAAGAGAATGGATTTAGAAGGCATTTTTAGAGAAATAATTACAGAAAACTTCCCTAATTTGGAGAAAGAAAGTAGCATTCAAGAATGTGAAGCACATAAAGCTTCTAATGGACAAAAGAAGAAAAGATCTTCATGACACATTGTAGTGAAACTCTCCATAGTAAAACATAAATATTCTAAATTGTACATGATAGAAATTCCAGATTACCTTCTGCTTAGATTCATAGCTGACTTTTCATCAGAAACCCCAAAGCCTAAGAAAGAATGGCAAGATATATGCCAAGTCTTAAGAGAAAAAAAAGTCAACCAAGACTATTGTACCCTTCAAAGCTCTTATTTATGAATGAAGATGATATAAAGACCTTCCATAACAAACAGAAATTGAAAGAATTTCTCACAACTTGCCCAGCCTTAATAAAAGATGATCAAGTATGTCCTACACACAGAAACACAAATACATGGTCATTACTGTGAAAGAAAGTGAAGGTAGAAAATATCCCCAAGAAAGTACAAAGGAAATCCAAAGTAAACAATATAAATATTTATGGGAAAATGGCAGTGCCAAGTCATTATCTCTCAATAGTAACCTTGATTGAAGATAGCCTCAACTCTCCAGTTGAAAGATACAGACTGACTTAATGGATTAAAAACAAAACCAGTTTACTGCCTAGAAGAAACATATCTCACCAAGATGATTCATTCAGGCTGAAAGTGAAAATATGGAGAAAGATATTTCATGCTAACAGAAACCAAAAGTGTTGGTAGAGCTATTCTAATATCAGACAAAATAGACTTTAACATAAAAAGGTAAAAATGACAAAGAAGTGTACTATCTAATGATTAAGGAATAAATTCAACAGGAAAATGTGACTATAATAAATGTATAAGTACCTAATTACAGGACACCTGGCTATGTAAAGGAATTGGTGAACTCAAAAGGCTTCATAGCCTTGGCAACTCATGACAAGAGCCTAGGGTGATTACTGATGCCATAAACAAGAGTGTCAATTTGTTAAGTCAACAACAGGAGTCATTGTGCATTTACTCCTCATGTAGGATCTCTGTCCTTAATGTGCTGTACATTTTGATTTAATGCTATAAGTAGTACTCCAACAGTATTTTTCACTTTGTGTTTCTATGTGGGTGCAAACTGTTGAAATCTTTACTTAATATATACTAAACTGATATTCTATATATAAAGAGAATTGAAAATGAATCTTGATGTAAATGGAAGGGGAGAGGGAGCGGGAAAGGGGAGGGTTGTGGGTGGGAGGGAAGTTATGGGGGTGGGGAAGCCATTGTAATCCATAAGCTGTACTTTGGAAATTTATATTCATTAAATAAAAGTTTAAATAAAGATCTTAAAGGAACAAGTCCTGAATTTAGAAGTATACTATTAAAAATTTCAACAACAATGGGATATATTTTTCCATAAAAATCCATAGAGTAAAAAATAAAAGTCCTTGAAAGAGTAAAATAATACCCCAGATGTAGATGGCTCAGAAATTTTGAATATAAAAAGTAGTTGTTACTTTCTGAATGTTGAAGGAATTGACAACACAATTAAAAGTTGAACAAATTTATTCAAATATTCACAGTGCTACCACTGGTACATTATTTGATGACATAATTGGGCAATATTCATAAATTCCAATCCAAAGGAAAGATTAAAATATTTCTAATACTAGAGTATAAATTCCAGTGTGATTACTGTTAGTAGAACTGTTATTTTGTAGGAGAGAAAACAAAGTGATAAGAAAATTGAAGGGAATCTGTGAAATAAGGATAAATGAATAAAAATAATACAAAGATCTTAGAAATCATGTAAATCTCAAGGAAAGATATTTCTATTTACAGATATACTTAGGAAGTTCAAAAATTTATTGTCCTCTGAAAGACCAGAAAATTCCCCTGCAAATTGAGAATGGTGGGACAAGGAGGCTTTGAAAATTTGGGAATATTAAATAGATACAAAAATTCAGATAGTTTTTACCTTGTTGATGTCACAAAAAACAGCAAAAATGGCCTAACTATACTAGTAGACCTGGTTTATAATAGGGTGTTGATGATATAAACAGGTCACAATAATCAATTAAAAGACAATAACTAAAACACTGCACAACTTAGAAATGCATGTTTTTATATCACCTATATTCTAGTTACTGGAAGTAGCAGTGATCAATAATGCAGGTGCAATAATAGCATGACAACATATACAAGAGAATTGGGTGAACCAACATCTATTAAATGTGCACTTAACTTGAGAACTCAAATAAAAAGCAATGAGAATGAAAACCCTACACCTTTTATATAAAAAATCTTAAATGAAACATATATTTGCATCTACACTTTGAATAAATCAAGAACCAATGATTTACTTACACTCACGTAAACCAGCAAAAATTAAAAATATATAATCTGCAAAGGCAGAATAATAATATGGGCTAGAAGTGCTTTTGATGAACCATAAAAATAAAACTGGCCAAGAAAACTAACAAAATTTTGAGTAAGCTGATAGCCTTTCAATGCTAAAAGAAAAGCAAAATACTAATAAATTTAGTCCTAGGATAGGCTTCCATTGGGTTACTTTTCATATACACAGGTGAGAAGAATAAGCTCAAAGGTAAAACAAAATATGCAAAAGAGGTATACTTGTTACAATATAAATTATAATTGCATTACTGTGAATTCAGTTACTTGAAAATAACAATTAAAAATGTGACAAGCACATATAAGGGATTTTTGTAAATAATAACCCATTACATATAAATTAAAAATAGAAAATAAGAAAAAAGTATGCAAATAAAACAAAACTATGCCAATAACCAGAAAACATAAAAGTGAATATATTTATATCTAGAGCTACACATTCAAAATTTGTATAACTTACTTTTCATTGGAATGGTGTAGTTCAGAGTCCCTTAATAATGCAATCCCGTGTCATTACAGTAATGTAAATAAAACATATCAAACATCATATTGTAGCTCATAACCTGCTTGTGTTCACCTGTCTAACAATCTCTAAAATTAAATAAACCAGAAATTAAATTGTAGGATTAAAAACCAGGTCAAGATCCTTTCCCTTACATAATTGCCAGCGCCGTGGCTCAACAGGCTAATCCTCCACCTTGCAGCGCTGGCACACCAATTTCTAGTCCCAGTCGGGGCACCAATCGTGTCCCGGTTGCCCCTCTTCCAGGCCAGCTCTCTGCTGTGGCCAGGGAGTGCAGTGGAGGATGGCCCAAGTGCTTGGGCCCTGCACCCATGTGGGAGACCAGGAGAAGCACCTGGCTCCTGCCATCAGAACAGCGCGGTGCGCTGGCCGCAGCGCGCTACCGCGGCGGCCATTGGAGGGTGAACCAACGGCAAAAGGAAGACCTTTCTCTCTGTCTCTCTCTCTCACTGTCCACTCTGCCTGTCAAAAAAAAAATAATTGTCAAATTGTCATATCATGTACCAGTATCTAGATCTAGAAGAAAATTTGAATCATCAAAAAAACTATGATTCAGAGTACTATAAAAATTAAGAAATACACACATATGGCTTTATGTATATTATTTTTACAAATGTATGTACATGTGTGCATTACCTTGAGGAGAGAGAATGATAACCTCTGATTAAGATGACTCTGAGATACTGTGTACCAGAAAGTTTCCAGGACACCTATAGAATGTTGGGAGTGATGATGATCTCACAATGACATTCACATGGCTGGGATTCGCCTATGGTTAAGCTTATGATTATAAAATAAACTCAAAGTATGTCATTGTAAAAAAAAGGCAACTCCACAAGAAAAACAACTGACATTATTCAAAGATCAAACAAAATTAACCGCGATTTCCAAAGTGAAAAGTTGAATTCAAATTCCATGACATTAAAATACATTAATTCTAAGAATTAGCTCTAGAATGTGCTTGGATACTATGAACATAAAATTTGCTTGGACATTTCCAGAATCAACACAGATGATACTTTAACAACAATCAGGCAAGGCAAAGTATTCTGAAATTTCGTGTGCTAGAATTGGCATGAATTAGATTATTTTCCACGTACTCAGATGGAAATAGCAAACTCAAATACAACATAAAAAATATTCATTGTGTTTTGACTGTTTGGTCTACTAATGGAAAATTTATTAGAAGCAGAGATAGGGTCACAAGCAGAGGTAATGGATAGAGGTAAAAATAGTCATAAACCTATATTGAAAAATACAAAAAATTGTAGGTGCTTAAATCCAGAAAGTCTTATCCAGTTTAAATAACTAATCTTGAAGCTAAGTTAAGAGCACCTCAATTTAAGGTATGGGCACTTTAAAACGAATGACCAATTTAGAATATCTGAAAATAAAGCAACCTTTGAAGCAAATATGTGTCCTTGAAAGTGTAATGGGGCCTGCACTGTGGCATAGCAGGTAAAGCCACTGCTCATTTGAATCTTGGCTGCTCCACTTCCAAGCTAGCTCTCTGCTATGGCCTAAGAAAGCAATAGAAGATGGCCCAAAGCCTTGGGTCCCTGCACACGCGTGGGAGACCTGGAAGAAGTTCCTGGCTCTATGGCCATTAATGCCAACTAGGAAGTGAACAGGCAGATGGAAGACTCTCTCTCTCTATTCTTCTCTGTAACTCAATCTTTCAAATAAATAAATCTTCAAAATGTGTAAAGTGCATATTATGTATACATAAGTATATATGTATATATAATATACATATATTATACACATATATACATGTTTGTATATACGTATATATTATATAGTATGCATATAGCATATAAATATAAAAATATATGTATATATGTGTATGTATATATGTATATACATATATGTGTATGTATATATACGTATACATACATATATATATATATATAGAGAGAGAGAGAGAGAGAGAGAGAGAGAGAGAGAGAGAGAGAATGCACTAAATTGAACATCTCAAAATCTCCATTGTTGCACAATTTTCCAAAGCAGCAATCATGGAAGGAGTTAGACAACTGAAAGAAATATGGGAAATTTTATAACTTCAACATAAGCATGCTGACTAGGAAGACAATTATTTTCAGGACTATACATGCATTTTGATATTGAGTGGAAGTGAATACTCTTGTAGCAAGAGCATAAGTGACAAAGTATTCATGAATTTTGTGATAAAGAGACTTACTCATGTAATTACAAAAGAAAATACAGTTGGCCGACAGCTGAAATAAAAAATATTTTAAGTACATTAACCAAATATATTTGAAATATAACACAAATAAAACTTGTTATATAGCTTCCAAAATCAAAGGTCAATGTAGAGATCCAAGAGTCCACAATCATAACATCTATATGACCTGCAAAGGAGAAACATGACAATGATGCTAAATGACTCTGTGCAATGTTGATCTTGAACAGTGTAATATAAGTGGCAGAATATAGAGAAAGTTGATAACATTAGAAAGATAAAGTACACCAACGTGGCCACAGGTAACTTGTCCTGAGATTGACATAAGCCATGCTGTTAATAAATATAAAAAAAGGATGGTTATTAGAATAAATTCAAAAATAAAATGAAAGTCATACTAATGTATTGAATTATAATGCACAATATATTATGATTTCTGGAAATAGAAATGAACAATATTGTAGTAATAAAAATTAAATCTAAGAATATTTAGAAGACATGGGAAAAATAACTGCAAATTTACATTAAAAAATACAGAAAGATTAGAAGACCTGAGATAAGGAAAGCATCACACAGCTTAAAATAATACTCATAATCTAAAAATGTCTGAATTTACCATTTGGAAAATTCCAAAAGTTAGCTTTTAAAGCTTCAAAGAAAAAAAATAAGAAATTAGAAACAGGACATGAGACTGCTCAAGCACAGTTCTGAGAAACAAAGTGCATGGAAGTTGATAGTGTATCTTGTGGAAATTGAGCAATTTCATGAAAATGAAAATGACAGAATCATGTGTTTGCATGGCTAGGATAAATATGTAATATATACACAATATATAATATAAATAATAAATAATATATAGCATGTAAATATGGTATATATGTGATGCTGCAACATACATTATGACAGTAGGACCTAGTGACTTCTGCAAAGTGATGAATGAGAAGATAATATGCATAGCATCCATAGTTACCATGTCATTGATAATCTCATATAAAATCATAGATGAAAATCAGCCCCAGTCCCCTCTGCCAGAATTGGAATAAGACAGATTATTCATTATTCATGTCATACATGAAAATTAACTCAAACACAAACTAGAATGATTCAGATTTATTAAATATTATATTGTTATTGTTATAAGTAACAGAGAAATGTCTACAGATGTGTCCAAGAATTCCAAACAAATAAAGGAAATATTTTTTTAAAACCCCCTAAAATTTCATTTACAAAGCATAGAAAGCTGTAGGAACATAAATTGAGAACCATTCTTGCAACTTGCTAGAATAAATTAAACATATCAGTGTATAAATTTAATGTATTAAAAATAAACAAATAAATAAATAAATTTATGCCAAAAATAGATAAATTTAATATATTGAAAAATTCAATACTAATTTTTCCAGGTGTGATGGCCAATTAAGGAGTGAACCAGCAGATGGAAAAGAAGGAAGACCTCTCTCTTTCTTTCTCTCTCTCTCTTTTCTCTCTGCCTCTCCACCTCTCCTCTCTATGTAAATCTGACTTTCAAATAAATAAATAAATAAATAAATAAATAAATAAATAAATCTTAACAAAAAAAACTAAATACCAATTTCAATTTGGTGTCTACAAATAAAAAAATGAAATAAGAACATATATCATTGAAAGTATGAATGAATCCTATATCCAACTTTCAGAAAATGTGTAACCAAAACTTCATTAGTTCATTTACAGATTTTATTGACATTATTAACAAGAATGAAAATGGTAAAATAACCTAATCATGTTTTGCAAAAGTTTAATTTTTATTTACATTGGAATGCAACAAAGTGAGAGGCTAATTAGAATTAAAAATAGAATGCACATAACAATATAAAATGATCCTGGTATTTCTGTGAGTCTATGAGTACAACTGGGTAAAAATGGTAAGAGCAACAACACTGAGAAACAATTATATGGGGAATGTTTAGAATTATTGATCAAATTGACACACACAAAAAGTATAAGCAAAATCACTCTAACTCTCTTATAGCATCATTCCTGGTGAATATTAAACTTAAAATAAAGACACTTGTATTGAAAATTGCAAGTTGTGGGATTTCAAAAAAAAAAATCTTAGTTACATCAAAATTACTCAAAAGTAAGCAAAGGTCATCTGAAAATGAGCATGTAAACAGATTCTATGTGCATATGAAAGTTTATGAATAGAAAATTAGCTAGACAATTTCTAGAATGGACAGGTCATTGTCAATCTCACAGTTAAAATTAAACCAATAAAAAAGAGAGGAGGAAGAATGGAAGGTGCATGGAGGAGGGTGGGGATGGTGAGAAGTATTGCTATGTTCCTATATCTGTATATATGAAATACATGAAATTGGCTTACTATTTAAAAAGAACAGAACTCAGTAGAAAGAATTAAAAGAAAAATATGCCAGACTTGCCTTTTGGCACTGTGGACTAAGCTGTCATTTGCATTGCCAATAGTCCATATCAGAGTACATGTTCCAGTTCTGTCAGACCTATTTCCAATCAAGCTCCCTGGTAATGAGGGACGAAGAAGATGACCAAAATGCTTGGACTACTGACACCTACAGAGGAGGCCCAGATGTGTTCCCAGGCTCCTGGAATTGGTCTGACTGAGTCAGTCATTGCATTCATTTGTGTGCTGAACCAGTTGATGAAATCTCTCTGTCTCTCTCTCTCTCTCTCTCTCTCTCTCTCTCTCTCTCTCTTTCTCTCTCTCTCTGTAGGTGTGTGTGTATGTGTCTCTCCCTTTGTGCCACTGCATTTCAAATAATTTTGGAAAAAAAGATTGGTCTTGTCCTAGAGATGGCATAAAATTAGAGAATGATGATATATATAGATAATAATTCAAAGACAAAATAAAAATGAAAAAGTCATTCACATAAAATCTTATATATAATATTATAATTTTTCTGAGTAGAAATGTGTAATTTTATAGAATTTATTAACTTTCAAGCAAAGGATTTATTTTGCAAAATAATTCTAAAATACTATTAAATACTTCTAAAAGTTCTAAAATGAAATTTGTCAATTTAATTTACAAATAAATACATGTAAGTTGCGCAAACATAAATCCAAAATAATTTATTCTACTTAATTTTAAAGCAAGGATATTATAGTATCAATATAAACTTAAAAAGAGAAATGCTTCAAGGATATTTCTGGCTGACATTTCTTCTTAGAATTCTAGGCATCCTAGGAGATTATGGTCAAGGAAATCAAGGCACCACAAAACAGTCTCAAATCACTGGTAAAGGTAGTTTTGTAAAATTGCTGTGCCCTCTGCCAGTTTGAGTCCCGTCTGCTCCACTTCCAATTCTGCTCTCTGCTGTGGTCTGGGAAAGCAGTAGAAGATGGCCCAAGCCCTTGGGGCCCTGCAACCATGTGAAGACCTGGAAGAAGCTCCTGGCTCCTGGCTTTGGATCAGCACAGCTCTGGCCGTTGCAGCCAATTGGGGAGTGAACCAGCAGATGAAAGACCTTTCTCTCTCTCTTTCTCTCTCTGCTTCTGCCTCTCCTTCTCTCTCTGTGTAACTCCAACATTCAAATAAATTAATTAATAAATCTGAAAAAAAATTGCTGTGCCCTCAACACTGTAAGCTAAGGCAGGTGAGGTACTTTTGCCTTGTTCAAGAAAATGTGTTCTTTTGGATAAATAACTCTCAAAAGGTAGAAACCAGCTCAAAAATCTTAAAACACATTAAGGTGTATATTTATTTGAACAAAAGTCTCAATTATGACACTAGGTGGAGGACTCTGTTATAGGCACTTAAACGGTTAATTTGGAATCTCATGGGGCCTTTTTATTCCTATTATAGTTCTAATTTATCTGGTTCACGTATCCTTAAAGAATTCATTGTCTTTATCTCGCACAAAATCAATGCCATCACGCTAGAGATGGTTCTGCAAATACGACCTTCCATGAAATTCCTCCAGTTCTCTTGAAGTCCACTGAATAGATGCTGCGAATCTGGGCCCACAATCTATTGTTGTCATCACTGAACTTCAAAAGGAAATGGAGCAACCATTGCCCCAAATATTAATCTTGGAACTGGCTATAATTTTAAAATAAATTTATTTGATTTATTTCTAAGGCAGAGTTATGGAGAAAGGACACAGAGAGAAATAGATCTTCCATCTGCTGTTTTAGTCCCCATCTGGCCTCATCATCAGGTCAAGAAATATGTTGCTTACATTTTATGGATATATATGGGATTCTAAATATTCCTTTAATTTCTAAAGTTAAAGTAGTTGTAAGTGTTGTTTTTAAATTTCCCTTCTTAATGAATTTCATTGGTCTATTTTTCACCCATGTTGCTTATGTCTCTTTTTCAGTCTATTTCCTTCACTGAGCTAGTCGTTTATACTCAGTTAACCACAATATATTTACTTCATAAGTATCCATTTCTTATTTTTTATCTTATCTTTTAGATTACCATCACATCCTATAATAAAGTCAGTGGTACTATTTAAACCTGTGGCCAAATTGACTGAGTTTTTACTATGAGGTCATGCATTCTATCGAATTTCTTTATGTTGTTCTGACAACCAACATGTACTTATATCCCTGAGGCATCATAGGCCTGCCTGATATTTCATACATTCTATATAATACATTTTAACTTATCTGAATTTCTAGGAGACTACATTTGCCATCAATGAATGAAAGTTTCTGCAGAATAGATCCAGATACTGGCTTCTTTAAGATTATTATATTAACAGGTTTGATCTTTGATTTAACATTTCATAGAAAAATTTTCCTTCATTTTCCCTTATAAGGCAATTGTAGTTATATTGTTTCCATCCGTTTCCTTATAACTACTTTTTGCTCTATTAATTTTGTCAAATTATCCATTGTTTCTCATTGTATTTTTGATTTCATAACATCTACTTCCTTATTTAATATTTTTGTGCTTGGGTTTTTAACTGTCATCTCCTAAAATTGTTTCTATGCCAATGTGGGTATGTTAACTTCAGGCCATCTTGCTTCACTTTTCATTATGAATTGTTAATTGGCACAAAGTTGTGTAAGTTCTGGGAACATTCATGCATAGTTTTCAAATATATTTTAGGTAAATATGGTCATTACCCCTTTTTAGGGTATCATATTTCTCAGCAATTGTGAATGTTTCTGAAACTATGAGATTACCTTTGACATTTTTTAGAGTGCCAATAGATTTTCTCTAGATATGGTTATCTTTTTATTCTAGCAGCTGGTTGTTTTATTTACATTTCATGGTAAATGTTTATTATTGTTTTATTGTAATTATAATAACCTAGTTTTCTTTTAAATCTACATGTCAATATTTTATTAGAGGTAATCAGTTTTTCTCATTGTAATCACAATGAATTTTATTATACATCTATATTTATTCCTTATTTTTGTATTTGAATTTATAACAAGTACTTATATATCTCTTTTATACTGCATGGTGGGCCAGTACTAACACTGTGAATGTATGACCATCTTGTTGGTTACTTTAATTATGAGTTCATCAACACCATCAAAATATTTTCAGACATCTAAGGCTCATCTGGTCATTCTTTCTGCGTAATAATTTTTAAATTTTTCTGAGTTTTTGAGAATTTTCATTTATCTTTGATTTTTGAAAATTTCAACATAATAATTCTAGATATATTCTTCTTTAATATCATTTTGGTAAGTCATATGATCTTTGGTTTAGTTTTCCTCAATTTTTTTATTTTAATTTTAAAGTGTAGTTTTATTGGCCTATTTCACACTAACATCTCTTATATATCCTTTTCTTTCAATTATGAATCCCCCAAATTATTTTTTCCTCAGTAATTATAAATGTATTTATTTCATCAATGTCCTTGATTTCATAACATATCCTTGATTTATGTTTCCTATATATAATGTAGTTATAACTGACTATTTTTCAGCAGTTTATCTGAAACTGGCTTGTTACTCATCTGTTGCTTTTAACAAGCCTCTTATTTTTTCACAGTAATCACAATATGTATATCAATAATTTCATCCACTTACCATTTTGTTTCTGCCTTTGAAATTATAACCACTTTTGTGCATCATAATATCTAGTTTAAGCTAATCCTGGTATTGTGATGCTGCCAAACAACTGTTGGCTTTTTCCTTATGTCATAACCCCCCTGAAGTTATGTAACCCTATCTTTGTAAATTTTATGAATGCAATTATCCAGATAAAATTTAGACAAGACCTGATCATTCACTCTTTCCAGATAACATATGTTGCAGATTTTGCTGATGAATTTTATGAGAATTTGTTTACCTTTTAATTTTGAAATTGTGTGACAGTTCTGGATAATGGAAATAAATTTTTAAAATATCTATGTTATTCATCTTTTTTTAGCTTATTATTATATTTACTTATATAAGGTGGACAAATGACTATTTAAGAGCATAGTGATATTTCCCACCTTAACCCTCCCTCCTGCCCACATTCTCAACCTCCTTCCTTTTTCATTTCTTATTCTTTTTTTTTTTTGACAGGCAGAATTAGACAGTGAGAGAGAGAGACAGGGAGAAACGTCCTCCTTCCATTGGTTCACCCCCCAAGTGGCTGCTATGGCAGGTGTGCTGTGCCAATCCAAAGCCAGGAGGCAGGCACTTCCTCTTGGTCTCCCATATGGGTGCAGAGCCCAAGCACTTGGGCCATCCTCCACTGCACTCCTAGGCCACAGCAGAGTGGGACTGGAAGAGGAGCAACTGGGACAGAACCAGAGCCCCAACTGGGACTATTACCAGAGTGCTGGTGCTACAGGAGGAGGATTAGCTTAGTGGGCTACAGCACCAGCCCATTTCTTATTCTTTATTTTAACTTTACAATGACATATTTTTAGTTTATACTAGTTACATTAACCCCCCATTAAGTAAAGAATTCAACAGATAGTAAGACAAAAAGAAAAAGAAAAAAAAAAAACTGTTCCACAATGGTAGAGACAAAGTCTGTAAAAAGAATAAATTCTCAAAATATCAATTTTGCTCATATACATTATTTTTTGTACTCTGTTAATATTTATGTGTTGGAATATTACTCA
Organism: Lepus europaeus; assembly: GCF_033115175.1. NCBI lineage: Eukaryota > Metazoa > Chordata > Mammalia > Lagomorpha > Leporidae > Lepus > Lepus europaeus. The sequence continues at coordinate 20,451,183 of NC_084851.1, read as the reverse complement.
GCCATAAAAAGAATGACATCTTGTCTTTTGCAAGAAAATGAATGCAACTGAAAACCATTATAATGTTGAAATAAACAAATACAAAAGAAGACAAATTCCAAATGGTTTCCCTAAGCTGTTATAAGTAATAAAATATAAAAAAGATTTTTAAGGGCAGAGTGTAAAAATGAGAGATTAGAATATATAGAGAGAAATATTCCATCCACTTGTTTGCCCACCTAAGTTCCATAACTACTGGTACTGAGACAGTCCAAAGCCAGTAACCAGAACTCTACATAGTCTCCCATATGGATGGCAGGAAATGAAGTACTTAGTGCCTACAAGGTATATTAGCAGTAAGGTTGATCATTATCTGAATGGATCATACTAAAGCCAGGTACTCCAATATGGGAAAAAGGAATCCCAAATATCTTTAACTTTGTAATAGGGGGCATGATCTTTATTTGCTAAAACTCTAGAATTTTTTTTCATTTATATTTATTTGTTTTTTAATAAATTTTTAAAAATTTATTTGACAGAGTTATAGACAATGAGAGAGAGAGAAGGGGGAAAGGTCTTCCCTACACTGGTTCATTCCCCAAATGGCTGCTATGGCCGGCACTGCACCTTTCTGAATCCAGGAGCCAGGTGCTGCTTTCTGGTCTCCTATGCGGGTGTAGCAACCCAAGCACTTGGGCCATCCTCCACTGCCTTCCTGCAGATAGCTGGACCAGAAGAGGAGCAACCGAGACTAGAACCCAGTGTCCATATGGGATGCCAGCACCACAAGCAGAGGACTAACCAAGTGAGCCATGGTGCTAGCCCCTTTTATATTCATTTGCAATGTATTTGTAATTGTGTGGTTTTCAGACAATTTGCTTGTATCTACTCTTTTCATTATTTCCCCTCCCGATTATTAACTTTTTTCTCACAGTAATAACAAGAGTTTTTCATAACTGCATATCCTTTCAAATCCTCACTTTGTTGATATTATATCTATTACTAGTGCATATATGCAATATCTTAAGCTAAACCAACCCAGAGCTATGAAACTGTGAATTGCTTTGCTAGCATTCTGATTGTGAAGTTATCAGCTAAAAATCTTGTAGGTTTCCTGGAAACTCCCATTTGCACAGCTTTCTGGAGATGTTAGTCTACTGTGTTCATTCACTCTATCCAGATAACTCTTTCTGGATGTTCACAGAACTCTAATTTTGCCTTTGATTTTAATGTTTCTATAGTATAACCCTAGACATTTAAATTTATTCTTTATATGTTGTAAAATCCAGTATGTATTTTGTTTTATGTTTTTGAGATGTTTTCATATTTTCCAATATTAATGTGCATACTTATCAGAAAACTCCCCATGTCTGCTTCTAATACTACCATTGTTCCTTTCAAAATCACTTCTTGGTTCTTGCAGTAATCACATTGTATCTGATTCATAACATGTACATCCTTTTTATTATTGTTTTGTTTTTGCATCTATTCCTGTAACCTTTGTATCAATAACATCTTAGTAAAACAATAGTGATATTGTGGACCAGTGGCAATCTTGGTTTCCATTTTCATTGTGATGTCATCAGCCTACACAAATTTTGTAAATTTCTTATCTGTCTAAAATAATGTTTGCCTTCTTTGATTTTTATGACTCCAAAGTTATCAATGAAAATTTGCAATATTATCCTTTACACTTTATCATAAAACTATTCCAGGAGGTATAATGCTGCTTTTTATGCATTCACTGTTTTTTATTGTTTTACATTCACTTCAATTTAGTTGCAATTAATGTTTTCACCAAATGCCATCATATCTACTTTTTAATATAATTTATAAAATATAAATTATCCTTTGGCTTTAGAAATTTTATAAAATGTAGTTCTAGATTCTAGGATGCTTCCTTTAGAGTTATTTTCACTTTTTAAAAATTTATTTGACAGATCAAGTTAGACAGTGAGAGAGAGAAAGGTCTTCCTTCCGTTGGTTCACTCCCCAAATGGCTGCCATGGCTGGCACTGCACTGTTCCGAAGCCAAGAGCCAGGTGCTTCTCCTGGTCTCCCATGCAGGTGCAGGGCCCAAGCACTTGGGCCATCCTCCACTGTGCTCTGGGGCCACAGCAGAGAACTGGACTGGAACAGGAGCAACCAGGACAGAATCCGGCACCCTGACCAGGACTAGAACCCTGTGTGCTGGTGCCACAGGTGGAGGGTTAGCCTATTGAGCCGTGGTGCTGGCCCCTCATGAATCTTAACTGAGCCTTTTAGAAACAGTAATGAAGATGTTTAGGACCTAAGAGGTGGGGTAAAATATATACATATAGCTGATACCTCATGTTTGTGGTTGGTGTTTATTTTTAAAATAATTATGACCTTGCTTTCAATAATTTCTAACTTTGAGAGCAACTGGGCTGCAATGAGTCTGAGTTATTAGTGAGCTTAAAAGTGAGTTGTGGGCTTGAAGGGTCAGTGCCCATGTGGAAAGGGATGGAGAGGGGAGATGGGTAGGCAGGTGGATCAGAAGCAAAATGACTTCCCAGGGACTTTGTTGGCTATCCTGACCCATTTCACAGGTGAAGAAATTAAGGCTCATTATGTTGTTGGCTTGTCCAACTGAGACCTCTGGACTCCCTGGCTCTCTCTGATCTCCGTACTCATGGGAACCTGGGCACCAGGCAGATGGCCAAGAATGTCTGACTGTGGACCCTGCGAGAAATGACACTGGGGACCATTTCCAACTGTGCAACACTAGCCAGTTAAGGATTACAATGGACCCTTTGCCCTCACTTTGGGATCTATCTTGGTGAGGAAGACTCTACTCTCCAGTTTGCTCCTGTACTTCCCCAGCCCTGCAACTTCTTTCACCAGTCCTATCTTCCTCTGAACATCCCAGTGCCAGAAGTCACTGGAGTGGTGTAGCTGACTGGATGCACATACCCATTCCCTGTGAAAAGACCCAAATCAGTAAAATCAGAGATTAAAATGGGAATGTAACAACAGACACCACAGAAATAAGAACCATCAGAAATTATTACAAACAGGGAAATCTATCAGAAATGGAAATATTACTGGAAACATACAAACTACCTAAATTGAACCATAAAAACATAGAAAACCTAAACAGACCCATAACCGGGTCAGAAATTGAATCAGTAATAAAGTCCCTCCCAACAAAGAAAAGCCCAGGACCAGATGGATTCACTGTTGAATTCTACCAGACATTTAAAGAAGAACTGACTTCAGTTCTACTGAAACTATTCAGAACAATTGAAAAAAGAGAGAATCCTCCGAAATTCCTTCTATGAAGCCAGCATCACCTTAATTCTTAAACCTGAAAAAGATGTAGCCAAGAAAGATTATTACAGATCAATTTCCCTGATGAACAGACACAAAAATCTTCAATAAAATTCTGGCCAATAGAACACAACAACACATCAGAAAGATCATCCACCCAGACCAAGTGTGATTTATCCCTGGTATGCTGGGATGGTTCAATGTTTGCAAATCAATCAATGTGATACACCACATTAACAAACTGCAGAAGAAAAACCATATGATTATCTCAATAGATGCAGAGAAAGCATTTGATAAAATACAACACTCTTTCATGATGAAAACTCTAAGAAAATTGGGAATAGAAAGAACAATCATCAATACAATCAAGGCAATTTATGAAAAACCCATAGCCAGTGCTCTACTGAATTTGTAAAAGTTGGAAGCATTTCCACTGAGATGTGGTACCAGACAGGAATGTCCACTCTCACCATTGCTATTCAATTTAATACTGGAAGTTTTAGAGCCATTAAGCAAGAAAAAAAATTAAAGGGGTACAATTGGGAAGGAAGAAGTAAACTATCTCTATTTGCAGATGATATGATTCTTTAGGGAATCCACAGAATTCCACTAAGAGTCAATTGGAATTCATAGAAGAGTTTGTCAAAGTAGCAAAATATAAAGTCAATGCACAGAAATCAAGAGCCTTTGTATACACAGGCAATGCCATGGCTGAAGAAGAAATTCTAAGTTCAAGTCCATTCACAGTAGCTACAAAAATAATCAAATACCTTGGAATAAACTTATCCAAGGATGTCAAAGATCTCTATGATGAGAATTACAAAATCTTAAAGAAAGAAGTAGAAAAATGGAAAATTTTCTCTGATCATGGATTGGAAGAATCAATATCATCAAAATGTCCATTCTCCCAAAAGCAATCTATAGATTCAATGTGATACCAATCAAAATACCAAAGACATTCTACTCAGACCTGGAAAAAATGATGTTGAAATTCATATGGAGGTACAGGAGACCTCAAATAGCTAAAGCAATCTTGTACAACAAAAACAAAGCCAGAGGCATCACAATACAAGATTTCAAGGCATATTATAGGGCAGTTATAATCAAACAGCATGGTACTGGTACAGAAACAAATGTTTGCATTAATCTCTAATGTTTATCTAGGATTAAGAGTAAAAGGGACCACACAAACAAAACTAGTGTCTGCTAATACTAACTGATAGAATTAAAAAGGAGAGAGCAATACTACATTGGAAGCAGGATAGACAGCAGACTCAGAATGGCAGATGTCCTAAAGAGCACTCTGGCCTCAGAATCAGCCCTTAAGGCATTCAAATCTGGCTAAAAAGCCCATGAGAGTATTTCAGGCATGGAAAGCCAAGATACTGTGGCAAAAAATTTATTATAATAATGCTTTGTGGGGCACCTGCAGTGCTAGCATCCCATATGAGATAGTCCAATGTGCCCTTGTGCATATAAGTTATGCAATCTTCTGTGAATCCCATGATGCTTTTTTATCACCTAGTATTCAAAGCAATTCTTAGCTTACTTTTTCTATGTTTGTACATTTTACTAAAAAGAATTAAACTATCACATCTGCAGTTGTTAAATTGTGTACATTTTTGTTTTTAAAGATTTATTTATCGGAAAGGCAGAGTTGAGTGAGAGAGAGAGAGAGAGAGAGAGAGAGAGAGAGAGAGAATATCTTCCATCCCCTGGTTCACTCCCCTTAATGGCCTGAGACAGGCCAATCTTATGCCAGGAGCCAGCAGCTTCTTTTAGGTCTCCCACGTAAATGCAGGTGTCCAAGTATTTGGAGCAGCTTTCCCAGGTGAATTAGCAGGGATCTGTATCAAAAGTGGAGCAGCTGGGATTCAAACTAGCATCCCTGTGTGATGCTGGCACCACCACAGGTTGCAGCTTTATCATCATACCACATTGCCAATCCAAATTTGGGAAATTTAAATCAGAAACTTAACTGAGTGGAAGTTAAAGGGATTGATCATTCCAGGGCTGGTGCTGTGGTGCAGTAGGTTAATCATCCACCTGTGGCATGGCATCCCATATGGGTGTTGGTTCTAGTCCTGGCTGCCCCTCTTCCAGTCCAACTCTCTTCTACAGCCTGGGGAAGCAGTAGAAGATAGCCCAAGTCCTTGAGTCCCTGCACCCATGTGGGAAAGCAGGAAGAAGTGCCTGGCTCCTGGCTTCTGATGTGCACAGCTCTGGACATTGCGGCCATTTGTGGAGTGAACCAATGGAAGGGAGACCTTTCTCTCTGCCTTTCCCTCTCACTGTAACTCTACCTCTCAAATACAATAAATACAATCTTTAAGATTTTTATCATTTATTCTCTATTAGATATCTGGCACTGTTTACACATAAACCCAGAGTGCCCAACTTTACTAATTGGAATGCTGTCTATATTGAGATGCATCCATTGGCAGATGTTACCTCCTTGTGAAATTTGTACTTAAAAACAAAGCAAAGGGCCGGCGCCACGGCTCACTAGGCTAATCCTCCGCCTTGCGGCACCAGCACACTGGGTTCTAGTCCTGGTTGGGGCACTGATCCTGTCCCGGTTGCCCCTCTTCCAGGCCAGCTCTCTGCTGTGGCCAGGGAGTGCAGTGGAGGATGGCCCAAGTGCTTGTGTCCTGCACCCCATGGGAGACCAGTAGAAGCACCTGGCTCCTGCCATCGGATCAGCGCAGTGCACCTACCATGGCAGCCATTGGAGGGTGAACCAATGGCAAAAGGAAGACCTTTCTCTCTGTCTCTCTCTCACTGTCCACTCCGCCTGACAAAAAAAAAAGCAAAAGAAATACCAGCACTGTTTGCAGACATGAGATTTATTGTAAAATAAACAATATATAAACGTCCATCTGCAGCAGTCTGTAGTGTCTTACTGTTTCATGCTGTAAATTTTCAAAACGTCAAAAAGACAATAAGAATAAAATAAGGAACAAAAGACTCAAAAATACTTAACAGTACTGCTAATGTCAATGATGTTAACATTTTAGTTGCATGCCATATTCTAATTAAGTTCTTTCAAATTCTGACCCAAGCACCTGGATCCCCATAAGCACTTTCATATACACTTAAAATCTGGAATCCTATGTAGAAAAGTGCTATTCTAACCCAGACCTCATTTGACAACATAAGACAAGGGAATCTGCAAGATGTACACTGGTTTGTCATACAAAGTGGGGGGAAAAGACATGTCAAAGCACTCCCAATGAGAAAATCTCACTCATTTGGATTTCAAATGATAAAATTTACAGATGTTTACATGGACAATCCATACTCACACAATTATCTTTACTTTTTATGCATTTCATTTTTTAAACGAGGGCAAAATGGTGTCACTAAGCTTTTTGAATGACATTACAGTCTATTAACCAACCGTATATGAATATTACATACGCATTCATTTCTGCAAGGTGGGTAAATAAAGTTATTTAACTAGCAAATAGTTTGAATCATGATTTCTAATACTCATTAAAAACATTTTAGAAGAAATGCTTTATTTATTGGTAGTCAAATAAGATAAAACTGAAAAGCAGAAGAGTGCTCTGAACTTCTATCTACTCTCACATTGTTCTAAACTCTCCATTCTGGGTCTAAAACAAAAGTACATCAAAAATTTATTGTAAAAATCCATAAATGTTCAGAATATAAATCAAAGATGCACAAGAATTTAGTTGGATATATTAATAATTTTTAAAAAAGGAAGTAAAATATGGAGTGGGGCAACAGGCAGTATGGTTAAAGTAGTGTTAGATTAGTCTTATATGTGATTCACATTCAAAAACAGGCATACATGAGGACAAAGCTCTAAAAACAACTTAAATTGAAAATGAATCTTAGTGGAGAATGGGACTGGGAATGGGAAAGGGTGGAGGAGGAGGGGTGGGAATGTGGGTGGGAGGGCAGGTGTGGTGGGAAGAATCACTATATCCTAAAGTGGTACTTATGAAATGCCTGAAACTCGTATTCCTTGAATAAAAGATTTGTTTGGGAAAACCAAAACCTAAAATCTACAATGGTTTATTTTTATATGTAATTGTCTATGCTTTGTATTTTATTTCAAGAGAAAGTATTAGTTATGAATACATTCATTGTATTACACGTGTGATGCTGCATTATTAATTTATTGCTTAGGGTTCTCACCACATTCAGAATTTTAAGATCTTGGAATAGTTGTTAATGCCTTTCCATCCATGATAGTTGGACACATCACTACAAGTTCCACATTTACTTTTTTTTCCACAGGCAGAGTGGACAGAGAGAGACAGAGAGAAAGGTCTTCCTTTGCCATTGGTTCACCCTCCAATAGCCACCTCAGCCGGCGTGCTGCAGCTGGAACACCGCGCTGATCCGATGGCAGGAGCCAGGTGCTTACCCTGGTCTCCCATGGGGTGCAGTGCACAAGCACTTGGGGTATCCTTCACTGCCTTCCCGAGCCACAGCAGAGAGCTGGACTGGAACCAGGACTAGAACCTGGTGCCCCAACCAGGACTAGAACCCAGAGTGCCAGTGCCACAGCTGGAGGATTAGCCAAGTGAGGCACAGTGCCGGCCTAAAACCTACATAGACTGCTTTTTGAAATTTAATTATTGTTAGCTAATTTGTAAAATGTAAATCTAATGCTGCACAAATATCATGTTTTTATATCACCTATATTTTTCAAAGTGTACATTAATTTTTAAACTCCTATTTTCAACAATTGTGAAATCTGTATCTATCCAGATGCTCTGGAGAGTGATACTACAAATGCATTTCTTATAAAGAGAGCTTGCACATGAGGCAAAAGAGCCCATTTTTCTATATGCTGGCTATGTCATCCTCAGAAGAAATATGTTCTTATCATGAACAGAGAGAGGGTCTCACACTCCAGAAACAGCACATGTTGGAATCATGCTAAGAGCTGTGTCACACTGCAGCAGAACCTGGCTTCTGACCACTGCCCTTTTGCTGGTCAGCTCATGGAGAGAAAGCAGTTTTGCAAAAGAGAAAATTTCACACCATTCCTACATACTCATTTATCACTTGCTTATGAAATAATCCTGCAAAACATTTGCATCCCTTTTATAGAGACTATCCAAAGTAGAGCAATTAGAGAAATTGGTTCTCCTTGAAAGCAGAAGTATGATACACACTTGAGTTAAAATCAGCTAAAAACTAGATAAAGAAAACATAAATATAAGTTAATAAAGTGTTTTGCATATCTGAAATAGTGGGAAACCTTCAGAGTGTTTTTTAACTACTGTGATGACAAATAAATCGCATAAAACAATGTCATAACAGTAATACTGATATTCTTCACTATTTCTTTAATGTGCAGATAATAGAGAATAGCAAAAGCAATAGAGTGTATTGCCCTGTTATCTGGGAAACTAAAGAGAGAGAGAGAGACTCCTTTCAAACAGATAATACATGCAAAGGACTACATATTTCCAATATATCTAGAGAAAAAATAATCTTCACAAAGTTACTAAACTCCTAGAATTTTTAGCCTTGTCAAAATAACAAAGTTTTGCCATTTGACAATTTTTGACATGGTATAACTACCAACTTAATAACTGAGAGAATTGGAAAACCAGACCCTGTAAGCATGCCTAGAATTTCCAGGCCTTCTGAACACTGGAGCCTGAAACGGTGGTGTCCATTCTACAAATTTATATTCATTAAAAAGCCAAAACCTCTTCTGAGAGCCAATTCTCTCTTTTGAATATAAAATGTCAACAATTAGAAAGAGTTGAACCTTATACTATGGGATGCACTAATGTTAAGAAAGGTCAAAGAATTTAAGTACAGATTTGCATTTTTATGCTCATTTAATTATAGCGTGGTAACTTCAAGTTCATCAAAACACTTACATATCTATAATATTTTAGAAATGAGATGAAATGGTAAGTGGACAACTATAAAATTATTCATGGGCAGATTTTATGCATTTTTTAAATATTAGGGTGTTTTCAGTAAACTTTCATCAATAACTTCAAACTTTCATTAATGATATTCTTATTAAAAAGTCTAAGGAAAAATTAAGCTACATCGTTAAACGTATTTTTTATTTAAACACTCAAGTAATCTTTGAAGTTAATTTGCTTTGTGGAAAAGTTAAAAATGGGGATCTTAGGGCCAGCATTGTGGTATAGTGCATAAAGCTGTTCCTTGTGACTTGGGCACCACATGTGGGTGCTGTTTTGTGTCTGAATGCTCCATTTCTGGTCCAGCTGTCTGCTAATGTGCCTTAGAAAGCAGCAGAAGATGGCCCAAGTCCTTGAGCCCCCTACCATCCATGTGGAAGACCCAGAAGAAGTTCCTGGCTCCTGGCTTTAGATTAGCTCAGTGCCAATCATTGCTGCCATCTGGGGAATGAATCTACAGAAGAAATTCTCTCTCTCTCTTTCTCTATCTCTCTCTGTCTCTCTATAATCAAACTGAGGATCTCCATCAAACAGTAAATTCATATAGTTTAGCATATTTCCTAGGAATATACAGTGTACTATGACAGTATACTACAGTGTTTTGTATTCTTTATTTCTGTATAATTTTCATTATTCCCATGGTAAATTTGGGAACACAATCACCAGAGTTATACAACTGTAATAATTTATGTCATGGTTCATTTTCAGATATAGTTGAGAAAATTTTCCGCGAAGTTTTTATTTTCCGAAGTTATGCATTTTATCACTTCTGAATTGCTGACATGTAAATCAAACAGTTCTATTTGTTGCCTTTATTTTGTAACAGTAGACTGTCTTGTGTCATGAACAGGCACTATCAAGTCCTAATAGTTTATTGCATCACCGTTTGGTGTTTTTCTTTTTCCAGAAAGGCAATGAAATAAATATGGGAGATGAATAGAAGGGATAAATACAAGTGCATACACATAATGAGAAAAGACCACAAGTTAAGGTGATAATAAGAGGCAGATCACTGCTCAATTGAGCACAGATACAGGAAAGGAATGGGGGGAGCATGTAGAAACATTTCTGCAGCAGTAAGCATGCATCAAAAACTCTCCGGACTCAGGATGAGTAGTGAGCAGAGGATTAAAAAGATGATCTTGCTGCATCTTCTCCAGTTCAAATCCAAGTTCCAGATTGGGTAGCAGATGGGTGTGTAAAGGACAAAATTAACTCATCCCAAATATTCCAGACACTGAGGATATCATGTGAATGCTTTCAACATAGAACAAGTCATTTTATGCCACAGAATCTTCAGAGTTCTTTGATCCAGCTCTAGAAATATCATCTAGTCACTCACATTTTTTCCTGATGCAAGTTTCAGTTTTTGAGGCTATTTTTTTAAATTTACTCTTTTAAAATAGCATCCCAGCAGATCACTCAAACCACCTTCAAGTAAATTAATCCTTCTACTATATTTATTCTGATATTCAGCACATCAGTTGTTATAATCATTGTTACCAATAATACATAAATAATTTATGATTTCTATAACTTTATTTTTTTAACTTTTTCTTTTTAGAACCATGACATAAAAAATCTTTCTAGCATAAGACTCAGATTTGTTATTTTGATTCTATTTCATGCAGTAGGTGCTTTTTGTCACTTCACATGTTATTACTTATTCCTCTTCAGAGAGTGTTTAGCTGTTAGTGAACTGTTCCTATGGAAGCCTGAATCAGGTGATTTGGATCAGATGCCTGACAGTCAATGATACCAGAGGGTCAGTGCAGCTGCTGCTTTCTGAGCCTGCTGCAGTCAGAAACCCTCTGAAAGTTGTTTTCAGTGAAGAAATACATCTTATCGATTCTATCAGGAAATCACGTAAGGACTTCATGATATTTCTTTTTGGTCACCATTTTTCATCTTCAAAGAAAGTGGCAACCCACTTCATTTCCTCTTTTCAAGAGAAACATGGATCTTCAGAAGGAGGAGATTTATGATTCTGGTTACTAAGCCCAGCTCTTATAACTTGAAATATGTACTGTTACAGAAAACTGGGGTGGGAAACACCCCTCAAACACGCATCAGAGACAGTAGAGAATCCAAGCAGTTTATAATGCCAGTAGGCTCAGCTGGAAACATTCCCTGAAAGCTGAGCAATAATCCCCAGTTTATTACAATATTTATAGGTTCAGAAGCATCATGCTTTACCTGTTACAGCATTGTTAGGGTTAAATTGCAGCCTACCTGACTTAGGACCACTGTATCAATGGTTGGGGGGTCTTGTTTGTTTGTAAAAGAGATACCAGGGGCAGATTTATTAGGACAGATTTGTGAATGGAGTTACAGAAGCAGAACTTAGTACATCTTCCCTCCCTAGACAAGGTAACACTAGGTAGCTGTTTCACTAGTTAATTGTGAGCAGCCACTATTCAAAGTTTGTGTTAGGAGGAGAGGTCCATTTTTCTTTCTTTGTCTCTGGTTGCAGCCATATTTCCTCCACAGAACAAGTTATAAACTATGATTTTAATTACTTCATGATAGCCTACCACACTCTAGGAGATAGATAAATATCAAAGAGAAACTGAGCTTTTACATGAAGATGCTTCATGAAAAGAAAACATAATGATTTTATTTGTAAAAATCTTGTTTGTTCAAATTTCTACTTAAGAATTCCATACTCCTGATTGGATTCAACATGGCTGAAAAAATGTAGCCACACTAACTTAAAATGCTTCAGGGATGTGAAAAGAAAAAAAGGAAGCATCACCTTAATTCCCAAGCAAGGAAAAAACATGAGAAAGAGAAGTATACTTCAATATTCCTGATGAAAATATATGCAAAAATTCTCAATATAATACTAGCTAATCTAATGCAACAACAAATCAGAGAGATCATTTATATGGAACATATGGGATGATTAAACATATGCAAATCAATAAATAGGATACATCACATTAACAAGTTGAGAATGAAAATCACGTGATTATCTCAATACATACAAAGTGAGCATTTGATAAAATATAACATCCTTTTATGATAAAAGCCTTAAGAAAATCGGGTACAGAAAGAACATACCTCATGAGAATCAAGGCCACCTATGACAAACCCACAATCAACATCATATTGATTTTGAGAATTATGGAATCATTTCCATGAAAATCTGAAACCAGATAATGCTTACTTTCACAATTGCTATTTAATATAATTCTGGAGATTTTACCCAGAGCCATTAGGCATGAAATAAAAATCACAGGGATACAAGTTGGAAAGGAGGAGTTCAAACTATCCCTCATTACAGGAAACATGATTCTATATAGAGAGGAACAAAAATCATTACACTAAGAGACTATTGGAACTCACAGGAGAGCTTGGTAAAGCTGCAGGATATAAAATCAGCACTCAAAATCAATTGCCTTTGAATACACAAATAATTCCACAGCTGAGAAAGAACATAAATATCACTACCATTCAGAGCAGCTACTACAAATCTATACACCTTTGAATAAATTTAACCAAGGATGTGAAATTTATAAAATTTTTAAGAAAGAAATAGAGGAAGAAGGAAAATTAGAAAAACCACCTATGTTCTTGGAATGGAAGAATTAATGTCATCAAGATATCCATACTACAAAAAGAAGTTTACATATTCAATGAGATTCCAATAAAAATACCAAGGACATTTTCTCATATCTATAAAAGTAATGCTAAAATCCATATGTAAGCAAAGAGACACCAAATACCAAACACAATCTTAAACAGCAAAAACAAAGCTAGAGGCATCACAAGACCAGATTTTAAGACACTCTACAGGACAGTTACAATCAAAACAGCCTGGTACCTGAAATACATGAAGTCTGTTCTCTTTTTTTAATAAAAATTTTTCAAATGATCACATCATGGCCGTGAATGGACTGATTACACACTCACTAACATAATGAGAAGATTTTAAGGAACGAAACAAGCTGAAGTCAGTGATCAAGTGTTCAAAAAGGACAATTAAAAATGCACAGCAGTGATTCTTGGGAAAAATGGGAACTAATGCTGAAATGTGTATTGCTGAATTAGAATAGAAAATACATACTTAAATAAAAGTCTCTAAAATGTTTACTAGAATTTGGTGTACAATAGTTGTGTGATTTCAAATTAATTGAGATGGCTTTCAAGAAATGTTAAAGGAAATGGGCTAGCCACCTAGAGGTAGGAGGTGTTTAAACCACACAGTTGAGGCAGGTAAAATAACACACAGCTTGAATAAATCATAAAATACTATGTTTCAGTGAGATAAAGCCACTTCAAATGTGCCAGTAAATCCAACAGACTCAAAGACTGAAATATTTAAATACACAGAAGTAAACATTTTAACACACAATGCATCATAAGGAATTTTTTTTGCAGCTGCTTAGATCTTTATTTGTGAACAGCAGAAGCTTAAAGGTATCAAAAGGGCGCACAGGGGGGTTCTGGGGGTTGGGCGACGCAGGAGGCAGCTCTACTTGGCCGCAGGCTGCTGCAACTTCCAGGCTTCTGGGCGCCAATCTAGGCGTGGGTCTCGAAGGTGACAGGGATGGCGATCTCCGTGACTGCGTGGCCGGCTTGGGCAGCAGCGCTTCCACGGGGAGCGCACCCTCAGGGGATAGGGAGGAGGAGACCAGCGTGGGGTCCACGCTGGGGGCAGCGTGTACTTCCGGGTGGAACAGCGGGCGAGGTAGCCGTGCTCCTGTTGCTCTTCGTGTTTGCCCGTGATCTCCACCACGCTGTCCTCGGTCTTGACCTTCAGCTCCCGGGGGTGAAGTGGTTCTCGTCCAGGGACACGCGCCAGCGGTCGGCCCTGTGCCAGATCTCTGAGACGCCGCTGCTGAGCTGCTGACTGAGCACAGGGCTGTGGGCGGGCGTGGCCATGGTGTGGGGCTGGGCGGAGGGCAGGGGCCCCAGGTAGCCCGGCCCACCGCTGGCGCCAAACCACTGAGCCCACTCCCCGGCAGCCGCGGCAGCCCAAGGCCTGGTCAAAGAGGCCACCCTGTGTGCCCTTTTGATACTGTTAAGCTTCTGGTTTTCGCAACTAAAGTTCAAAGCAGCTGCAAAAAAAAAAAAAAAAAAAATCTTAAATATTTATAAGATACGAATCATACAGTTTATCCTCTAGATAATGGGTGACTTACTTCATTACATAAGAAACTGCAACAAATCAATGTAAAAATCTAAAAACCAAAAAGAAAAAATGGACAAGAATATGTATATACATCATATGTATGACTGTTTAAAGAAAAGGACAAATATCTTTAGATTTATGAACAGGTCAATCTCACTTGCAGAGATAAAAAACCAAAAAAGTAGCAATCATCATTTTTACTTGTCATATTGGTAAATTTCCTAAAAGTCTGAAAAGATCATGTTGGCAGGGCTGACTGGAGAAACAAACCATTGTAAGCAAACCCAGCAAACTGGAGTAGCCAGTTCCAAGGATCACATCTACAAAAGGCAGTATGACTTTATGCATCAGAATTTCGAATGCCTATGCTCTTTAACTCAGCAATTTTAGTTCTAGTAATTTAATCTGGAGGCTTACTTCACCTCTGTGAATGGGCATATATCACTGGTGTCTATTACAGAAAGTATTGTTCTAAAAATAAAAGATTGGATTAAGCAGCTAGTTAAAAACTTAAACATCTGTATGATAGACCTTGAGATTCAAAAAAAAAAAATGAGGAAGCACTTCAGCCAATGATACTCTGAGGGCATGAGCACCATGTATTATAACTTTTGGAAATTTTATTGCCTTTTAATTACATAAATAAAGGAAGTACAAGCCACAATAAAATTATTACATGATATCATAGAAAAGCAAGCTTGTACATTTTAAAGAAATAGAACAAAATTCCTAGAGATGAAATATAGTCAATTAAATAGAAAAATATTGAATAGATTAAATAGGACAGTGCACAGAGCTGAACAGAGAATTGGGCCAGTACAAGATGCATCTGAAGGAATTATATAGAATACACCAAAGATAAAGAGAAGAAAATATAAACAAATTGTTCAGGGACCTGAAGTGAATAATAAGAAATCTAAAGTTAATCTTATTGGAGATACATAAGGAGACACTAGGCAGCAGTGGCTGAGGTGACAGCTGAGGATAATCTAGAATTGATGATGGATGTAGGATTATCACATTCAGAGAGCACAAATTAGCTCAAGTAGGGATGCAAAAATAATCTACACCTAGGCACATTGTGCTGAAACCTCAGAACACCAAAAACTTAAAATTTAAGCAGTGTCAACAGTAAATAGATAGAGGACAGAAATCACCCTATGTACATCAGCTGACACCACTAGGGGTCTTTCCTCTTCAAGGACTGTAGCCAGAGGACCAGAGTTGGCATCTTCACATGTTAAGGCTATGGGTCATTCCAGAATTACACACATGGAAATTAGGATTCTATAGATGAAATTTATCTTTCATATACTTATACAAAAGAAACATTGATTGCATTTTTCAGGACAATGAAATTTGTTGTGCCATGTTCCAATGACTTAATACTTTATCTATTCTCCCTCAGTGATCTTTTGTGCTGTTTCTAATTTGAAAAAAACATGGTAGTTTTAAGTAGTTCTACATTTTTTTTTGACCGGCAGAGTGGACAGTGAGAGAGAGACAGAGAGAAAGGTCTTCCTTTTGCCATTGGTTCACCCTCCAATGGCCGCCGCGGTAGCACGCTGCGGCTGGCACACCACACTGATCCGATGGCAGGAGCCAGGTGCTTCTCCTGGTCTCCCATGGGGTGCAGGACACAAGCACTTGGGCCATCCTCCACTGCACACCCCGGCCACAGCAGAGAGCTGGCCTGGAAGAGGGGCATCCGGGACAGGACCGGTGCCCCAACTGGGACTAGAACCCGGTGTGCCGGCGCTGCAAGGCGGAGGATTAGCCTAGTGAGCCGCGGCACCGGCCAAGTAGTTCTACAATTATGAATAAGCTATGAGTCTTCCAGTTAGGTCTTTAAGTAGACTCAGACATCTACTTCTCTGCATACACCTAGGAGTCTCATGAAGTAAGCCTGTGTTTAATGTTACTAGAAACTGCCAGAGAGTTTTTTTCTTTATACTAGTCGACTAACAGTAACTGAGGATCTCTACATTTAGGAATAGGAAGGGAAATACAACACCTGCCCTGTGCATCACGCTCAGTAATGAAGCATGGGACATACGAGGCACTTCAAAGCACTTTATGGGAAAACAGAATTAAAATATCTGTTGATCTGGTGCTAACATTTCTTGAAATCTATGAATAATATTTGCATAGCATGCACTTTACATGAACTTTTTGAAAGCCTCACAAAAATGATCACTATCATAATATTTATACAATATTGCATCAAAAAGCTTTACAAAAAGAATAGTATATGATACAAAGATTAGAAATTATAAAAAGTATATTATTTGCAGGTTAATATACAAAACAGTTATATGCCTATACAACAAACAATCAGCTAGAAAATACAATTTAATATAATCCCACTTACAGTAACAATAAGAACTATGAGGTACCTCATAAGAAATTTATGAGAAAATCTTTTTGAAAAATATCATTACAAAGCATTTCAGTAGGACATAAAAGAAGATGGAAACAAATGGAGAAATTTAGTACATTCATGGGGAAAAGATAATGCAGCAATTAATTAATCTATACTCAATAAATTTAATGTTATTCTACTTAGAATCCCACAAGGATTTCTGAAATATGTTGATAAGCTCATTAAAACTGCAAAACTAAGCAGGACAATAAGTATAAGGACAAAGATCAAGGTCTTACAGACCCCTGTTCTAGTATCATTATAGAAATTAGGGCCATGTGGTGTAGTGCGGGGTTACAGAACTCTTTCGTGAGACAGAGTAGGATGCTCGGAAAGAGCCCAGGTACATACAGGGATGTGGTACATGACAAAGAGGCTACTAAACTTTCAATGGGGACTGAGCCAAAATATATTTTACTTGAAACTAAGCCTCTAGATATAACTTCAAAATTTTCAGGAAATATGAGGTTAACCTATCATTAATTGAAAACATTAAGAAATACTCAGGTAGGCCGGCGCCGCGGCTCACTAGGCTAATCCTCCACCTTGCGGCGCTGGCACACCGGGTTCTAGTCCCAGTTGGGGCACTGATCCTGTCCCAGTTGCCCCTCTTCCAGGCCAGCTCTCTGCTGTGGCCAGGGTGTGCAGTGGAGGATGGCCTAAGTGCTTGTGTCCTGCACCCCATGGGAGACCAGGAGAAGCACCTGGCTCCTGCCATCGGATCAGCGTGGTGCGCCGGCCGCAGCGTGCTACCGCGGTGGCCATTGGAGGGTGAACCAACGGCAAAAAAAGGAAGACCTTTCTCTCTGTCTCTCTCTCACTGTCCACTCTGCCTGTCAAAAAAAAAAAAAAGAAATACTCAGGCAAAACTCAGTATGATACATTCTACAAAGACATCAATTTTGGCTCTTAAAATAATTACAACAACATTTTTGTGACAGTGAGGAAAACCTGTTTGTAAATTACTGCTAGTGTTTCAGGTGTAATAATAATATTGTGTTTATATAAGAGACTTCCATATTTTTAATATGCATAATGATATACTGAGGAGTGACATGCCATGATGCTTGCATTTTGTTTGCAAATAGTTCAGTAAAAAATGTACCCACACACCAATTGATGCACACAAAATGTTAGAAATTACAAAATCTACATGGCTTATATGCAGAATGTCACTGTATGACATTTGATTTCTTTTTTTTCCTTTTATTATTATTATTAAACTTTTATTTAATAAATATAAGTTTCCAAGCTTATGGGTTATAATGGCTTCCCCCCTCCCAAAACTTCCCTGCCACCCACAACCCTCCCCTTTCCCGCTCTCTCTCCCCTTCCAGTCACATCAAGATTCATTTTCAATTCAGAAGATCAGTACTATATATTAGGTAGAGATTTCAACAGCTTGCACCCATATAGCAACACAAAGTGAAAAAAAAAAATACTGTTTGGGTACTAGTTATAGCATTAAGTCAAAATGTACAGCACATTAAAGACAGAGATCCTACATAATATTTTTTAAATTAATTTCTATGCCATTTCCAATTTAACACCAGGGTTTTTTTTGTTTGTTTTTTTGTTTTTTTCATTTCCAATTATCTTTATATACAGAAGTTCTAGTACTACTGATTGAACTCTGTAATTAACACACAATTATTCTTATGTGTTTAAATTTTAACTCAGAAGTGATCCCTGTTAAATATAAGAGTGGGAAAAAGAGAGAGAGGAGATATACAATTTGGCGCATGCTCAATCGGACTTGCCCCAAATGGTGGAGTTAGAAATGTGCCAGGGGATTCCAATACAATCTCCTCAAGGTGGCATGTACCAATGCCATCTCACTAGCCCAAGTGATCAATTTCAGTTCACAATTGATGGCTCTGATAGGTCTAAGACTCAAAGGGATCACACAAACAAGACTAGTGTCTGCTAATTCTAACTGATAGAATCAAAAAGGGTGAGAAAGATCCAACATGGGAAGTGGGATACACAGCAGACTCACAGAATGGCAGATGTCCTAAACAACACTCTGGCCTCAGAATCAGCCCTTAAGGCATTCGGATCTGGCTGAAGAGCCCATGAGAGTATTGTAGGCATGGAAAGCCAAGATACCATGGAAAAGAAAAAAAAATAAGAAGACCTAAATGAAAGATCTCTGTGAGTGAGACCCCAGTGGAAAGAACGGGGCCATCAAAGATGGAGGTACCTTTCTCCGAAGGGAGGAGAAAACTTCCACTTTGACTATGACCCTATTAGAATAAGATCAAAGTCAGCGAACTCTAAGGGCTTCCATAGCCCTGGCAACTCATGACTAGAACCTAGGGAGATTACTGACGCCGTGAACAGGAGTGTCAAATTGTTAAGTCAGCAACAGAAGTCACTGTGTACTTACATTCCATGTGGGATCTGTCCTTAATGTGTTGTCTAATGTGCAGTGATGCTATAACTAGTACTGAAACAGTATTTTTACACTTTGTGTTTCTGCGTGGGTACAAACTGATGAGATCTTTACTAATTATATACTGAATCAATCTTCTGTATATAAAGATATTTGGTTTCTATATATTAAATTTTCATAATAAAATATTGGAAAAATAAGGGGGAAACACTATAAACTCAACAAATATTTCTGAGAAAATCAAGTGCTCTTAGAAAATTATATTCCTAGTTCACATTTTAGGAGAAAATAAGAAAAACGTATGGGGTATCTATAGAAGAAAAATATCTATATTTTCTCAGATTCAGACAATTTCTTAAGGCACACAATACAAGTCATGAGAGAAAGATGGGATTGATTATCCTAAATTTAAAAAAGATGTAAGTAAAAACACCAAAAACAGATAAACAGAAAAATCAGAGTAATTAGGAGATACAACATGGAAAATTTAATATCCCAAGGAACCCATCCATACCAGTAAAAAAAAGTAGAAAAACATACATGAGACTAACAAAAACCCTCATCTTCAGAGAACAAGATCAGCATACCATAAACATATTCCAAGATACGTGATCTTGAAAATACCACCTGAAATAGGACACTCTATCACACATAGGTTGGCAAAGCATACGAATAAATGCAAATATGGTAATAGTTTGAAGGAACTGAAATTCATATATAACTTTGGTGATCTAGCTTTTCTGAAGTAAAATTTGACAGTTGTTGTAATGTTGAAAACTGGCATACTAAAACACTTAAAATTTTCAATTCTAGAAGATTCATTTCACAACACAAATCTGTTTATTGCAATACTATTTATAACTGCAAATATTAGAAACCACTCTCAAATCAGTCAATACAGACAGAATACCTAATCTAGGTCTATTCATACAATAGGATGTGACACAGCTGTAAAAACAAATTATCTTGATTTCATAGAAACATATATGTAGAAAATTTGATTCTAATAACAAAATCAATGGCTACACAGTGACTGCCAAAGAACCCTCCTTGTTGGTGTTTAGGTTTTCTAGTTCCTTCCCACATGCAAAATATTTGCCTGTCACTTCAGGATTCGATATAATAAAATGATATCTTCTATCTTTGGTGCTCAGTTGCACCATCTCTGAGATGACTTGTTATGGGATGGCCAAGTACCCTGTTTTGAAGATATCCAGGCAGTTGTGCTGATGATAACTTGATGAGGGATGGGGCATTTCTGTCAGCCAGTAAGCTAGTAAATAGAAGTGACCTCTGTAGACCCAGGGCCAGAGTCAACCATTCAACCATCCCAGCCACTCATCCATACCTAATTCTCAGAAACAGTTTAGGGTAGCAAACAGCTGCTATGTTTTGGGGAAGACCACTACACAGCAATAAATAACTAATACAAGTTAGTTGTACCTATTTAGTAAAATTAAACATGCACAGTAATTATGAGGACATATGCCTATTTCAGGATGGAGTGTAACTCTGGGGAAGCAGATAGGTGGTGTTTTGCTTTTTTAAAATAATTATTATTTGAAAGGGAGGAAAACACATACACACAGAGAGAGAGAGAGAGAGAGAGAGAGAGAGAGAGAGCATTTCCACACAGTTATTCATTCCCCAAATGACAACAATAGCTAGGGCTGGGCCAGCCTGGAGACAGGAACAGAATTTCAATAAACTCTTCCACATCAGTAGCAATTACTAAAATACAAAGCCATATTCTGCTACTTTCCAAGGTACATCAGCAGAAAACTGGATCAAAAGCAGAGCATCTGGGGTTTGAATTGGCACTCTGATAAGGATGCTATATTGAAAGCAGAAGCTTAACATGCTGTGCGAGAATGCCAGCCCAGGGTAAGGCATTAGTTGTTTTTTGTTTTCATGAGAAAGTTTCATTTTTCTTTCTTTTTTTTTTTTTTTTTTTTTTGGTAAAGATCAATTTACTTATGAGAAAGGGCCCTATTCTGTGGAGTAGTAGATTAAGCCTCTGGCTGCAGCACCAACATGGGCACTAGTTCAAACCCCAGCTGCCCCTCTTCTGATCAAGCTCTCTGAAAAAAGGCCTGGGAAGGCAGTGGAAGATGGCCCAAGTGCTTGGGCCTCTGCACCCAGTGGAGAGACCTGAAGAAGCTCCTGGATCCTGGATTCAGATAGGCCCAGCTCCAGCTGTTGCAGCCCTAAAACACAAATGCCACACAATCTCAATTGTGTGTGGATCTAAGAAAATCACAATCACAGAAAAAAGTGGTGGTTGTCAGGGGATCAGAGCAAAGGAAATGGGAAAACATTTGCAGTTATGAGATAAATTAATTCAAGGTCTTAAACATAGTATTTAAAATATTCCACACAGTATTTAAAAGAATACTCTACTACATACTCACAACTTGCTAATCTTATGTACTCTTTAAAAATGTAACAATGCAAGGTGATGGATATGTCCTGATCATTTCATCACGATTCGTGTATATGCACAAGAGGATTCCAAAAAAGTTTATGAAAAAATAAGATTAGAAGATAATTTAAATTTTCCATAACTTTTGAAAATCCCCTCACATATAAAACATCAGGTTTCATATCTTGAACATACACAAATTCTGTCAAGTATATTCTAAGAATCTTGAAAACATTAAAACAATCAAAAAAGAAATGGGCTCCTATATGAAAACATAAATTCAAAATAACAGTAAACTAGACATATCTTTGGGATTGGAAAGGCTTTTTTTGGAACAAAATTTTTAAAACACTCATAAATTTAAGTAGCCAAAATCTCTATTTTGAAAGTGTTAATACAGTGGACAGCCTGTCAAGGGAGCCTGTAAGTACTAAGATGATACCCAAGTGTCAAATTACAGGTCCTCCTGCCTCTCTAAAATCTGGATGAAAACCCAGAGTCACACAATACTATTGTTTTTATCTTACCTAATCTGTGTTACTATGTTACTGGAAACAGAAGAGACCCCTCTAGGAACAGCTAAGCAAAAGAGGTCAGCATCGTGGACAAGACCCTGCTGCACACGTATTTAGAAAACTGGGGGGAATCAAGTCCTCACAGGGAAGGAAGGAGAAACCAAGGGCCGCATTAGGACAGCTCCAGGCCTGCATGAACCCAATACATGGAACCCACAGTCTCCCTAGTGACAGCTCAGGCCCCACTGCACACCTGGGGAGACGCGGGGATGCCGCTACACAGCTGCCCAGGGATGGCTCCAGGGATGGGAAGTCGCTGCGAGCAGGGAAGGCCCATGGTGTCGGGGGTCTCCAGTGCCAGTCTCCCCCAACCCGGGGTCAGAGGGGACCAAGGAAAGTGCTGCACCTGTGGTAGTGTGGTGCCCACAGAGCCCAGAGATGACCTCTGGGCGGCCCGCGTCTTCCTGGCCCTTCAGCAGCTCCACTGGCTCCGCTTCCCCCCGGGACACTCGGGCCCACACACTCACCATGTCGTGGTGGTCAGCTTCCTAGGTGTCCAGCGTCGCTGCCCTCACAGCCCCACACCGTCAGTGAAGGTGGAAAGCGGCGGATTCTGATTGGCTTGGGAGCCTCGCGGCAGAGGCGCTGTCTCCTAGGACCTGGCACACCCGCAGTACTGTAGGACAGAAGACTATGATGTCAAGAGTCCTGGATGTCACCTTCCTGATTGGACAGTTTGCATGACACGTCACAAACGACGCAGCCAATCAGCATCCTCCACAGCTGGGACGCCCTGAGCTCAGGTTGAGTGGAAGGAAACAGCAGGAGTGGAGGCCTGGGTCAGGTGGGAAACTGCCCCTCCTGGGCCCTCCTCCCTGCTGCAGGAGGGCTTCTCACATCCCTGCTGCAGGAGGGCCTCTCACCTCCCTGCTGCCACTGCTGGTGTCCCCCTGTGTTCCCTGCCAGATTTTTTCTGGAGCTTGCGGTAACCTGCTTCAGGTGAGCTAGAATGTTGTCTGTTGGCTTATGGGCCTTTCTTTTCCCTCGTATTTTTTGCTCATTTTTCTGTTTGGTCGTTTGTGTTACTTTTTAAATATTGATTTAAAATGCTTGAAGTAGCGCATTTAATCCTTTTTCCCCCCTTTTCTTCTGTCAGTATTTGTTTTCTACTCTGCCTGTTGATTTTGCGTATTGTCTATTTGTTTCTTGTTTGTACTTGGTGATCTATTGGATTTTATATATTAATCTTTCCAGCAATCTAATAAATTTATTCAGCAGTTGTATTTGTTTTTAGATTTTATGGACAATCTATTTTAATATCTCCAATATATCGACCATATATTGCTTAGAAATTAATCTTTGTTGTTGCCCCCCCCCCCCCCCCCGACTACTTTTCTGGTAAGAAGTTGGAGATAGTGGAGAAAGCGTGTTCTAAGTTACTTCCAGGAAAAAACGTTTCAGTGATCCGTATTAATTGTGTTGTTTGTTGTAGGATCTTTTAAAGAATCTTGATTAGCAAGGAAACCATTGCTTTACTGCTAGAAGGTTTTCTTTTTAACTAGATGTTGAATTATTAAAATAATTTTCAATATTTCATCTAAATGATCATGCAATTTTCTTAAATTTATTAGCTATCTGGAAAATTTACATGGCTTGTTTACCAAAGTTAACAGCTCTTGAAATTTTATTATATCTCACTTGTTATTAATTATGTTTTCATACATGATTTCCTTTATTAAACTAATACTTCATTTGTATTTCAAGTTTCTGGTCAACTTGCATCCTCATCAATGTTATGCTGGCTTTCCAAAAGAAATTTTAAAATAATCTCTGCTTATTTCCATTACGGATATGTGTGGGAAATGTAGATGTGTTTATTTTTTTCTTAAATATTTGGAATATTTTGTAATTCTGGATTTGAAGTTTTTCTTCTATAACTTTTTTATTGGTTGGTTGCTAGTTTTCAAGTTGTGATTCAACTTGTTTGTTCTAAGTAGGAGTTTTCCTATTTCATGTTATATTTCTGTCGTTGGGAATTTGGTTTTCAATAAATAATGAATTTTGACTTCTATTCAAATTTTACTCCTAAGACTATCACACATTTCTTCTAGCATCTTGAGAAGGATAAATTATCTATAAAGAATTATTTTTAATTCTTAAAATTTGATATTAGTGTTACTTTTCCATTTGTATTTATAATTACTTTACTTCTATGTTAATTTTGTTAACATTTACAAATATATCCTGCTTTGTGGTACTCAAAAACATATCATTTATATTTGTTATTATCATTTTGAATGCCTTTCTTCTATTTACTTTCAATTTCCTTTTTCTTTTTTAATTCTTGATTAGGAAGCTACAATGATTGATTTTTAGTTTTTTATTCTAACATTCATATAAGGTTATAAATTTTCTCTAAGCATTGATTTATCTGCAGCCAATTTATTCCCTCATAAATTCCCAATTTCTATATGCGCAGAGCCTGGCCACCTCCCCATGTCACCATTCCTATGTGACTGTAGCCATCATACGCTACATGTATTTCCATTCTTGTGCCTGAAGCACATCTGTTGTGATTGGTAAATCAATGCTTCAAACATTAGAGACAAATTCTTTACAGCTTGAAGAGCAGGCAGTTACACCATATCAGCTACCATTTACATGTCTGTAAAGTGGCTACAGTACCTACAAATATATTATGTTCTATACAAAATCTTGAAATAAATGTAGAGTTTTTTTAAAAATACACATTCCATGAATATTTGAAAAATTATTCTATGCATAAGTTTCCAGTTTCCTAGCACCAAAATAAACTTACATATCAGTTTCATTCTCCACAAAAAATTTGAAATCCTCATTGTTCATAATATGTATATATGAACTTATATGCTTCTATTTTAATTTTTAAAAATCAAAAATATAATTTAGTTTTCAAATAAGTACATGAAAATTTTAAAAAATGAAATGTTATTGGAAGGTTTTCAGCTGGTGTTTTTATTTGTTACACATATTTTGAAGAGATCACTTGTTCTTGAGACTGGATGGTGGATAGAAACGGTAAATGCTAAGAGACAGAAAGGAGACAGTAGAAGTTCTGCAAGAGAGAGTAATGATATCTTGAATCAGTCAGGTAGCATGAGAGAAATAGAGATCCTGACTTCACTCACAATATATTAGAAATATTTCATAAAACCTACTGAGTGATTCTATGTTAGAGAAAGGCATACTTATATACGATTTCTACGTTTTGGTATTTTTTGGGCTAAAAGATGGATTTATTAACATTATTACAGAAGGGAAAGCTTAAATCAAAACAAAAATTTAGTAAGGTGGGTAAGATTATTTAGGGTGGTAGGAAATTACTCACATTGGTGAAATAAGGACTACAGATGAGCCAAAGTCTTTACAATATAGGGAGAATATTTTCAAGATGCATGGTATGATATTTCCACTGATTTTATTTGGAGGACTAAGAAATCTAAGAAAAGATACAAAATGCAATACAGACAGTTCTTGCCTTATGATGCTTAAGGATTTTCCTACTTTATGATGGTGAAAAAAAGTGATTTATATGCAATAGAAGCCATACATAAAATTTTTAATTTTGTTCTTTTCTTAGGATAGCAGTCTGTGCTATGATACTCTCTTGTAGTGCTGGGCAATGACAGCAAGGCCAGCTCCCCACCAGCCATGAGATTACAAGGAAAAACACTGATCCTTTACAATGTGCTGTGTTTTGGGGCTCTAAAGTACAGTGAGATTGTGTATTGGATAATTTTTATTTTAATTCTTTTCTTCCAAATTCTTAAATCAGTCACAACTAATAAATCTATAAAAAGAGGAAACCTCAGGATAATCTGTATCCCAAGTATTACAGGATGAGTTGCAGACTGATTTTGCTGTTTCTGATGGGAAGTCCTAAAGATTTTGGGCTTGTTGACTTTGGAATGTGAACACACACTGCACACATCTATTCAAATCATCATTGTTAGGAAAAGCATGGTTAGTTGAAGGAATCTGGGCCCACTTCACCATTGGAACACCTTCTCTGTAGCCTCACTAGCTTGCCCAGAATGGAGCCCCTGTGGCTTGCCAGCATTTGCTGTGAGGAAACAGAGTTAAAAATGTAGTTCCATAAGTCCAGAACTATGACATAATTGGTTAAGGCACCATCTGCAGTATTGAGATCTCATATGGGAGTTTGAGCTGTGGCTGTTACACTCACAATCCAGCTCCCTACTAGTGTGCCTGAAGGGGATCCTGGTTAATTGCTTTGGCCTGGCCCATCCCTGGAACATTGCAGCCATCTGGGGATTGAACGAGCAGATGGAAGATATCTCTCTTCACTGTCCCCAGTTCCCTAATGGCTTGTCCATGGATCCTTGGGAGTAAGGTGAAGCATTTCCTTTTTCTTTGCCATTACAACTATCACCATCCATCTTTGATTTCAGTTTGGAAGTCCTAGAGGCATTTTCCTGGGAAGCAGAACTATTTCCACCTTCCTTAGCCAACAATGCCTATTGCTGCTTGTTCCTTGGGACCTTTGTCATCAGCAGGTCTCTGAAAGCATCTGCTATGCAGAGCCTGTGAGCAGCCTCTTCTTGACCTTGGTGGAGTCCATGGTTTCTTGTTGCTTCAGCTGCTCCATAAGGACCTTCACCACAAAAGCCTACACACTTTTTTGTATTTTTTAAAAAATATTATTTAAGTTACCAAAGTTTCATGCATTTCCTATACAGGTTTAGAAAGTTAGTGATACACCCCACTTTATCCTCTGTTGCCCCAATACCCCAATACTTTTCCTTCCTACCTCTGCTATTCCCACTCATAATTTTTACAGGATCCATTTTAAGTTTACTTTATACTCATAAGTTTAATCCTACATTAAATAACGAGTTCAACAATTCGTGTAAAGAAAAAACCTTCCTCAACAAAACACACGAGGGCTGTAAACAATCAGAAAATCTCAAAATAACCATTTCACTCCAGTGGATTATATTACAGGTACCATATTAGTTACCACAATTCATAGAAAACACAATATATCTGTCTTTTTGGCACTGGCTTATTTCATGAAATATAATGACTTCCAGTTGCATCTGCTTTGTTGCTAAAGACAGGATTTCTTTTTTTTTTTTACATCTGAACTGTAATCTATACTATAATTTCTTTATCCAATAAACAGCTGCTAGACCTATGGGTTGATTCCATGTCTTAGCTATTATGAATTGAGCTGTGATTAACATGTAGGTACAGATAACACTTTTAAATACTGGTTAATTTTATTTTGGGTAAATTCCCAGGAGCAGGATGGCCTCATCATATCGTAGATTTGTATTCAGATTTCTGAAATATGTACATACGATCTTCCACAGTGTCTGGACCACTTTACCTTCCCGTGAACACTGGGTTAGGGTACATTTTTTATGCTGCATCCTCACTAGCATTTGTTGTTTATAGATTTCTGTGTGAGAGCCATTTGAACTAGTGTGAAGTGAAATTCCATTGTAGTTTTATTTGCATTTCCCTAATTGCTAATTACCCTGAGCTTCTTTTCTTTACCTTTTTAAAAAGATGTATCAATTTATTTGAAAGGCAGAGTTACAGAGAGGAAGAGAAAGAGAGTGAGAGAGAGTGCGAGCTTCCATCCATTGGTTCACTACCCAAATGGCTGCAACAGTCAGAGTGGGGCCAATCTGAAGCCAGGAGCCAGGAGCTTCTTCCCACACAGGTGTAGGATCCCAAGCATTTGGGTCATCTTCTATGACTTTCCCAGGCCATAGCAGAGAGCTGGATTGGAAGTGGAGCAGCCACGACTCAAACTCGCACCATGGGGGATGCCAGCACTGTAGGCAGTGACTTTACCTGACTCTCATTCCCTTTGAGCCCTTTTTCCAGTATCTGATGGCCATTTGAATTACCTCTCTTAAAAAATGCCCGTTCAAGTCCTTCACCCATTTCTTAACTGGAATGTTTGTTTTGTTGTTGTTAAATTTCTTTAGATCTTTATAGATTTTGTTTATTAATCATTTATCATCTGCATAGTTTGCAAACATTTTCTCCCATCATGTCAATTGCCTCTACACTTTGGTGAGTGTTTCTTTTGCAGTGTGGAAACTTCTCAGCTGAATGTAATCCCATTTGCTAATTTTTTCATTTGATTTCCTGTGCTTCCATGTTTTTTTTTTTTAACGACTTTGCCTATGCCAATGTGTTATAGAGTTTCCTCAATGTTCTTTAGTAATTGGAAGGTATTGGGTCATAGATTTAGGTTTTTGATACATTTTGAGTGGATTATTATGTAAGGTATAAGGTGGAGGTCTTGTTTCATATCTCTGCATGCAGAAACCCAGTTCTCCCAGCACCATTTTTGAAGAGACTGTCCCTGCTCCAGGGATTGATTTTAGCTCCTTTGTCAAGGATAAGTTGGTTGTAAATGTGTGGATTGATTCCTGGAGTTTCTATTCTGTTACATTGCTCTGCATGTCTATTTTTGTCCTAGTACCAGGTTGTTCTGCTTATAATTGCACTGTAATATGTCTTGAAATCTGATATTGTGATGCTTCCAGCTTTGATTTGTTTTATTGCTTGATTTATTATATAACATTGATTTAACTACTTGGGGTCTCTTGTGTCTCTATATGAATTTCTTCATCATTTTCTCTAGATCTGAGAAGAATGTCATTGGTATTTTGATTGGGATTGCATCAAATCTGTAAAATGCTTTTGGTAGTATGAACATTTTGATGATATTAATTCTTCCAATCTGTGAAAATTGAACTTTTTCCAACTTTTGTGTCTTATGTTTCTTTGTTTAGTGTTTTGTCATTTTCATTGTAAGGATCTTTGACATCCTTGGATAAACTTATTCCAAGGTATTTAATTCCTTATAGCTATTGTGAATGGAACTGATCTTAAAAACTTCTTCTCAGCCAATGCATTGTTTGTGTATACAATGGCTATTGCTTTTTGTGTGTTAGTTTTATATCCCGCCACTTTATGAAACTCTTTTTATGAGTTTTAGTAGTCTCTCAGTGCAGTCTTTTGGATCTCTGTTATGTACAATCATGCCATCTGCAAATAGGGATACTTTATTTCCCCTTTTTCAATTTGTGTCATTTTGATTTCTTTTTCTTGTCTAATGGCCTTGGCTAACACATACAGGACTATATTGAACAGGAATGGTGATGCTTGTCTGGTTTTGGACTTAGTGGGGATGCTTATAACTTTTCCTCATTCAATAGGATGTTGGCTATGGGTTTGTCATAAATTACCTTGATTTTGTTGAAGAATATTCCTTCTATACTCAGTTTTATAAAAGTTTTTATCATGAAAGAGTATTGTATCTTATCAAATGCTTTCTCCGTATCTGTTGAGATAATCTATGGTTTTTGTTCATCAGTTTGTGAATGTGATGTTATCACATTTATCATTTGCAAATGTTGCACCATCCCTGCATAGCATGGATAATTCCCACTTGGTCTTGGTGAATGACCTTTCTGAATGTTGTTGGATTTCATTAGTTATGTGGTTATGTGTGGGGTAGTCTATGCTGAGGTAATCTACAATGGGGCTCAACTGTTAAGTCTTAAGTGGTTGGACAGTTAGGGTTTAGATTCCTCCCTCTACAGTTGAGGGACCTAGGCTGACACTCTGGTTTTCCTTATCTAGAAAATGGGCATAGTAGTGGCATCACACTGAGAATGATATTGGGAGTCTGCTGTGAGTTAAAGTGTTGGGTAAACAGATGTGTGCCTAGTACACAAAAGTGCTCAAACCTGAACATGTAGAGACAGATGTGTGTATTGTACACAAAGGCATCCAAACAAGCACATGTGCATTCCTGGATGTGTGCCAGATACCTGTAAGGTACTCACACAGAGACACAGCTGCATGCAAAAATTTACACCAGGCACACAAGAGGTGCTCATACCTGCACATGGGCCTGCATGAGTGTGTATCTGGCATACAAACATTCCCACACCTGAACATGCACACATAGATATGCACCTGTTACACAAAGATGTTCACAGAAGCACATGTGTTTGCATGGCTATGTGTATGGTACTCAGAAGGAGTTCATATTCATGTACACACATAAGTACCCAAGGATTGGAATAGGCAGTGGTTATGTTGGGTACTCAGGTACGCAACTCAGACAGGGTGTCCAAATAGGCACCAGGTATAGGCAGACTATCACAAAAGATGTCAGAACAATTTGGCACACAGCAGGTACTAATAAAAGTTGTCCCCCTTCAGCCTGAAGAAAGTGTGTGACCTACAAGGTGAACAAGCCACATTTGTTTCAGAAAACATTTTCTGTAGCAAATGACCCACAGAAGGAGCACTTTACAGGCCTCTAAGCTAAGAGGATCATTTTCCCTCTGGATTTTGCCTTTATCATCTGACTTTTGCAGAGGACTTACTGCCACTGCATTTTCGTAGCATAGGAGCCCATCACCTTTACACAACTCATGGGAAACACAGATCCAGACACAGGACACAGAAAATTTAAGGGACACCTGATAAAACTAAGACAGAAGATTTGGTTTGTTTTCCTATCTAGACATCCTGCAAAAATAGGCTTAGTCTCAGGTAAGAACTGCAATATTATGGCTTAAGGATAGTAGAAGTAACTCCCAGATCCTGAGTGTTACAGATATCTTACGAAGATTTATTCATTTATTTGTAAGGAAGAGTGACATACAGAAAGGGAGACACCACACACACACACACACACACACACACACAGAGAGAGAGAGAGAGAGAGAGAGAGAGAGAGAGAGAGAGAGAGGAAGAGAGATATCTTTGTCCACTGGATGGCACCACAGATGACTGTAATGTCTGGCACTGAGCCAGGCAGAAGCCACAAGCTAGGATCTACTTCTAGGTCTCCCACATGAGTAGCAAGTCCCCAAACACTTGAGTAATTTACCCACTGCTTTCCCCAGGCCATTAGCTGGGAACTGGACAGGAATTGGAGCAGTAACGATGTGAACTGGTGCCCAAATTGGATGCCAGCCTTTCAGATGGGAGCTTTAGCTGCTATGCCACAACAGCACCCCCCAATGACAGGTTTTTATCTGCTTGTTTTGTGCAAGTTTTCCTTATTTAACTATAGTGAAATTATTTCTTTCATTCTCACATAATGTATCAATTAAAAAATACAGGAAACACGGGGAAATTTTAGTTTCAGATAAATGATGAGTGCCTTTTATTGTGTTCCTCATTGAAATATTTGGAAATTAATTGTTCCAAAACATTGTTATTTGTTTGAAATCCTAATTTCACTGAGAATTCTGAATTTTATCAGCAACCATTTGTTGGTTCCTGCAAACCATGGAACAAAATTTGGATGAATTACTCCCATTCTACTTAGGGAGTTCCCTTGGAGGTAGGGGAGATTTTATCCACTACTTTCACCAGGATAACCTAGCTTTCTTTTTATCTCAAGTTTTATTTAAATAAGTGATGAAAAAGGTGATGTAACTCACTTATGGATGAAATTTCCCAGTTTTGCAACCAGGAAATTACAGGTCCTGGTTCAATCTCATTTCCTTAAAACCCTTTCCTGTACTCACTCCTTCTGGGATGCCAGGAACAGAGTCAGAGGGGATTACTGAAGACAAACACCTTGCATCCCTTTTCCTCAAAGGCCCTGAAAAGTGAGTGAGGAAACCATAGCTGTTCAGTCCTCCTAGAGAACATTAATATCTTTTGATTTTTATAATTCAGAATTCATTGCCATTAGTCTTCATATTCCACAATATATCACCCAATCTTATAGTTCCTTCGTACTTTCTTTTTTGAAATGCTTCACTCCAGAAAGACCTATGAAGACAGTTTACAAGATAACTTACAATCCAGAAAGCATTACATTGGAAATGCTAATCTCCCTTCCTAAGAAAGAACGGATAAACACCTTTGGATGCCCATTAGAGGGATATCTATACACCAGTCTATTGGTAGCTGAAAGCATTTTGTTCACCTGAGAAAAGCCCCATCTATCAGAAGAGGAATTTCACTAAGGAATCACCTGCACCTGGCAACTCAAAAGCAGATATCTCAACAGGTGGACAGCATCTTCATGCAACACAAAAGTGCCACTCCCACTGTGAAGGTTCAGTCCTCACCAGGCAGGATGTATGCTTTGATGAGCATGATGAAAGCAACCTTTCAAAAACCTTACTCTGCATATCTGGGGCATTTTGTGTTTTAACACTAACTAAATAAGAAGGTAGAGTGGCCCTGATCATGAAGCTCTTAGTTATGATAATGATGTGACAAAATAGTCATATATTTGTGCTTAGTGCCATCTAGGAGGCAATAAAAGTAATTATAACAATATAACAATATAAAGCAAAGGAAATGAAAGAGAAGTTGGAAAATACCTATTAACATATAAATGGTGATTGTGGGAGTACTATGTGCTTAAGTTTTTTTATGATTTATTTAAAATCTTAGAAAATTTTTAAATTTGAAAACATAATTTAAAAGGAATATTTTTCACTGGATTACATAAATAGCAAGTATTTTGGAACTGTCACAAAACCAACAA
The DNA here is from genome assembly GCF_033115175.1 of Lepus europaeus. Taxonomy (NCBI): domain Eukaryota; kingdom Metazoa; phylum Chordata; class Mammalia; order Lagomorpha; family Leporidae; genus Lepus; species Lepus europaeus. The sequence goes on along the minus strand of NC_084851.1, from coordinate 20,418,534 downwards.
TAAATATCAAAAAGCTCAAAGGATAAGAAGTGAACCTGAGCCGGCGCCGTGGCTCAACAGGCTAATCCTCCGCCTTGCGGTGCCGGCACACCAGGTTCTAGTCCCGGTCGGGGCACCGATCCTGTCCCGGTTGCCCCTCTTCCAGGCCAGCTCTCTGCTGTGGCCAGGGAGTGCAGTGGAGGATGGCCCAAGTCCTTGGGCCCTGCACCCCATGGGAGACCAGGATAAGCACCTGGCTTCTGCCATTGGAACAGCGCGGTGCGCCGGCCGCAGCGCGCTACTGCGGCGGCCATTGGAGGGTGAACCAACGGCAAAAGGAAGACCTTTCTCTCTTTCTCTCTCTCACTGTCCACTCTGCCTGTCAAAAAAAAAAAATAAAATAAAAAAAATAAATAAATAAAATTAAATTAAATTAAAAAAAAGAAGTGAACCTGAGGGGCTGGCACTGTTTTGTAGCAGTTAAAACTGCCTCCTGCAGTGCTGGCATCCCATATGGGCACCATTTTCAGTCCCAGGTACTCCACTTCCAATCCAGCTCCCTGCTAATGAACCTGGGAAACCAGTAGAAGAAGGCCCAAGTTCTTGTGCCCCTGCACCTTTGTGGGAGATTTGGAAGAAGCTCCTGGCTCCTGGCTTTGGATTGGGCCAGCTCCAGCTGTTGCAACCATTTGGGGAGTGAGCCAGCAATTGGAAGATCTCTCTCTCTCTCTCTCTCTCTCTCTCTCTCTCTCTTTCTCTCTCTCTCTCTCTCTCTCCATCTGCCTCTCTTTAACTCTGCCTTTCAAATAAATAAACAACAAAAAAAAAGTGAACATGAAAGGCCCAACCTTAATAAACATTGGGAAATCACAGATATTCTAAGGTTTAAAGATTTGCTGGCACCCTGTGATGCTTATATGATGAAGACCGCTGTAGCCCTGAAGAGGTGCACTGGACTTGGAAGGTTCTTCTGGGATAGGATATGTGGCAGGAACTTGAATGAGGACAGGAGAGATGGGGAAGGCATTGATGCTAAGGTCAAATATCAAGGTAAAGGAAGAGAAGTGGGGAAGCATGCTTGTTTAATTAGAGAATGGTTATTTAGAAAGTGGGCTCAAAAATAGATGAAGGTACCCCATAAACACATACCAATATTAAGGTTTTCCTAGAGGGATGGTGCTTCAATCTCTCTTAAGTTTTTAGCAATGATAGGAGGCTGTGGTAGTACCACATCTTGTCCTTTATCAGCAGTCCTATTTCCTTTTAATCTTTCTCATATTCATCATAACTATCCTGTAAGCTCTCATGGGGATCTCCTTGTAAAGAATTCCAGACAGATCATCTGCTTTGGTCACTATAAATTTCTGAAAGTCCCAAACACTGATAACCATTCAAGCCTGGAAATCCATTGACACCATCAGAAGTCCAGTCCCTTATTTCTGAAGGATCAGAGGGAAAAGCTACTAGAGCCATCATCTGGTGCAACCCTGGGTGTGCATTAATATGAAGTTAAATCACATTCAAGGTTACATACTTGGATATGAGATGTGAGCATACAAAAAATCAGCTTTACTCAGTGAGTGAAAGTATCTGCCTTGTTCACCTCATATTTTACAGCAGTTATTTTTCATATAGAATCAACGATGGAAGGATATTTTCTTTCCGTGTAGTGAAGATTTCTTTCACTAGTTTCTGATGAGAAGTCAGCCATCATTCATATATAGCTGACCCAGTAGCCTGTTGTATCTTTCACAATGTTCAAGGTCTTTTCTTTGTATTTGGAATCCTTTGGTTTATTTGCTTGTAGTAGTTTTGTATCTATTGATTAAGGGGTCCTCAAGCATTTCATAAAATTTGAGAAGCTTTTCACCACTTCAAAATACATATTTTGTTTTTCATTTATTCTCAACCTACTGAAATTTATTGCATTTATGAGGGACTTCACAAAGCTTGTAGAAAGTTGAAAGAAAAAACAACTTTATTTTAGTGCAAAAATGTTAGCAACCCATGCAAAAAAGTAGTCTAAGAAGTTCAGTGAAAATGCATACTGTAAAACATGATGTATCAAGATTCTGAAAAGTGCGTATATGTAGATTTAAGTATTTTTTAACTTTTATTTAATGAATATAAATTTCCAATGTATAGCTGATGGATTACAGTGGCTTCCCCCTCCCATAACTTCCCTCCTACCCACAACCCTCCCCTCTCCCGCTCCCTCTCACCTTCCATTCACATCAAGATTCATTTTCAATTCTCTTTATATACAGAAGATCAATTTAGTATATATTAAGTAATGATTTCAACAGTTTGCCCTCACATAGCAACAAAAAGTAAAACATACTGTTTGAGTACAATGTTATAGCATTAAATCACAATGTACAGCACATTAAGGACAGAGATCCCACATGAGGAGCAAGTGCACAGTAACTCCTGTTGTTGACCCAACAAATTGATACTCTAGTATATGGTGCGAGTAACAACCCTAGGCTCTCGTCATGAGTTGCCAAGGCTATGGAAGCCTTCCAAGTTCACCAACTGATCATATTTAGACAAGGTAATAAAAGACAGGGTGAGGATAGTAACCATTGATCCTAAGAGTGGCATTAACCATGTCTGAACACTTATACAGCATTAAGTGGGGAAGAGGACCATCAGTACACACAGGTTGGGAGTAGAGCCATTGGTGGTAGAGTAGAGGTTATGATTACAAAGGAATGAGGCCCAAGTGTGCTAGACAGGGTCCAGAACAAAGGACAGAGTCATTATTAGAGGAGCTAAGAAAGGTGCTCTCTAAGCTATAATTAAGTTTTCTGATTGAGAGGCAAATAGAACCTGATAGAAGGGGCTTGATAATAATCTGGTGGGCTTTAGGCCTTGTACGTTAAGAGGCCCAGACCTATCTATCTCTTCACATGGGGTATATCCTAAGGGAGGTGTGAACCTCCTAGGGGAAGGCACTCTGTTCACTTTCATTACTTGGCTGGCCTGGGAGGAGAGCTCACCAGGTAAAGGCAGGTGGCATCTCCAGGAAGAAATTTACAGTTCTGCCTGCAATGTTGCTGACCCTACTTGACCATACACTCAGCTGCAGTGGTCACTTTGGAAGCTGGGCTGAGTGAAGGGCTTTTCAGCTTAGAGCCAATAAGATCAGTGGCTCTGACCTGGGCACCCTTCGACTCCAGGGCAGGTCCATTTTCAGTGATCCAACTCTTGACAGAGCTGCCAGGGCTCTTCACAAGTTGACTTCTGCTGAATCCAGGCTTACCACTTTGAAAGCCACTGCTGTGGACTGGCCTGTAGGGTCAGCCATTAATAGGCCTGCCACCCATTGCTTCTGATGCCGAGCTTTCTTTTCCTCCTGGTTTTTGTTAAAGCAGACCAGAGGATGCAAGTCAAGGGTGTGCCCAAGTCCCATCTCTAAACTTCGGTGGCCTGAACTGCAAGTCTAGTCACAGGCATGTTCTGTAGTAGCTTTTCTAAGGTAGACAATGCCCATGAGGAAAATTATATTATCACTTTAAAACTTTCTTTCCCTTTGGTCGGAAAGAGAGGTTTTTTCTACTTAATGTATACTTCGCTGATGGCGAAGTGAATCTAGCTATGAGATTATTATTTAAGTTCTTATTTTGGCTATGCTATTGCAGAAAAATGTTAGCCATCTCTTTTATAAGGTCTAAAGATTAAATTGTGTGTCCTACAGATTCCTTCATAATAAAATTAGTTTCCTAACTTGAAGAGAATATAGAAATGAAAGAACAAGTTGGGCTTAGAATAGAGAAATGAGGGAGCAAGTCCTAGATCACTTGCTGACAATAGCAATATCACATGAATACTTAGCAAACCGTTTCAACCATTAGATAACAACTTAAGAAAACATTTACCAGAAGGTCCAATGCCTTCTATACATTTTAAGAATCATGTATTTGAAAACACCTCTTAAATATCTAACATGGTGTAGTTTGTTTAACCAGTAAACTTAGGCACAACCATCTAAAATGTTTTTAGTTTCTTTCTACCAACAAGTTTAAAACATGATACACAGATTCAGGTCACACAAATTAAAATGTATCTTTGATTGTTTTTAGCAGATTAAATTTATGGACAATCTTATCTATAAGCCATTTAAAATAAAACTCTTAATAAAATTTCCTATGTGGACATACAATATGTACACACATATAACATAGCATAATAGTCCAATATAGCAATTTTAATAATAGCTTTTAAAATCTTTAACTCTTTTTGTATATTGCCAATTGATTTGAATTGCTTTTTGTTTTTAGATTACTTTAACACATTGCTTTAACAGAGCATCAGAGTTTAATTCTATGTCAAAGAGAAATTGAGCTTCCTGTGATCTTTTGCTGTGAGGTTTCCTTCCCTTACCTTCTTTCATATTGGTGACCATGTTTCTGTGTTTCTGTGTGTAACACATCTTTAAGCATTTTTGCAGGGCAGGATGAGTGGCAACAAATTCTTTCAGTTTCTGTTTGCTAGGAAATGTCTTAATTTCACCTTCATTCACAAATGAGAGCTTTGCTGTATATAATATTCTGGGCTGGCAGTTTTTCTCTCTTAGTACCTGGGCTATATCTCGCCATTCCCTTCTAGCTTATAGGGTTTCTGATGAGAAGTCTGCTGTTAGTCTAATTGGAGATCCTCTGAGAGTAATCTGGAGTTTCTCTCTTGCACAATTTAGGATCTTTTCTTTATGTTTCACTGTGGTGAGTTTGATTACAATGTGTCGTGGTGAGGATCTCCTTTGGTCATGTTTACTAGGGGTTCTATGAGCTTCCTGTACTAAGATGCCTCTGTCCTTCTCCAAACCTGGGAAATTTTCTGCTAGTATCTCACTGAAAATGCCTTCTAATCCTTTCTCCCTCTCCATGCCTTCAGGAACTCCTAGAACCCGAATATTAGATTTTTTAGTAGTATCCTGCAGATTTCAGACAATATTTTTTAGATATCTAATTTCGTCTTCTTTTCTTTGGTTTGCCTGTTTCCTTTCCGGTTCTCTGTCTTCTAAGTCTGATATTCTCTCTTCTGCTTTGCCCATTCTGTTTTTAAGGCTCTCTAATGTGTTTGTCATTTGATCTATTGAGTTCTTCATTTCATTGTGTTTTTTTTTTTTTAAATATCATAGTTTCTTGTTCTACTAGTTGTTTCATTTCATTTTGATTCCTCCTTAATATTTCATTTTCACAATAGAGATATTCTATCTTGTCCATTAAGGATGTCTGTAGTTCAAGAATTTGTTTTTGAGAACTTCTTAATGTTCTTATCAATTTTTTGAGATCCGCTTCTTGCATTTCTTCTAGCTCTTATTTTGGCTATGCTATTACAGAAAAATGTTAGCCATCTCTTTTATAAGGTCTAAAGATTAAATTGTGCATCCTACAGATTCCTTCATAATAGAATTAGTTTCCTACCTTGATGAGTATAGAAAAAAGAAAGAACAAGTTGGGCTTAGAATAGAGAAATGAGGGAGCAAGTCCTAGATGACAGTAGCAATATTACATGAATACTGAGCATATAGATTCAACCATTAGATAACAACTTAAGAAAATATTTACCAGATGGTCCAATGCCTTCTATAAATTTTAAGAATCATGTATTTGAAAACACCTCTTAAATATCTAACATGGTGTAGTTTATTTAACCAGTAAACTTAAGCACAACCATATAAATGTTTTTAGCTTCTTTCTACCAACAAGTATAAAAAATATGATGCAGAGATTCAGGTCACACAAATTAAAATGTATCTTTGATTAATTTTAGCCACTTAAATTTATGGACAATCTTATCTATAAGCCAATTAAAATAAAACTCTTAATAAAACTTCCCATGTGGACATACAATATGTACACACATATAACATAACATAATAGACCAATATAGCAATTTTAATAATAGATTTTAAAATCTTTAATTCTTTTTGTAGATTGCCAATTGATTTGAATTGCTTTTTGTTGTTAGTAAACTCAGTTAACCATACTTTCTCTCAGTTGGTACTGTTAATACATTATTGGCTTCATCTGTTTACAGAGCCATCCCAAAGTACTGAATACAATAGAAGTGGCTGTAAAAAGTCCATAGGAACCTATAGGAGGACAGCTAAACACAGAACCAGCAATGCTTCAGTTTTATGAGTAGCAAATCATATATAACTGTGGATGACAAAAGACTTTAAGTTGCCATGTTTAAAATTATAAACTCATCAACCAACAAGAGGCACTTGCTTACTTCACAGTATTTTTGAAAGCACCTGTAGGATTTTACAAGTATTTAACCCTTTAGGCCTCTGGGGCTTTCTCATTAAGATAACTATCATGTCTAGTAACCCAAGGTCATTAGACTTTTTAATTCTCAAACATTTGTATTAATAGCATTTTCCATTATAGAAACTTAAAATTTAGTACCACATCACAAGTTGACAGTACTTCTAATATAATCCAAATAGCCTGATTAGTTGGTGTCTCTATAAGATGAGAGACATAGGTCCTTTGATTTTCTCAGTTGGGCCCAAACTGTAAAAACCAAAGTCCAAGATTTACTGGAAATTTTAGAGTCCAGATTGTTTGGAACTTTGATTTTTTGAATGCCTGTCAAGAACACCAAGAAGGCTCAAAATCCAAAATATCCGGTTGAAATAAAATTCCTTAAAATCATAACATAACATAGACTAAATTTGATCATTGTTACAAGGTGATTATTCAAATCTTTGAAAATAAGCACATATTTAAATAACCCATAGCTCTTAATAAAAATTCAGCTGTTTTTGAACAATTAGAATTTAACACACATCAAGAGAACATAATAGATTACTTTAACACATTGCTTTAACAGAGCATCAGAGTTTAATTCTATGTCAAAGAGAAATTGAGCTTCCTGTGATATTTTGCTGTAAGGTTTCCTTCCTTTACCTTCTTTCATATTGGTGACCGTGTTTCTGTGTTTCTGTGTGCAACAAAACTTTAAGCATCTTTTGCAGGGCAGAACGAGTGGCAACAATTTCTTTCAATTTCTGTTTACTATGAAAAGTCTTTATTTCACCTTCAATCACAAATGAGAGATTTGCTGTATATAATATTCTGGGCTGGCAGTTTTTCTCTCTTAGTACCTGGGGTATATCTCATCATTCTGTCCTAGAGTGTAGGGTTTCTGTTGACAAGTCAGCTGTGAGTCTAATTGGAGATCCTCTGAGAGTAATCTGGCGTTTCTCTCTTGCACAATTTAGGATCTTTTCTTTATGTTTCACTGTGGTGAGTTTGATTACAACATGTAGTGGTAAGGATCTCTTTTGGTCATGTTTATTAGGGGTTCTATAAGCTTCCTGTACTAAGATGCCTCTGTCCTCCAAACCCAGGAAGTTCTCTGCAAGTATTTCACTAAAAAGGCCTTCTATTCCTTTATCCCTCTCCATGCCTTCAGGAACTCCTAGAACCTGAATGTTAGATTTTTTAATAGTATCCTGCAGATTTCAGACAGAATATTTTTTCGATTTCTAATTTCCTCTTTTTTTCTTTGGTCTGCCTGTTTCCTTTCCGGTTCTCTGTCTTCTAAGTCTGATATTCTCTCTTCTGCTTCACCCATTCTGTTTTTAAGGCTCTCTAATGTGTTTGTCATTTGATCTATTGAATTCTTCATTTCATTATTATTTCTTGTCACTATCACAGTTTCTTGTTCTACTAGTTGTTTCATTTCATTTTGATTCCTCCTTAATATTTCATTTTCACAATAGAGATATTCTATCTTGTCCATTAAGGATGTCTGTAGTTCAAGAATTTGTTTTTGAGAACTTCTTAATGTTCTTATCAATTTTTTGAGATCTGCTTCTTGCATTTCTTCTATCTCCTCATCTTCATAATCTTGAATTGGGGTGTCTTTTTCATTTGGGGGCATCATAGTATCTTCTTTGTTCTTGTTACCTTGGTTTTTGTGTTTGTTGTTTGGCATGTTGGAGATATTTGGTTTCTTCACTGTGGAGTTTTTTCTTGTTATTCTATGGCTCTCTATTAAATGGACTGTCTGCTTTTAATGGAGCCTTAGAGGTTGAGATGAGTGTGGCCTGAGAGCTCTGTTTGGTTCCTCAGGGTTGAGCATATGCCAAAGGTGACACTTCCAGGTTAGGCATGGTAAATCTCTCATTCTTTTTTTTTTCATTCAAAATGGAAGTAATTTCACTCAACTGAATGGAATTGGAGGTAGTTAGCAGGTAAATGATATACCCACAGGAGCCAGAGATTGGAAGCTCTTTCCCAAGGACCACACAGGGAATCTCTGATGCCCTCAGTGTGGGCTCCAATTCTCCTGCAGTCTCCCACTAGGTTGCCAAGTTAGATCCTAATCTCCTGTTATTTCACCCCCCAGAGTCAGCTTTTTCTGCTAGGCTCAGGGCCGGTGCAGACCTGAGGTCACCCTGCTTATGACGTATGTCCAAAATGGTGCCTGCTCTTTGTCTTGCTTGCTTTTGAAAGGTGAACGGAGAGAGAGAAACTCATGTCTGTTTCAGTCACTTTTTTCTTTCTCTCTCTCTCTTCTAGTTAACCTGGTGAACATTTGTCCATGGGGTTTCAAGCCTCGTTCCCTCTAGTCTCCTCTTTCTGCTTTCTCGCTGATGTCTCAGGCTATTGAGGTTCGGCTCACCTCACATTGCAGCACTGGTGTGTTGATTCTGTCGCTGGTGTCCCTAACTTGGGCTCCGACGCTCTCCATGCAGGTCCACTGTGAATCACTAGTTCCGGAAAATTTTCCTCTGCTGTTTCTTCCCCTACTCTTCCTTGAACCTGCAGTATATCCACTTTTATTAAACTGTCTCAGTACTATCAGTGTGCTCCCTTCCTATTCCTCCATCTTGCCGCTCTCTCCATTCCTGAGTATTTTCTAATCCTGCCATTGCCCTTTAGTGATTATTCTGTAAATTCACAAACCTCAGTGCTGAGCTTTGAAGCCTAGGTAACTCCACCACATATCAAAAACACAATTGTGCCATGAAATATGTCTTAAAATCATATTTTTGAAATGAACATGAATTTGCAGGGATCAAAAACTAGCTTGGCACCATGAATTGTGGGTCCTCATATCCTTTCCTGGAATTTTTCCTCTTTGTCTTCATATACCTCCACCAGATGCTTTTCCTACTGGAAATGAAGTTGTAGATTGCATGAGGGGACTTAAGATGAGAAAAGTAAAAAGACCATACTTGGCTGCTGCCACGGATCACTAGGCTAATCCTCCACCTGAGGCACTGGCACCCCAAGTTCTAGTCCCGGTAGGGGCACTGGATTCTGTCCCAGTTGCTCCTCTTCCATTCCAGCTCTCTGCTGTGGCCCAGGAGTGCAGTGGAGGATAGCCCAAGTCCTTCGGCCCTGCACCCACATGGGAGACCAGGAGAAGCACCTGGCTCCTGGCTTTGGATCAGTGTGGTGCACCGGCCACAGTGCACCAGCCACAGGGGCCACTGGGATGTGAACCAACGGAAAAGGAGGACCTTTCTCTCTGTCTCTCTCTCTCTCAATGTACACTTCACATGTGAAAAAAAAAGACCATACTCACTGATAGTTGATTAATCTTAATTAATTTTTCTGTCTCTCAAGTATCATTTCTATGTAATGACTGGAATCAGGGAGAGGGTTTCTAGTGATTAATTTGTACTTAATACAGTGGAAAGATCTGTGGTACACATAAAGGAAGTTATGTCCAGAGAATGTCACTGATTAATTAAGACTTCCATAAGGATTTATATGTGAAGTTAGTGTTTTCTTTTTTCTCAATATTTATTTGAAAGAGCAAGACCAAGAGAGAGAGAGCAGGAGTGAGAGCTAAAATACAGTGAGATATAGACAAAAATCAAGAGACAGACATATTTTCCTTTTAGTCATTCAGTTTCTGAATGGCCACAACAGCAGATGTGTATGCAAGACAATTCCAGGACCAAAGAACTCCATCTGGTTCTTTAACTTGGATGGCAGGTAGCAATTATTTGGTGCCATTTTTCACTGTCTTGCCAGACACATATTCAGAAATCTGAAGCAGAATCAGAGTAGCCAGGGCCTCAAATTAACCATCTGATACAGGATGCCAGCATCAAAAGCAATGACAAACTGATTGGCCATAATGCCAGGCTGTAAGGTTGATCTTTCCTAATTCAACACTTGTAAAAATATTTACTCAAGTACTTGTGTCTGATGATATTAATTTATTAATTTTATTTATTAATTTATTAATTTAGTTCATAATTATATTCTTCAGAAAGATATGCAGACAAGATTAATGACACCTCTCCCCACAATATCTTCATCCTGAGTCATCAATAATTGTCATTTGTATCTTTACAGGCTTGACCACTTTCTCATGCATTTAAATCCATATCAACATATAAATATGCAACAGCCTACAGAGGTGAATCACATTTTACGTGGATTTGAATTAAGAAGACTACAATATAAAATATCACATAAAAGTGTGAAAATTCTCAATATATCTTTACAAGAAATCACACCATTTTCATAAGTAGCAAAAACTGAGATATGAACATAAGACCCAAACCATGTAATTCATCAATTAAGTGTAACATAGAATTCTGTTTTTCAGTTATATGCAACCATCATATTTATCAATTTTGGAACATTTTTATAACCTCAAAAGAGGTGGGAATGCCTAGTTGATAAGATACTTCTTGGGATAAACACATCCAAGAATATTTGGTTTTGAGTCCCAGCTATACTCCTGATAGTAATCCAGTTTCCTGGTAAGGCCCATCCTGGAACCATAAAACCCAAAAAGCAAAGGCTCAAGAAGTTGGAAAAATTTGAACGAAGACAGAGATTTATACTGTGTTCCCAAGCCCCAATTTTTAAATTTTTTGAAAATAAATTAAGTAATTTGAAAGAGGGGAGCAATTTCTTTCATCTGGTGATTCACTTTACATATGCTCATAACAGATAGGGCTGGGTAAGCCCAAAAGAAGAATCAAGGAATTCTATCCAGGTCTCCCCTATGGATAGCAGAAACCCACATATGTGGACCTTGACCTTCTGTCTCTCACACATATTTGTAGAAAGCTGGATTAGACCAAAAGTAACCAGGACCTGAGATGACACTCTAACACGGCATGTGGCATCCCAAATAATGGCTTAACTACCTGTGCTATCATGCCTGCCTCACCAGCTTCCACTTTTATCTCAGATCAGCTTCACCTGATATGAGTATTTGCATAGTGAACTAACATAAGGAAGTCCTTTTTTCTCTGTGTGCTCTGCTCTTGTTTCTAAAATTTAAAAAATGAATTAAAATAAATTTAGTACTCTTTTACTGTCTCCTCCACATCCCTGTACTTTTAATGCAAAGCCACCACAAATGTACTGTCTATCCACTTGTATCTTGTTAATGTTGCATGTAATAGAATTCCACTTGTTCTCTTGCCCATTACACAGCCTCAGTTACTCAAGTGATGTCAAAGCCCCACCTCTCAGCTGTATTCATCCAGGACATAATCCAGGCAGCAGATAACTGGGTACACAGAAATGAGGGTATTTTTCACTCTTGATTGCAGGTGGAAGCAAAGGGAGCCCTGTGTTCTCACTTGCACTTGGATGAATGGAATTTCCATATCACTCCTTCAAGAAAGGGGAGGAAGGATCAGGCCTGGATTCAAAAAGCACTGATATTCTCTGTTCTTCTAAAATCTTACATTTTCTTCAGTTAATATTCATATGTTGGTTGTATGTCTTAGGTACTAGTTCTAGATTTTTTAACTTTTATTTGATGAATATAAATTTCCAAAGTACAGCTTATGAATTACAATGGCTTCCCTCCTCCCATAATTTCCCTCCCACCCACAACCCTCCCCTTTCCCACTCCCTCTTCCCTTCCATTCACATCAAGATTCATTTTCAATTCTCTTTATATACAGAAGATCAGTTCAGTATATATTAAGTAAAGATTTCAACATAGCAACACAAAGTGAAAAAATACTGTTGGAATACTAGTTATAGCATTAAATAACAGTGTACAACACATTAAAGACAGAGATCCTACATGATATTTTTAAAAAATTAATTAATTTTCTATGCCATTTCTAATTTAACACCAGGTTTTTTTTTCATTTCCAATAATCTTTATATACAGAAGATCGATTCTACATATACTCAGTAAAGATTTCATCAATTTGCACCCACACAGAAACACAAAGTATAAAAATACTATTTCAGTACTATTTATAGCATCACTTCATATTAGACAACACATTAAGGACAGATCCCACATGGGATGTAAGCACACAGTGACTCCTGTTGCTGACTTAACAATTTGACACTCTTGTTTATTGTGTCAGTAATCTCCCTAGGCTCTAGTCATGAGTTGCCAAGGCTATGGAAGCCTTTAGAGTTCTCTGACTTTGATCTTATTCCAATAGGGTCATAGTCAAAGTGAAAGTTCTCTCCTCCCTTCGGAGAAAGGTACCTCCATCTTTGATGGCCCCGTTCTTTCCACTGGGATCTCACTCACAGAGATCTTTCATTTAAGTCTTCTTTTTTTTCCTTTTCCATGGTGTCCTGTCTTTCCATGCCTACAATACTCTCATGGGCTCTTCGGCCAGAACCGAATGCCTTAAGGGCTTATTCTGAGGCCAGAGTGCTATTTAGGACATCTACCATTCTACAAGTCTGCTGTGTATCCCGCTGTGTATCCACACAATTTTTCTTAGGTGTTTAAATTTTAACTGAAAAGTGATCCCTGTTAAATATGAGTAGTTCTAGATATTTTACAAGTTTTTTTTTCTTTTGCTTTGCTTTAAGTGTTTTCTTCAGTTCTAGTGGAATGAGGGTCTACACACTCAGAGTTATGGCAACATTCTAAGGAAATATACAGTGTTAATGCTTGCATTCTAGTAAATTACTATTTGTAAGTTCCAGAGTAATTAGACATTGGCTAAAATGAATTAAATTCCATAAAATATCAGTCTCTTATAAATGGCTCACATTATTATTTATGTGCTTACAGGTTTGTAATCCTTGTATGACCTGTGTCAATATAATGTCAGAATCTGTTTTAAATACTTAAGTGACCATACCCATGTTCACTAAACTGTTAATGTCATTTCATGTCTTGATAACACACATGTTGATAAATTTGAAAATTTATTAATTGTTAAAAATGGTTCTCAAAGTGTTGGAAATCCCAAAATATTTCAATAATTGTCTAAGTTAGTAAATACTTCTGGGAAAATAATTAGCAATAATTAAGATTTTTTTTCTACAAAGACACTGGAGTTATGATTTGGAAAATATTCTTTCAACATACTACATAGTCCTAAGTGTTAATTTTGAATAGTAACAATTTAAAATGTACAAGGTCTTAGGAAAACACCCCCCTTATATACTGGTCTATAGTATTATAAGATGAGGTTTTTATTGTTCATGCTTCAGTGTTAAGTTTTAGAAACTATTACTATGGGGTATCATATGTATTCTTTGTAACTGAAGATGTTGCTATTTCTACTTTTCATCATTTCAATGTTTGCCAGTATTCTGTTTTATGATTACTGCATTTTTTACCTGCATATAGGCATCATAACTTTCCATTCCAGTGAGTGTATATATGTGTGCATTCATCAACCAACTTTGCCACAGACAGTATTGAAAATAATATGATGAGAAACCTTAACACTCTTTAAAAGGCAAGTCCTCTTCAAAGATGACTGACTCTAAGGCCAACAACTATGAATATTATCAGTGTTATTGACCAGAGTGTGTCTCCATAAAACTTATACTTTGAAATGTCAAGCACCAATGTGACTCTAAAGGAAGGACCTTTAAGCAGGTAAATAAAGTCAACTGGTATAATAAAGAGTAAGACCGTAATTGAAACCATGTCCTTGTAAGAATGACCCATAGACAGAAGAACAGGTACACACAAACAGAGAAACACTTTGTGTAGACAGAGTAAGATTGTCATTGTATTAAGGGCTTAGGAAAAATAAAATCTGCTGTTACTTTGACTTAAACTTTCTAGAATAATGAAAAATAAATCCCAGTGTTTTAAGCTGTATACTATATGGCAACCCTAGGAAACTAATACAATTTGTTCTCCATCAAAATATCATTAATCCAGGTGGATGATCTCACTATTATCTGAGAAATATAGAAAATAAAAACTATGGCTTCAGGAAGACAATCATCTAAAAAAGCACAATATAAAGTAAAAACCCTAACTGCTACCCATTTCAAGGAACTTAAAAAAACAAGAATAAGTCAAATCCATGGGCAATAGAAGGAAATGAAGAATAAAGATTAGAACAAAAATAAATGATAAAAAACTTCAATAGTATTAAATACCAATTAAATGGAGGGTTGGTTTTATGAAAAGAAAAACAAATTTAATAATCCATTAGGTATGCTAAGACAAAAGAGAAGACTCAAGTAAACAAAATTGAGACACCAAAACCAACCTCATAGAGATACAATGGATCACTAATAGTTATCAAGAGAAGCCTATCAAGAGTAGCTATATACCAAAACTTGGAAAACCTAGAAAAAATGGTTAATTTTTGGATATATATAATAAAAAGTTGAACTGGGAAGTCATGGTAAACCTGAATAGAACAGTAAGAAACAAGAAGAAATCAGGAATAAAAAGGCTCCAAATGAAAGCTCAGTTAGAGATGTCTTCACTACTAAATTCTCCCATTTTCCTAAAGAAATAACACCAGTTCTTTTCAGGCTGTTTCCCAAAATTGAAAGAGATGAGACACTTCAACTAATTCAATGAAGCCAGCAGTGTCTAGAGTTCAAAATCAGTAAACTAGCAGATGGACCTCTCTCTGTCTTTCAAATGAAAAACTATAGACTGGAGATTCCAAAATGGTAGAATATGGAATGGCATTCTGCTCTAGGAAAGGGGTATTTAGTAAAAAAAAGTGTAGGAAGTACATTCTCAGGGACAGTTAGTGAGAAAACCACAGTGGGAATTCTGTGGAAGAAAGAGGAGTATTGTGCATTGGTGTGGAAGGTGAGGATGCGTACCATAAACATGGGCACAATACACAACCCCAGAAGCTAAAAGCAAAGAAAGCACCAGCCTTCAAGAGTGAGTACTGGAGGCAGCAACTCAAGTTAACACATCTGGACCTGACAGGGAGAAGGCAACATTTGGGTGATGGCTCTTGTGCATGTATGTGACTCAGAGATTCTAGTAGAAGTGAAGATCTGCATTCCTCACTGACTTTGAGTCTGCTGGGAGGATTGATGGGGGACTAGGCATCCAATGATGACTAGTATGCATTCCCAGCCTCTCAAAATATTATGGGCTCCAACGCTCAAACTGCCTAGGCAGAGCACCCACGGACAGTTGGCTCTGAGAACAACTCTGCCTCCCTGTGGATGGGAGAGGCAAGCTGGGTGAAGTGGATTCCCTGCACCCTGTGACTGTGGGAACCATGTGTGCTAAGACTTTGGGAACTCGGCCGGCGCTGCGGCTCACTAGGCTAATCCTCCGCCTTGTGGCGCCGGCACACCGGGTTCTAGTCCCGGTTGGGGCACCGGTCCTGTCCCGGATGCCCCTCTTCCAGGCCAGCTCTCTGCTGTGGCCAGGGAGTGCAGTGGAGGATGGCCCAAGTCCTTGGGCTCTGCACCCCATGGGAGACCAGGATAAGCACCTGGCTCCTGCCATCGGATCAGTGTGGTGCGCCGGCCGCAGCGCGCCAACCGCGGTGGCCATTGGAGGGTGAACCAACGGCAAAGGAAGACCTTTCTCTCTGTCTCTCTCTCTCACTGTCCACTCTGCCTGTCAAAAAATAAAAAAAAAAAGACTTTGGGAACTCCGCACAAGAGGGCACAGGGTGTAGCTGGGTCTCTGGGAAATCAATGTGAGTGGCTCCACCTGCTCAGAGCCCCCTAATTGCCTGTTGTGGATCATCACAGTGGGATCCATGCTCACACTAAGGACTGCATAGATCCATTGTGTGGTTCCTATGGCAGCACAGATGAATAATTCACCCTCTGTGGGTGTAATCATACCTCTCACATTGATCACCTTGTAAGAGAGGTGAGGGTATTACTACACCCAGAGGTGATCATACTCTCTTTTTGGCTAAAAAGAGGAGACCCACCATGCCCATCTTGGATGTCACCCTGGATACGTACCCCACCCTGGAGCACTGATGAGAATTACCTGGCCACATGCTGCACAAACCTCTGGGTATTGACTGGAAGAGCAGAGAATCCACAAGGTCACAGAGGCATAGTTCAAAGGTAAAAGCCATCAGAGGAAAAAAGAAAACAAGTATTTTCACAAATGCTTAAAAATAAATGCAGAAATTCAAGAAACAAGACCAAGTAAGACAATATGCATTCCCTTGCCCACCACCAGCAAAGAAACACACTTCAATATTAGAATGTGAGGATGAAAAGATTGATGACATGACTGAAATGGAATTCAAAACATTAATCATAATTACTCAGAAGCAATGAGAAGCAAATTCACAAATTAAAGAAATAAAGAAACCCATACATGGCATGAATTAAAATGAATGCTTCAATTCTTTGAACAAATGTGAAATCTTGTAGTAAGATTTAATGGCTCTATGGCTAGTGAGTTTTCTTAATGTAAGGTAGTTCTGGATAAGGAAAAACAATGGAGCAATTAATAGTGGAAATCAGAAAGTATGGGTCTTCTTGTTATCCTTCTGGTTTCAACAGGATCAGCTGATTGCTGTTAACACTTTCATTTTCATTTTTATAAGAAGCAATCTGATAGTAAGAAGGAGAGTCAAGTTCTCTTTCTTCAGGAATTCCAGATGCCTTAATGCAACTCCATTTTGAATATTAGTGTGTTTGTACTAAGCAAACCTGCAAATGACTTAGGAAATGTATTATTTTATCCCTGTGGCCTAGCTCATAGACATGCATCTGGCTGATAGGAAGAAATGGATGACTCAGACATCCTGAAAGCATTTCAACATTCATTGTCTCTATCCTATTAGTAGTTTCAATTATACACTGGGAGATCTTACAGGTATTCAATCCCTGCATTCCCTCTGCCCTCATATTGTGATGATTTTATTCTCACCAGCTGCTTCCTAGCCCCTGAAGCAGCTCTGACATGGAATGAGAAACTTTTATGCAGATTCAATCCAAAGCTCAATGTCCAGCATGAGTTTATCTTTTTATGCTTTTATTTTTGACAGGCAGAGTGGACAGTGAGAGTGAGACAGAGAGAAAGGTCTTCCTTTGCCATTGGTCCACCCTCCCAATGGCCACCACACCGTGCTGATCCAAAGGCAGGAGCCAGGTGCTTATCCTGGTCTCCCATGGGGTGCAGGGCCCAAGCACTTGGGCCATCATCCTCTGCACTCCCGGGCCATAGCAGAGAGCTGGCCTGGAAGAGGGGCAACCGGGACAGAATCCGGCACCCCAGATGGGACTAGAACCTGGTGTGCCAGCACCACTAGGCGGAGGATTAGCCTGTTGAGCCATGGCACTGGCCAAGTTTATCTTAACTATTAACAAGATTCTATCAGGGCCAGTGCTCTGGTGTAGAAGGAAAAGCCCCCTCCTGCAGTGCCAGCATCCCATATGGGCACCGGTTCAAATCCGGCAGGTCCACTTCCAATCCAGCTCTCTGCTATGGCCTAGGAAAGCAGTGGAAAATGGCCCAAGTCCTTGGGCTCCTGCACTCATGTGGGAGACCTGGAAGAGGCTCCTGGCTTCAGATTGATGCAGCTCTGGCCATTGTGGATAATTGAGTGAACCAGCAAATAGAAGACCTCTCTCCCTCACTCTGCCTCTCCTCTCTGTGTGTAACTCTTACTTTCAAATAAATAAATAAACCTTTTTTAAAAAGAGGATTCTGTCTTAATTTTCACTTTTCTACTTGGTGGATTTGGTCCATCTGCAATTTTGTCAGAGAATGTAAAATGATAGATGGTGTGATTGCAATTTCAATTCATCTGGGACGTAGAGCTTCCAAATACTTAAAAACCCTTGGGAAACCCAGACTATCTCTGTTTTGACTGTCTTGGCCAGGAACAAATACTGGTAAGGATACTTGAAATCTACCAAGAGGTGAGGAATCAAAGATCTTGAACCACTGGTTCATATATCCTTTTCCATCTACCCTTTGCTCTATTCCTAACTCATAACAATCCTTTGTCTTAAAATCATGCAAACTGTTCTTAATTTTTTCCTTCAAACAAGCTGCCTACTTGCTCAAATTTCAAAATTTCATATAGTTACTGATTATTCTAACCCATTATTTTAACTGCTAGCACATTTTCTGATTTTGCAGTAATTTTAATGAATTTTTATGTACTGTGTGGCAAGCATTATAGTAAGAGTGATACTTGTACTATTTCATTTAATCCTAGTACCCCAGTGAGAATCTTGGTTGATATTATTATCAGGATTCATTGGCTCTCTGAAAAAAATTTAATTTGTTAAATCTGCAGAATTTATTGAATGACATAGAATAAGATATGACAAGAGAATTCACACATGGGCAGCACAGCCTCAGAAATAAACTATATTGGGTAGGACAATTTCTCTTCTCCTTAAGCTCCTCAGCTTATCCATTCACTTCCTCCAGTCCTTTTCATCATCTGCATAGTGGCTAAGTATTCAGCATTGCTGTGTGATCACCCACTGTTCTCATCCTGCAGAAACTTAGAATCCTTGGAGTAATCCCTGTCATTTGTGTGTCTCATCCTCCTTTTGACAAAATGGAAATGATTCTGGGTTTCTTGTGTAGTGAACATGGCTGTGCTTAGTTTCATCTTATCACCTTCTAGTGTGAACAATGTGTCGGACATTTTGAAGGCAGAGCTCATACTGGAATATAGCAGATGGCAAAATTATGTTTTGTTGATATATTGCCTCCTTAATAATATATTTATTTTCATTTGAATAAACTAATTCAATATGTCCATAGGTATCAAATATCATAAAAGGGCACATATATTTCTTACAATATTACTTAGAAAAAGTTATCAATGACCTCAGCACATAAATCTTAATTTCAATGAAGGATAACAAGTGCTAGAACAATATTTGTGATACAAAAATCTGCTTTAGGGCCGGCGCCGCGGCTCACTAGGCTAATCCTCCACCTTGCGGCACCAGCACACTGGGTTCTAGTCCTGGTCAGGGCACCGGTTCTGTCCCGGCTGCCCCTCTTCCAGGCCAGCTCTCTGCTGTGGCCAGGGAGTGCAGTGGAGGATGGCTCAAATGCTTGGGCCCTGCACCCCATGGGAGACCAGGATAGGCACCTAGCTCCTGCCATCGGATCAGCGTGGTGCGCCAGCCACAGTGCACCAGCCGTGGCGGCCATTGGAGGGTGAACCAATGGCAAAGGAAGACCTTTCTCTCTGTCTCTCTCTCTCACTGTCCACTCTGCCTGTCAAAAAAAAAATCTGCTTTAGATACATGGATAAATGTAGATGTAAATGTAGATATAAATGACATATAGATAAATAGACATGTTTATATAGAATAATCTTGGTAAGAATTACCATGTATTTATTTGAGTGTATTTATGTGGAAGCTCAAAATAAAATAACAAAACACAATAAAAATAAACTTTGGAAAACTTGAGGTAACACATTTAGTAATAGTTCAGCAAGAAATAATTCAATGTCTCCTTGTAATTCTCTTAATGATGCTTACGAATGTTAGTTAAAAATAGTTATTGTCAGGGGCAATGAACAGCTTATGTCTTATATAGATTTGTTGCTGATTTTTAATTTTTCAGTTGTGATTGATACTTTAAGCAACAGAGTCAGTTGTCCATTCTTTGTGCAAGCGCTAATCCAATCTGAATCTGTTATTCTTAAAAGATAAGAGTACATGCTCAAGCTGACTGGCCCCAAATGGTGGAGTGAGAAATGTGCCAGGGCATTCCAATACAATCCCATCAAGGTGGCATGTACCAGTGCCATCTCACTAGTCCAAGTGAACAATTTTAGTTCACAATTGATGGCTCTGATAGGTCTAGGAATCAAAGGGATCACACAAACAAGACTAGTGTCTGAATACCAACTAATAGAATAAAAAAGGGAGAGAACAATCCAACATGGAAAGTGGGATACACAGTAGACTCATAGAATGGCAGATGTCCTAAACAACACTCTGGCCTCAGGCTTCATAATCAGCCCTTAAGTCATTTGGATCTGGCTGAAGAGCCCATGAGAGTATTTCAGGCATGGAAAGCCAAGACACTTTGACAAAATAAATAAATAAATAAAATAAAGACCATTGCTGTGATATAGCAGGTAAAGCTTCCGCTTGCAGTGCCAGCAACACATAGGGGCGCTGGTTTGAGTCCTGGCTGCTCACTTCTGATCCAGCTCTCTACTATGGCCTGGGAAAGCCGTAGAAGATGGGCCAAGTCCTTGGGCCACTAGGGCCACTACACCAACATGGGAGACCCAGAGGAAGCTCCTGGCTCCTGGCTTTGGATCAGCACAGCTCTGAATGTTGTGGCCATCTGGGGAGTGAACCAGTGGATGGAAGTCACTTCTCTCTCTCTCTCTCTCTCTCTCTCTCTCTCTCTCACTCTCTCTCTCTCTCTCTCTCTCTCTCTCTCTCTCTCCCTCTCTCTCTCTGCCTCTGCTTCTCTGTAACTCTGCCATTCAAATAAATAAATATTTTAAGAAAGGAAAGTTACTTTGGGGAAACACATTTGTGTGGTTCATGATCTGATTCATGACAAAGTTTGACATATTTGAATCAAAATGTGGGAAGTACAGATGACCCTAGTAAAGAAGTAGGGGAAGGGAGAGAGAAAAGAGCAGTACACCAAAAGATGGAGAAATAAAAGTTCATTTTTGTGTTAAGATTGTAGTGCTATTGGAAAATAGAAATATTTGAAAACAATGCCAAATACGTCTGTAAATTAAATTGCTAAATGTAAAATTAGTGGATAAAAGGATGTGCTTATTTGTAATTTTGATAGATACTGCCAAATGGCCCTCCATAAAAGTGACACCCATTTAAACTCCTACCAACAATCTATGAGAAAATATTCTTCCCCCACACTTTCTAACAAAATTGATCATCAAGACTTTTTATATTTGCTAATCTAGAAGATATGAATATGTCAGTGTGTCTCAATTTTTCCAATTTCTTTTTTTTTTTTTTGAGCCATGAGTCATGCACTCATTCTCCCACTCACACTCCCCTGGCTGTGGTGGACCCCTTCCCTCACTAAGCTCCATGGTCCAGCAGGACCAGCGTGGACCCTGTGTCCTGCACTTGGAGACATGGACGCTGGGTGACTTCCACGCAGCCCTGTTAACATGGCTGTGAACTCTCCCGGGTGGGCCTCCCCCAGGCCCAGCCACCATGCACAGAAGCCAGAACTTGTGTCCCATGGGGGGAGATGTTTTTAGTTAATATGTTTTTTTTTCTTTTTGACAGGCAGAATGGATAGTGAGAGAGAGAGAGAGAGAGAGAGAGAGAGAGAGAGAGAGAGAGAAACGTCTTCCTCCTTGCCGTTGGTTTACCCTCCAATGGCCACTGTGGCCAGTGCAACTCACTGATCCAAAGCCAGGAGCCAGGTGCTTCTCCTGGTCTCCCATGCGGGTGCAGGGCCCAAGGACTTGGGCCATCCTCCACTGCCTTCCCAGGCCATAGCAGAGAGCTGGCCTGGAAGAGGGGCAACCGGGATAGAATCCGGCGCCCCAACTGGGACTAGAACCTGGTGTGCCAGTGCTGCAAGGTGGAGGATTAGCCTGTTAAACCACAGCACTGGTCAATTTTTCCAATTTCTATGAATGGATCATTTTGTTTCTTTTTTCTTTTTTAAAGAGAGAGGAGGGAGAGAGAGAGAAAGCACCCCTATTGTCTGGTTCACTCCCCAAATGTTGTCAATATGGGGGGAGAGAGGGGAAATTATGAAGCCTGGAGCCCCATCCCCCACTTGAGCCCTCAAGGACTTCAGCTCTCACAGTTGCTGTCCAATGTCTCTTTACCTGTGTTGAAGAAGCACTTAGATTTTGTTTTCTGACAACTATCTCATCATTTTTTTTTTACTTTTTACTAGTTAATTGGCCTTTTTTTTACTGATATGTGGTAACTTCTTATATATTAGGTAAATCGGCCCTATATCTGTGATAGGAGTTGAAAATATTTCTCCTTGTTTTGTCCATTATTTCCTGAATTTATGTTGATCTCTGCATACAGAAATTCTTGTTTATTGTAGTCGAATTTATCACTTTTCTTTCTATGGCTTATTTTTTTTATTCCATTAGACCTTTTTCCTACTCCAACTATTAAAACATTCTCCTATGGTTTACTAAAGTATTTCTTTAATACTTTTATTCTCCATATGGAAACATTTCATTAATTGCCACTTATATGGTAAAACAAAAGAATATTTTTCAAAATAGACCAGTGGACCCTACGCCAGTTATTGGTCCCTGCAGATATAAGATGCCACTTTAAACATGTACTCAATCCTCACATGTGTCCCAGTCTCTGTCATGATTTTCTATTTTGTTCCACTAATTTCTTTTCTTCTTTCTTTTTTTTAAATATTTATTTATTTATGTGGAAGGCAGAGTTACAGAGAGACAGAAACAGAGGCAGAGAGAGAGATCTTCCATCCGCTGGTTCACTCCCCAAATGGTTGCAATGGCTGAAGCTGGGCCTATCCAAAGCCAGGAGCCAGGAGCTTCTTCTAGGTCTCCCATGTGGGTGGAGGTGCCCAAGGACTTGGGCCATCTTCTAAAAACTGCTTTCCCAGGCCATAGTAGAGAGAAGGATTGGAAGTAGAGCAGCTGGGTCTCAAACTGGCACCCAAATGGGATGCCAGCACTGCAGGTGACCACAGCACCAGACCCTGATTTGTCTTTCTTCATACCCTTACACTGTAGTCAAAGTTTTATATTACTTAAAAACACATAGCCAGGATATTCTTCTTCCCCCATATATTATCCTCCTTTTCCAATATTTTTCCAATATTTTCAATCTATTATTTTTATTTGATTGATAGATTCAGTTTGTCTAATTATTTAAAAAAATAAAAAATCTATATTATTATCGTGGGGATCATGTTAAATGGATAACTTAACCTAGGGAAATTTTTCATGATATTAAATTTTCCCATGAAAAAACATAATTTTGTTCATGTCTTTGAGATTTTAGATTATATGCAAATTTTTTCTTAATAACACATATTTCTTATCTTTCTTATACTCATGTACTTTATTTTTTCTGTTGCTATTGCAGTTGGGGATACAAAGATTCATGAGATATGATTTCCACATTCAGAATTCAAACTTTTGTAATAAAACACAAAATTACTATAATACATGCCACAGATAATATCTACAAAACTAGGTTATAGGCTTGTCACCTGAAGAACTAACAGGTGGCCTCCCACAAAGTGGTGAAAGGCATTTCAGACCAGCACAAGAGGCTGGAAAGAAAGAGGCGACTTGGCAAAGTACAAAGTGCTCCAGCACAATTCTGTCAAACTCTTAGAGGAAGTGAGTGAGAGGAGATGAGGTTGAAAAGCTTTGTGTCCTGTCATGATGTTGGCTTTATTTTGGTAGATGTTGCAGGGTTATAAAGAGAGGAAATTCAAAATGTTCCAGAAAGGATCTTGTGTGGAAATTAAGAAAATAGAAACCTGTTTCTATTTTCAAGGTAGGAAATGGAAAAGATCGGTAATATGGATACAGAAAAGGACTGATTAGAGATGTCAAGGGACAGATCTGTTAGGATTGATAAAATACTGTACAGGGAAGGTAAGAGGCAGGGCTCCAGCTTTCTGGACTGTGCATGAGCCTAGTCAGCACTGGAGTGATAACTACTAGGAGATACATACCTGGAGGTGGCTGGGAAACATGGTGATAGACAAGATACTCATTGTGGGGTGTGAGTGAGTGGGGAGAAGATTGAGGTTGGAAACCTCCAAAAGCTCAAACTCTAGTTTCCAGAAGAAAGTAAATCCTCATAATTCTGAGGAATGACCAGAACTCTAGTTGTTTTTCAAAAAAAAGTGCTATGATCAAATCTATGTAGACAATGCTGTATACTAAACGCTTTTCTTAAAGACTCACAATTCACAGTTATATATAAAAGGTTCTGAGAAACACTATAGGAAAGCAATCTATTCAAAGTCAACACAAAGTTCCCCAAATTTATTTAACCATGCACTCTATTTTTTTTTTAACCAACTACCTATATCTCATGAACTTCTAGTGTTTTGCATAACACAATTTAAGAAAATCTGGTCAATGGATATATTTCAAATATGCAACAGGTAGTACAAAATAAAACACCCCACATCGACTCAGCTTGCTGAGCTCTTTTTTTTTCTCATTCACTAATATTCCTATATAGAAGTCACCCTAGAAAACCCTGACAAATGAACTATGATAGATGCTTCTGTGCAACTGAGATGGAATGAAAATGCAGAGGACACTTCTGGCAAACAGTGTAAAATATTACAGTTGCTAAAGACCATCACTCATTTTCAGCACAAAATCTCTTCTGAATTGTACCCTAAGGGCCACATGGCTGAGGGAGAAATTGTACCTTCTGGAAGCAGACATAGTTGACATCTGCTTGACAGAATCAATTTGCCTTGGGCAGAATAGCCAAATATACCTTGAAAATGACAATTATTTATCACGATTATATTACCTAAAGTCTATGTAAGATTCACAGCGTGTCAGATTATGTATAAAAATATTCATCTCAGCAAATGTGTTTTTTAAATATTTCCAGCAGCTTTAAGACTGTTTTTCAGCCACCATCACAGTTGAGAAAATGGGAGGCCTGCATCCTATATTTTTTTGACAGATAGATATAGACAGTGAGAGAGAGACAGAGAGAAAACCTTCATCCTATACTGAAGTGTATGGGTTCCAGTCATGCCTCCATTTCTTCTTCTTCTTTTTTTTCTTTCTTTTTTTTTTTTTTGACAGGCAGAGTTAGGCATTGAGAGACAGAATTGTAATGCAAATGCTTCTGTTTAAATTAGATCCATTTAACATCAGGAAAAAGGTCTCAAAGTCCACCACGATTTTCTAATGACTGCTAACATATTAATAGTATATTTTCCAGAGTGTTTCCTAATTGCCTATCTGTAGGGTTCAGGAATTTATATGTGTGAACGTTTTCCTCCTCCATCCATCCCTTCCTCCCTGCCTTTCTTTCTTTCATTATAGATTGAACAATGCAGCATCAATACATCAATGCTTTATTGCAGTTTTAAATGAACATAGAAAAATCCTTTGTAAAACAAATACAACATAAATGGTTCCCCTGTTGATCCACTTTGTTTTTTAAACTTTTTTCAATTTTTATTTAATAAATAAAAATTTCCAAAGTACAATTTTTGGATTATAGTGGTTTTTCCCTCCATAACCTCCCTCCCAACCTCAACCATCTCATCTCCCTCTCCCTCTCCCATCCCATTCTTCATCAAGATTCATTTTCAATTATCTTTATATACAGAAGATCAACTTAGCATAGACGAAGTAAAGATTTCAACACTGCACCCACACAAATACACAAAGTATATAGTACTGTTCGAGTAGTAGTTTTACCATTAATTCACATGGTAGAATACATTAAGGACGGAGCTCACTTTAGTTTGCCCATATTGTTTTATTGATGATGTTCTCCCTATCACAGGAAGTACTGTAACCAGTAGACTGGCTTATATACCTCGGAACTGTTGTATATGAAAAGTTCCTACTTGAGGGGTTGTTAGTGAAGAACAATACATATTTCAAATTCCAATAGATAATCCTTAGATTTTCCATAAAATCTGTCCTAAGTTATACATCTACCAGTAATGTACACTTTTAAACTTTTTTTAAAAGATTTATTTATTTATTTGAAAGGCAAATTTACAGAGAGGCTGAGGCAGAGAGAGAGAGAGAAATCTTCTGTCCATTGGTTCACTCCTCAAATGGCCATAATGGCCAGACATGTGGCTATCTGAAGCTGGGAGCCAGGAGCTTCTTCCAGGTTTCCCTACAGCTGGATTAAATGTGAAGCAGCTAGGACTCGAACCAATGGCCATATGGGATGCCAGCCCTGCAAGTGGCATCTATACCTGCTATGTATTGGCACCAGCACTGTAATATACATTTTTACCAATGCTTTTGACAGTAGAAATCTTTTTGTTTAACAATCCAAAAAAACTCAGTATTGTAATTTGTATTACACTAACTGCTATTGAGATGCCACAGCTCCATTTGTTTCTCACTTTAAGTTTCCTCTTACAGAATAACTCTATATAGTCTATGTCCATTGTCATTGGATGATTCATTTTTGTTTACATAATTTCATGAAAGTTTAAAATTAATATAGTGTAGATATAATGTTTTCCTAAATAAATGCAATGTCTTAGATTTTTTATTATTTTTAAATTTTCTTAAAAAGAAATCAAAAAAAAATTTTTTTAAATTTTTGACAGGCAGAGTGGATAGTGAAAGAGAGAGAGACAGAGAGAAAGGTCTTTCTTTTGCCGTTGGTTCACCCTCCAATGGCCCCCGTGGTAGTGCGCTGCAACCGGTGCACTGCGCTGATCCGATGGCAGGAGCCAGGTGCTTCTCCTGGTCTCCCATGGGGTGCAGGGCCCAAGCACTTGGGCCATCCTCCACTGCACTCCCTGGCCACAGCAGAGAGCTGGCCTGGAAGAGGGGCAACCGGGACAGGATCAGTGCCCCGACCGGGACTAGAACCTGGTGTGCCAGCGCCGCAAGGCAGAGGATTAGCCTAGTGAGCCATGGCGCCGGCTGAAATAAAAAAAATTAATGATCTTTTTATTTATTTGTATTTTTATATGATTATGATCCTACATTAGGTAAAAAATCCATCCACACTACCAAATATTACCTTTAGCCTTTTGATATTATGTAATTATATATTCACATATATGCCTAATTTAGATTACCACATATAAATTTAAAAACATCATGTATGTATGTTCTACACATAAGGCCATTTTAGAGTTTATATTAGCTTCAATTTTTTAAAAGCACAAAAATATGCTCCATTTTATAAGTAAATTGACAGTTGTCTAGAATTGGCTATTTTGTCATATTTCCTTACTACTTTTTAATACCTTTGGAAATCCTTTATCTTCTATAGGATGGAGACAATTTCTGTTTTTCTGAAAAAATATAATTCTTTGCTGAACTCCTAAGCAGTTTATTATTTAATGTTATTCCTTTCATTCAGGAAAACAGAAAATAATGAAAGACAAAAGTTGTATATTGTGATAGTCACTCATGTTTTTCTTCTTACTTGTATGAGTACTCATTGAGTAATGAAGTGTGTTTTCAAATTGAAAATTAGATGAATAACTGACTTTCAAAGTTCACAAAATGAAATATTTTACTTAAAAATAAATTATGTTAATTGATTAATATGATTATGTAACAGTAATTTTATTAATTGAGATGTGTAATATATTTCCCTTATTTTGAATGTATACTTCTTGATCACTTTTTAATTCAATATTAATTTTAAAATATGGATTTCTCTAGTTACCAGAGACATATTTTTCATCCTTCCTATAGCATGACTAATGAAAAATTTAAATCAATAATTTAGTTAAGGGGCCAGCATTTCAGTGCTGCAAGTCAAGCTGCCACCAGTGACACTAGCATCTGTGAACACTGGTTTGAGTCCTGGCTGCTCCACTTTTCACCCAGTTCCCTGCTAATGCAGGAAGAAAATCAATGGAAGACACATCAAGTGCTTGGGACCCTTACACCCATGTGGGAGACCTGGTAGGTGTTTGAAGCTCCTGGCCTGGTCCCAGACATTGTAGCCATTTTGAAAGTCAATCAGTGGATGAGATCTCTCTCTCTCTCTCTCATTCTCAGTCCCTCTATCTCTCTACCTTCCCCCTTCCTTCCTCCCTTCCGCTTTAATCTCTCTCTTTAAATTTGCCTTTCAATAATCACATCTTCTTTTTGTAAGCAAAGTAGCAAGACTTAATGAGGTAAGGCATCCATCAGAACAGATGGGACAGAATCTGAGGGAGAGGGCTCAGCCATTTAGACTGGGGAAGGTCACATGACTTAATGCAGAAGATGTCCCTGACAGGCAAGGTGGGAATCCATTCAGCAATGTCTTAAACTCTTGGTGTAGCTATTCTAGTTTTTATCACTCTACCTAAATTATTTTTAAAAAGGATGATTAGGATTTCAAAAAATGATGCACAAAAGGAATTTCTATATTCCTATTTCTTTTTTCAGTAACAACTTGGAACTTAATTATAATACAAAATCTCATAAAGAATGACAACAAATTTGTCTAGTTTTTGTCTTTGGTGATGATTGTTTATGACTAACAATAGTCAAAAATATATTTTTAAAAAACTAACACAATTTAATTTGCTATTTTATGGAATTTTAGTTTCCTAAGTATTTTCCCATATATAACATCACATAAACTATTTCCTCTATGATTCTTTTACATAAAAAGGTGTGGATAGTCACAACAAATGGAAGGTGCAGTTTTGTTAATATTGTGTAAGAGATTACAAAAAACAAGATTGAAAAATTGCAGCACAAAGAAACAATTTATCTATTTCCATAACAACTGTGATGTTTAAAGAATTAATGTTTGTAGTACTGCCTAATGTGTATCTAGTGTCATATATAAAAAATACATTCTTCTATTGGGTTTTTAAAAAACATTTTATGGAATGTAAAATATCAATTTTAAATGGCAATTTCAATAAGTACTCATAACTTTTTTTTCCAGAAAATAGTTATCATGCTTTTATATGTCAAGGTCTTATATCCCGGGGCTGGTGCTGCGGTGCAGCAGGTTAAGCCATTAAATTAAATGTTTGATTAAATGTTTAAACTTTAAATGTTTAAAACTGTTTAATAAATTCTGGCATGTACCTATTAATAAACAACTATTAGAACAATACAGAAATGGTAACTTCCTTATCTGATCAAGATTGCCTACAATGGACCCACAACAAACATGATACACAAACATGATACACAGTAATATGGAATCATTGAAAGCTTTTTCCCTCTGAGTGGACTCAGACAAGGTTGCCGCTGCTCACTACCTGTCTCTAACATTGTACTGGAGGTATAGTCCTGGAAACACAAGGTATAAGGATCTTCTTTATACAACAACATATGTAAGTCACACTATCATATAGGTATCCCAACATAATCTAAGCCCAAATACAAAAATTCAAATAATTACTGGATCCGAAATCAATAAATAAAATTCAAAGAAGTACTATGTGCCACCAAAAAACAAATAAAAATACTATTAAATGACAAAAGCAGACTAGTATGCAAAAGCTTAAAAGAAAAATTAACCAAAAGAAGACTAATCTATGTAATATCCATAAAGAGATATCAACCAAGCAGTATTAAGGAATACAAGTGAGTTGAGAATATAGATAAAATAATAATAAAAATAAAGTCCAGAAGCCAATGAACGTTCAGTGGATTGCAACTTACTTGCAGCAGGCTCCTGCAAGCTCCAGATCACAATTTACTAGCAGGGTCTCGGACATGTGCGGCCAGGAGGGACTCCAGGAGGGACTGGCAGGAATGGGATCTACCATCAGGTGTAAGAAGGCCAAGAGCCAAGCAGAAACAGGCGGCTTCAAACCGGAACTCAAACCTCACACCTCACCCCAGTTTACTCAGCAGAACACAAAGGAGCTTTCCTGTGACAGAGAGGATTCTGATTGGCTGTGTCTTTTGTGACATCTTGCATACTCAGGTTTCACAAACTGTCCAATCATCAGGCACCCATGTCACAGAAACGCCCTTTGGGGCACAGCGGTAGTTCCAGATGGGCTTGGCTGACAGAAAGAGAAAGGTGGTGAGTCGCTCAGGCTTGGCTTTCCATGGCTTTATTTTCACAGCAGGACCTGACAAAGAGGACATACTAACCCCTCGGAAGCTGGAAATGGTGAGTGTAGGGGGCTGGGCATATCTGATGGAAATCTACTAGAAATGACTGTAGTCAAATCCAGTCCTCCCAGTGGTCAGCTCTAGGATTTACAGACCCGAGCTTCCTGCTCTGGAATCTCCTCATTAAATGCTTCCCCTCCCCTCCAAAGTCCAGGGGATGTGGGCTTGGCCAAGACCCAGGACCTCAGCTATCCCATCCCATATCTACAAGCAGTGACTTTGGCTAGGTCCCTGAGCCCTCTCTGGGCAGCTCCACACCTGCAGTCCTGTGTCTTCCCCATTGTGTGGTGAGGACTGGAGACCCATTGAGGAGAACCGGGACTGCAGGTGTGGGGTTCATGTGGGAGAAACTGTGATCTGTGTTGTCCTGGGTCAGTCCTATCTCCTTAGTGGTTATCTGAATCCCTTGAATTTTCTGTCCTGCAGCCAAACAGCGTGGTGCTTCCTAGAGGTTGAGCCCATTTGCTTTGCCTAAAAACACAGTGCCACAGATGAATAAGTTGGAAAGAAAACCGTTTTATTTTAGCTGCAAGTTATGGTCTAAGGTTCAAAGGCAGTAAGTTCTGAATGGCAGAGTCCTGAAGCTGTGCAGAGTACAAAGTGGACTCAGGAAGAGCCTCTAAGAGATGACAACTCAGTTTGGCTTTCATAGTAGACCCCCTGGAGAGAACTCACTTATGTATGTCTTCAGCCATTCTTGATGGAGAGACCTAATGGCCCCTGAAATGAGACCCCTTTAATTTCTGATAATGGGAACTGAATTTTCACAAGAGATTCAGATGGGATGAAGTAGGTGTCTTCTCTGAGCTGATCCCCTTTCACATCTCGTGTAGAGTCTTAATGTCACTTAATTCCTTTTAATCTACCAATTTAGGAATTAGTTATATGATTTGTGCATAAGTGTTTCATTTTCTTGAATTTAACCTGGTTAGATAGGATGATAATGTTTGTGGAAAAGGAAGGAGAATTCTTGAAGTGTTTGCTTCCTGATAACTTGAAAAAGGAACAGAGGGACCCACACAGATGGATCAATGGGCCTTGGTGAGTTCAAATGTCTTTTGAACCCAGAAGTGGCAAAATCTTCTTCTTTTTTTTCTTTCGGTTTGGTTCGGTTTGGTTCTCCTTTTTCTTTTTGGTTGTGATTTTTACTGTACCATTTCTACCAAAGAGGAACTTTGCTTGGCTTTTACTCTATTGCAATTTTGACATTATATTGGAAATATTTTTCACTTTTGTGCATGTGTGCTGCTGTCTGAAGCTGTGTTTTAGAAATGCACTCATTCAACTGCTTAGGGGACTTGGCTTTTTTCAAGTTTATTTTTGAAGGTGTTGTCAGTGTCATTCTTGTTCATGACAATGCATGGTAATTTTTTATGTGGTGGGAAAAATTGGGTTGTAGGTTGTGTATCAAGTTAAATTTAGTAGGATGTGTTTATGCGGGTATATTTACTTATTCTTGTGATTTGTCAATATTTGGAGTGATAGAATTTATCTTTTCCCTCTAATATTAAGTGGCACCTCTCTATGATTATATACTGTTAAGTACTCATTACCACATTTGAATTTATACTCTACTATTTATTCATGCTAATTATCATTAGTGCATATATTTTTCCTTGTAATTCTGTAATCTTTGCCTCATGTAATTTGGTACACTGTTAAGTTCATACACATAAGGAGAACTATCTCCTTTATCATTATGATATTTCAGTAGCCATGGTAATTTTTTTCTGACCTAAGGCCTGATTAGTCTATAGGAATATAATTAACCTCTTCTTTTAAATGGTCTTGCAATGGTCTTTACACATAACTTTAAGCCATTTGAATTTTTTTTTATCTTTTAAAATACCTAATTTTATATCTCAAACTAGCCAGATTGAATATGTTTGTCAGTAAAAGATGGTTTTAAGAAATGTATATGTGGAATATATAAGTCAATGTGAAATAGCTAAGTCAAGCTGATTTCTCCGTGCATTTTATTATACATGTATCTTTATCAAAACAATTTATTCTTTATTAAAACGATCTATAATATTTAATCTCTCAGTGACTTTTACCGTGAATATAGTGCCATTAAATGTCAGAATGCTGTACAATAGATCACTTTAACTTATAACGATATGAATGAAATTTGCTGTCCTTTGACAAACTTGGCCTCAGATCCATCCCCTTCATATGTCTTTATATTTAAAATGTAGTTTTGGAGGCAGCAGTATGTTAGGTCTTGTTCTTCATGTACTGTGTCAGTCTCTGTCATTTAATTTTCTGGTCTGATAGCTCTAATATTCCCTTTATGTTATGGGTATTCACATCTTATCAGTAAATGTGTTCAAGTATCTTCTAGTTTTAGACTTGCATTCTCATTCTCTTTACAGTAACTAGGGAAGAATACATACTATTATTATAGTTGCATTTCTGCATTTTTATCAAATTGTGTTTTTTAAGTATTTTCTTAACCAGGAGGTACATATATTTTCTTTTAATAATACTTGAGTTTAAATTTTCAAATGCTAGTTTTGTTATCTACCAGTAAATTTCTTATTTGTTTTATGTGGAGAGGAGAATTTGTATAGGAAAATTCAGAAATATAACAATTTACAGATTTTAAAGGATTTGTACAATTATGCCAACTGTATAAACAACAAAAGGTTGTCTCAGGAATAGAGAACAACAGAAGTGGTGGTGTCTCATTTTTTTTACCTTTTATTAAACTTTTATTTAATGAATATAAATTTCCAAAATATAGCTTATGGATTACAATGGCTTCCCCCCTTCCATTACTTCCTTCCCACCTGCAACCCTCCCCTTTCCTGCTCCCTCTCCCCTTCCATTCACATCAAGATTCATTTTCAATTTTCTTTATATACAGAAGATTAGTTTAGTATATATTAACTAAAGATTTCAACAGTTTGCCCCCATATAGCAACACAAAGTGAAAAAGATACTGTTGGAGTACTAGTTATAGCATTAAATAACAGTGTACAGCACATTAAAGACAGAGACCCTACATAATATTTTTTTAAAAAATTAATTAATTTTCTATGCCATTTCCAATTTAACACCAGATGTCTCATTTTTTAAATGAAAAATATATATACTATCCAGAGCATAAGTATTTATGAAGATTGTGTATGTCATGGGCTCATTGACTAGAGAGACAATGTAGTCAGGTCTACAAACAAGATGTTGGGATGAACAATGCCAAGTGGATAGAGACAGGAGAATAGGAGTATTGGAACAGGATCCACATTAAACACAGGAACGAGGCAGATTAAGTAGCAGCACAGAGGTACAAGAGCAGGAGCAATAGTCAGTTTAGTATAGCTCCAGAAGACATCATCTTGTCCAGTTGGGACTATTGAAAGATCTACATATGGTTCTGCCTTCTCATACCTGTTAAAAATGCTTCCCAGCATCTGACATATAAACAGATGCATACACCAAGTTCTTTTACAAACTATATGATTGTTTTATTCTATTAGTAGTGTTCCTAATTGAAACTCTAATAATCATTGTGTGTAGATAAATGGTAAACTAAGGAATTGACCAAATATGCATATACTCTAGAATTTGCTACCAAAGTAAGAAAAACCATCATTCTTTTTTTTAAACAGGCAGAGTTAGACAGTGAGAGAGAGAGAGACAGACAGAAAGAAAGGCCTTCCTTCCATTGGTTCACCCCCCAAGATGGCGGCAATGGCCAGCACTCTGCACCGATCCGAAGCCAGGAGCCAAGTACTTTCTCCTGGTATCCCATGCAGGTGCAGGGCCCAAGCACTTGGGCGATCCTCCACTGCCTTCCTGGGCCACAGCAGAGAGATGGACTGGGAGAAGAGCAACAGGGACAGAACTGACACCCTGACCAGGACTAGAACCCAGAGTGCTGGTGCCACAGGTGGAGGATTAGCCTAGTGAGCCACAGCACTAGCCAAAAATCATCATTCTTCAGTGTATTGGTTTCCTCGGAGCAACAAAGGCTCAGGGACTGAATGTAGATCTCTAGGACATGTTAAATCATATAAATTGCAATACCCATCTCTGTTGCAGTCACCTCCATGTAGTCCCTCAGGGTTGGTTGTTAACAGATATATCTTTCTGTACACTTCTCTATGAAACACAGACACTTTCCTATGTCACCTTCTGATGATTTCATTGTACATTATTTGGCTGGAGGGCAGAAATTTTAATGGCAGGAAGAAAATCAGGTAGTTCATGGATGCAGTGTAAAACAACAGAAAGCCACCCTTTCACTTCCCTGAGCTTGTGAACACACAGGTGAATGCACACTTCTCCAGTTATAGTAGGGATGCGATATATGGTACATCTTCAGGGACAAACATATGCATACATGGGTATCCCCATAAACCCTAATGCAGGTGGGAGCTAAAATCTCTAGAAGTTGAAAAGGTACCAGCTTTTAGAAAATATCATTTACTGGTCAAATTATTTTCAAAAATTTACAGTTATTTATGTACAGTTTTAGATTATAATCCTTAAACTTTATGCTGAAACAGTAGGGGTTTTCTTGAGCTTTGGGGATACAAAATACCCTTGGTTGATTAGGAAGGGACAATGAAAATGCTTGAACATCTAAGCCAAATAATTGGACTAAAATTGTACTAAAATTGTAGGTTGGACCTTAAATTCCTAAAATAAATCTGGCTTTGAATCCCTAGAATAGCCCTTGGATTAAATTTCCAAAAGCAGCATTGTTGTCTGTGTTAACTATCTAATTGTGAAAGTATTCAACATAGAATTTAAATGCTATAGATTCACATCATCATGTATATGAGGGTAGTGGCCTGGTGAAAACACAGACTCCATATGCCCTTCTTTTTCATGTATATCATTTCATATGCTATGGATTCCAATTATCTATGCATTAAAAGAAGGATGTTAACATTCATAATGGTTAAAAGACTTATGTGGTCTTAGACTGCTAAATCCTTCATGGTCATCATTTGGCTTTACATCAGTGTTATCAATATAATACACATATATTTTAGATCCAAGTTCAGCTCCACTGGACAGTTCATCCATCCTTTTTAAAATTAATCATGGTTGTACAATACATAGGGCAAAATTGTAACATTTCAACACATGTGTGCAACATGTACTAATCAAATCAGGGTAGTTAACATTGACCCTTCTTTGACATTACTTTATGACTGGAGAATTGGAGCTATTTCTATTTGATAAGATTTATACTGGTTATTTTGAATTATAGTCACTTCACTATGCTATGTAACACTAAGAACTTACTCCTCCAACCAAATATTGATTTAGTGTATCATGTTCAGCATTTTAATTTGGTACTTATTTATTCCTACCATTTCCAGCCTCTAGTAGCCACCACTCTGTGTTTAGATTGGGGGTTGGATTCTTGCTCTTAGCTCCACATATGATGGAGAACATGTAGTCTCTGTTTTTCTATGTCTGGCTTATTTCCCTTAATATGATGTCCTCCAGTTCCATCCATTTTGTTTTAGATATTTTCTGAGTAAACAGAGCAGATCAACTCTAAGCTTCAATCATAAAATAAAGAGAGAGAAGGAAAAGTGCTGGTTGCTCTTATTGATCAGTTCACATTACATATACATATTGAAAGATATACTGTACCCCAAGATATATATATATATATATCTTTTATATATATATATATATCTTTTATATATATATATCTTTTATATATATATATATATATATCTTTTTATATAAAAAGTGACTGGCAAATTGAATACAGTTATGTAATTATCACATGATATAGCATTTTTGGAAAATAAAATTAATAGTATTTTCTGTAGTTTATCTATTACAATTATCAAATACATACAACTGAGATACATTCAAGGCATTCAGTTTAGGATTTCATTTTACACCTTCTATGTTTGCATATTAACAGTTTTCATTTTCTTTTGTGAAATTTTTATCATTATACTTCCCTTATGGTTAATGTTTGTTCATATTTTCAAGCACCTAATTAGAAAGCACTTGTCAAATTCTAGTAAAATGACTGCTATGCATACATAGATATCTGCATGAAAAAATGCTTCCAAATCAGTTCAGATAGCCCTTTTATATTCAGCAATATTATGTATAACAGTATTTTAATACTGCAAAATTATATAGATGCCTCCAAGACTTATTTTTAGGAGAGATTGGGAAGCACAGTTTCACATTAAAATTAAGAAAAAAAAAGTAACTAACTCTTGGTGGACAATTGTAATTCAGTTGACCCACTGTTGAATGGATAAAAACAATCTTAAACACATTGCTTTCTAATCTAGTTGTTCTTTTACATAAATTCACTCTACAAATGATTTAAAATTATTAACCAACTGCATAGATAATCATATACAAGATATTATTCCTAGAACCCATTTTACAAGATGATGCTAAGGATGGAATGCTGGGATTAGGTGAACATAAGAGATCCCCTTGCAGTCATGTGTTACTTTCCTATTGCTATCAAGGCAAATGACTTCAAACTCCATGGATTACAAAACATGCAGTTATACTATAGTCCCAGAGATATAGCCAGTTGGACATTAAAAGAGTTCTTCCTGGCCAGCGCCATGACTCAATAGGCTAATCCTCCACCTGTGGCACCAGCACTCCAAGTTCTAGTCCCAGTTGGGGTGTCAGATTCTGTCCTGGTTGTCCCTCTTCCAGTCCAGCTCTCTACTGTGGCCTCTGCCAATTTGCATATCCTTATTTTTGTTTTCATCTTAAAAACTTCATTATTTTAAATGTTGAATCAATACTGTGTTTTCCATAAGTAGTTTCTTACTTGCAGTTGATATGTCATACTCCATGGTAATATACCAGAGTATATACATAACCAAGTGCATGCAGTATAGAATGCCCACAAAGCAACCACCAAAGCAGCAGGAGCAAATTTATTGTCACTTCTTCACAATTTCACAGATCACATCTAACAGTACATCTTAGGAACCTCAACACATAACTTTTTTTATTGTCAGTAATTTTCTCTTTCACTTAAAGGAGGTATTTTATGGGTTTTAATGGTCATATCAAAATGGCCAGCACCATTACCTTGTGCTTTCGGGCCATCGTAAGGAAAAGAAGGATGACTTCAACACAAACATTAATAACACAATATCATTTAGATGGCCACTCAGAGTGTAATGGTTGGGAGAATCTACAGCATAAATATAATTTTTTGACAAAGAGATGATTCATGTCCCAGGTGGATGCAATCACAAGATAGCACTACACTATTCAAAATAGCATACAGTCTAAAACTTATGAATCATTTCTAGAATTGCCCGTGTTACATTTTCAGATTGTAGTCTACCACAGGAAACTCAAAGAATGGAATGAAAACCATTCATAATGAGTGACTATTGTATTGACAGAAATAATGTTGAAATCACCCCAAATTTGATGAAAGACACAAATATAACCATCAAAGCCAAATAAAACAGAAGTTTTAGACAGATATATTGGACAAGAAAAAAATGATGGGCATTCACATTAGAAAGTAGAATATTTAACTGTTTGCAGACAGCTTGATCTTATGCTTTCTCATATGTAGAAAACACTAAAGACCACACACATACATACAATCATAAAAGGACTAATAAATTCAGAAAGTTACAAGTCACAAACTCAAGACATAAAAGTATTAGCAACAAATAGTCTGAGGACAATTTATGAAATCTACCACATGTTTCATGGCATCAAAAGTTATAAAGAAATAACTTTACTTAACCATGGAGATTAAAGACTTGTATAATGGAAACTTAAACATTTGAAGAAGAGGAACTGGCCTGGAAGTTGATTCTTCTTG
This sequence comes from Lepus europaeus, assembly GCF_033115175.1. Lineage (NCBI taxonomy): Eukaryota > Metazoa > Chordata > Mammalia > Lagomorpha > Leporidae > Lepus > Lepus europaeus. Next base: position 20,380,819 of record NC_084851.1, on the reverse strand, counting down.
GAAAAATTGCATCTTATATGGAGTGTCTGAGTTCGTTTCACATGAGTTCCAGTTTGAGTCCTAGCTGCACTACTACTGGTCCAACTTACTGCTAATTCACCTGGGAAAGCAGAGGAAGAGGTCTCAAGTGCTTGGGTCACTGACATTCATATACAAGACCAGGATGGATTTCTAAGCATTTGGCTTCAGCATGTCCCAATTCTGGTATTGTGGTCATTTTTGGAGTGAGCCATCAGATGGAAAATATGTCTTGCTTTGTTTTTTCCTTCTGTCCAGCAACTATTTCAAATAAACAAATCTATATTTAAAAAGAACAGAGAGCACTGAAACAAATCATTGGATACATGGTACAATAATTTATGAAACACATGCTAAGACCATTTAAACAAATGGTTCTGAGAAAATGCATATCTACACACAGAAGAATAACACTCATCTAACATCATTTACAAAAATTAACTCAAAAGGCATCAAATTTAATCTAAGTCCTAAAACTACAAAACTCATAGAAAGAGATATAGGTCAAATGTTTCATTGCATTAGACTTATTTGACAATGATTTCTTAACTATGACAACTAAGGCACAGTCAACAGCAACAACAAAATTTGACAAATTTGACTTCAGAAAAATTAAAAAAATTGCACATCAAAATATGTTAGCTGAATAGTGAAAAAGGAACTCAGGGAATAAGAAAAACTATTTGCAAATCATACAGTAAATTAATACCCAGAATATAGAAAGAATGTTAATAAAACTCAATAAATAACTGATTAAAACATGAATAAATTAAATATAAGCATGGCAATAAGAGAGGGAGATGTACAATTTGGGACATGCTCAATCAGACTTGCTCCAAATGGTGGAGTTAGAAACATGCCAGGGCATTCCAATACAATCCCATCAAGGTGGCATGTACCAATGCCATCTCACTAGTCCAAGTGATCAATTTCAGTTCACAATTGATCATGCTGATAGGTCTAAGAATCAAAGGGATCACACAAACAAGACAAGTGTCTGCTAGTGGTAACTGAAAGAATAAAAAAGGGAGAGAACAATCCAACATGGGAAGCAGGATACACAGCAGACTCATAGAATGGCAGATGTCCTAACCAGCACTCTGGCCTCAGAATCAGCGCTTAAGGCATTTGGATCTGGCTCAAGAGCCCATTAGAGCATGAGAGTATTTTAGACATGGAAAGCCAAGACACTCTGGGAAAAAAAAACTAAATGAAAGATCTCTGCAATTGAGACCCCAGTGGAAAGAACGGGCCATCAAAGAAGGAGGTACCTTTCTATGAAGGGAGGAGAGAACTTCAATTTTGACTATGACCTTGTCTAAATATGATCAGTCGGTGAACTCAAAAGGCTTCCATAGCTTTGGCAAATCATGACAGAGCCTAGGGTGATTACTGATGCCATAAATAATAGTGTCAATTTGTTAAATCAACAACAGGAGTCACTGTGCACTTACTCCTCATGTAGGATCTCTGTCCTTAATGTGCTGTACATTGTGATTTAATGCTATAACTAGTACCAAAACAGTATTTTATATTTTATGTTCTGTGAGGGTGCAAACTGATGAAGTTTTTAATTAATATATACTAAATTGATCTTCTGTATATAATGATAATTGAAAATGAATATTGATGTGAATGAAATGGGAGAGGGAGTGGCAGATGAGAGGGGTGCAGGTGGGGGGAAGTTTTGTGAGGGAAAAGCCATTGTAATCCATAAACTGTACTTTGGAAATTTATATTTACTAAATAAAAGTCTAAAGAAGTGAAAAAAATTATTAAATATATGTTTCTTGAAGGAAAATATACAAGTGTCCAACAAGCACATGAAAATGTTCAACATTACTAATAACTAGGAAAATGCAAATAAAAACTAAGGCAAAATGCCACCTCATAAATATTAAGATGGCTATTATCAAAACAGAAATATCAAGCTTTAGAAAAGCTTTGGAGAAATCAGGATCTTAGGTGCCACTAAAGAGCAGGGACAATACTCCTGTTGCTCTGGAGTACACCTTGAGAATTCCACCAAAACATTAGAGCATCCAGCAACTACACTATGGGGAAAGACCAGATGAAGAGAGTATAGGGTCTCACACTAATATCTTGCACAAATGCAAAACATTGAGAATCTGTTCATGGATGAATGGATATGCAAATATCAAAATGCATACAAATGGAAGATTGTGTAGCCTTACTAAGAGATCAAATTCTAACATATGCTACATGGATGAACCTTAGGGACATTATGCTAACAAAAAAAGCCAGTTACTGAAGATAAATATGCATTTTAATTTACATTAGGCACTTAACGTAGCTAAATTTATAGAGACAAAGTATGTAAAGCCTTCATAATGAGAGGAATAGGGAGGTACTGTTTAGTGAGTAAATAAAATTTCAGTTGTACAAAATAAAAATATGAACATGGATGGCGGTAATGGTGGATCCTTATGAATACGTTTAACACTACTAATTACATACCTGGAAATGGGTAAGATAGTATATTTTTATATTATATGTGTTTTGCCACAATAAAAAATAAAAAAAAATCCTATTTGTTATGATTAAGTTTCAGTTTCAAAATTATTGCTTTAAGATACTTATTTATTCAAACAAACCTCTAAATAAGAATACAAAAATTTATTTTGCCATTATAACTGCTCTTGAAAGAGTATACGCAAGCACGGAGGTTTAAAAAAAAACCTAAAAATTAATTGGGGTCACTTGGTACCACCACCTGGGCAGCCTCCTAGAGCCAGGGCTCAGGCAGGCTCCATGGGTGAATGGTGTACGGAAGCCGAGGGGGGCCCAGCTGCTCCCAAGAGTGCTGTGGAGGCCAGGAACACAGGGGACAGAAGTGGGGCTGGGTTCCCAATGCCAGACCAGAGGGAGGGAGCCAGCCGAGGTGCAGCCAGCTGCACCCTCCCTCCTGGGGGCAGTCAGCGGAGGTTTTGGGAGTGCACTCTGCCCAATGACACCTCCTGTCTCTGTGCCTCTAGCCATCCAGGCAGGCTGCAGGGTCAGGCACGGCTGTGTGCCTAGGGAGTTGGCTGCCCATGGGCGGGTCTCCCACGTGCAAGATGGCACAGGTTTCCTGGGGCTGTACCTCATCCCGGCCCAAAGGAGGTGGGGGAAACCTAGGAGGCCCCCAGGAACGAAAAAAAAAAATCATCAATCATTAAACAAAACCACCTTCCAAGAGTTCTCTTTTATTTCATAAAACACAACAAATTAGATTTTATAGTTTTTATCAAAATCTTTTTATTACATACCTTTTTAGAAAGAGAGGTTCTTGTTACCATTTTATTTTTCTAATTTTTTTATTATTATTTTTTTTTTTTTGACAGGCAGAGAGGACAGTGAGAGAGAGAGAGAGCAAAAGGTGTTCCTTTGGTTCACCCTCCAATGGCTGCCACAGCCAGCATGCTGTGGCCAGTGCACCACACTGATCCGAAGCCAGGAGCTAGGTGCTTCTCCTGGTTTCCCATGGGGTGCAAGGCCCAAGCACTTGGGCGATCCTCCACTGCACTCCCGGCCACAGCCGAAAGCTGGCCTGGAAGAGGGGCAACTGGGACAGAATCCGGTGCCCTGACCAGCACTAGAACCTGGTGTGCAGGTGCTGCAGGCAGAGGATTATCCTATTGAGCCAAGGTACCGGCCTCTTGTTAGCATTTTAAAACCAGGAGTGAAAATCACACAAGTAGTAGGATCAGGGTAATAGAAACTGTTTTAGAGCCACAGGGACATTTAAGGAAGTCAATATTCACTTACAAAGATAAGTAGCAGGATGCAATGAAACACAGATAAGCAGCACACAAACAACTATATAAAGCATTAGCTGTTTCTAGGGTCCACAGCTCCTGGACAGATTTCCAGGTTAAAACTCCTAGGTGTTACCTTTCATTTGCATTACATTAATGGGTTCAACAGATGTGTTTGCACAGTGGTAGGAGGAAAAAAAGCCATAGTTAGAGGAATCCTATTGCTGGTATTGCATCTGTGAGTGAGTGTCAGGGGAATTAGCAGATCAAAGGACTATCAGCATCTCTTACACCAGACAATCAAAAACATCAAATGTTTTGATATGGCTGCAAATATTTCCTTGCCATCCCTTGGAAATAAAATGATAGTTTCAACAATTTGAAACTATCTTCTAAAGCAAGTTACCACTATGCTGTTTTAATTTTATCCTTTAAACTAAAGTATAATTATTCCTTTCAAAGTGACCATAGGAGAGCTACGGAAACAGTAGGTCATTTATTCAATTAGCTTTTAGAATTTGCCAACATTAAAGTACTCACTGCTTTTAAAGAACATGTCCTTTGAACCATGATTCATAAGCCAATACAACAGTAGATCAAGTAGATAAAGTTTAGTAAATGACAAAGGGGCTAACAGAAGAACATGTTACTTTAAATATAAAAAAGATTCATCTACCAGCAGAGTTTTTCAATCAAGCATGCATGCACAAATGTAGCAAACGTACTGTCTGCTACTATTAAAGCACCATGGTTGGAGCTGGTCATCCATTAGAGAACAATATTTTGGGTGTTCCTGCCTTCACCAAACTCACAGTACTCTGACACAAGATGGAAAACAATTAAGTAACTAATCTAATAAAGTGATATTACCACAGCTTTGAAAGGAGCTTTATGTTTATCTAATTTTGTAGTGTGTGTGTATGTATGTGATTCAGAGCATGGGTTACTTTGAGAAGATGAAGAGAGAAAGATGCTGTAACTTTCTGTAGTTTAAACTGACAAATAAGCTGGAAGCATAAAAATGCCAGCATACATAAGAGTCAAAAATAGACAAATCAAAATAATTACAGTTAGAAAAGAGATGATAGTCCCCATGTGGCAATGAACTAATACCCCAAAAGAAAAATGTGAAATTTAACAATAAGGATTTGTGCACTGCATTATTAGTTAATAGATATGTACACATTATTAAAATATCAATTAATAGTATATTAATGTCATTAGCAGGAAGTAAAGTTAGGTGATTCTGGGATTCCTAAGTGGAAAGTATACATCATAGAATACAATTTTACTAAGTACATAATGAAAATGCATTAACTAAAATTCCCATTCAGTCCAATGGCAAACAAAATTCAGAAGAAAAAATAATGACTTAGCTATACATTAATTGTAAAATGGTGTCCTGAAGAGAAACATAGAGAAAAACAATAGAATACAGATTCTATGTCTGCCAGTATTTCAGGGAAGCAGATCTCTGGAATCCTGTTGAACTCTTGGCAACTTTCTGAAATAAATGTGTGGGCTCCATGGAGGGATACCAAATGAACAACTTAAATGATGAAACAAATGACTTACAGGGACATATTAGTAAAAGAAAAAATATATACAAATTTACATATTGTAAACTAAAGATGAAACATCATGGTTTACAAATATTTGAAATGTAAATTTGAGGGAAAATTCATAGCTTACAGAAATGCACAACTGTATTTTAGAAATAAACACAAATTTCTCGGATAATAATGTTGATGTTTTCCAATAAGAGCATTCAAATGTTCTTATCAATCAAGGGTGGGTGAGCTTAAGGCCACGAGCAGACATATCAGACATTCATCGTACCCTAAACTATGCAACCTCTAACTATATAGAGGCCTATAACAACAGGGTAAAGTGGGTCAAGGCATAGTTGCAGAAATCTTTCATCTCAAACATCATGTTAAGTTTAGGAGAGATCCTCTGTGGATTTGGGGATTTTGCTCTGTAACTCTGCTAGTGAACAGAATCCTGTTGGATATGTAAGACCTACTTTTGAGCATTGATGACTTATCCTACTCTTGGTGCATATCCTGATGTGCCAATGAGGATGACAATAACCCCATACGTGTTTTGTTTTGTTTTGTTTTGTTTTTGAGATTTAAAAGAGTTGTATATTGTGTAAAATTTCCATGATATATTTTCATAAAAGACCTAGTTTACCCTTAGTGCAGACATGACACTAGGCTGCAACAACATGTAGTATAGAGCGTTGCAAACCTAAAGTAGCTCAGTTGCTGAACTTTCTGTGCAAACCATGCAACACTTGTTATCTCTGCAACCTTCAGCAATTCTGTAACCTGTAACCACAAGATATCTGTTACAGGGTGCTCTTACAACTCAGTTCCTTGAGCCTTGATGATACTAGGATGTAACTCTCCTCCTCCCATCCTAGATCTGCCCAGCAACACCCATCCCTGTTACATCTCCCTCACCTTGCCTTAGGCAATGTATCAGGTTTAGACTGTGCCTTCCAAGTTTCTCAACCAATAAGGCCCTGGAAGAAGAGATCTCTGCTTGGAATAAAAGGAGCCAAGTCTCTAAGGGAGGTCCCTGCTTCCACCTGATAGTCACTTATCTTGAGATTGGATCACTTTCTGCTCCCTTTATGCTTGTGAGTCTATCTTTTCATGGCTAGGTGGTCTCAGGTAGGTTTTTTGCTCACATATACACTTCAAAGCAGTGTTTTAATGAATATAAAGCATTGTTTTGGGGGAGATATATTAAGTTATCATTCTGAGGGTTTTTAAAATGATTTATTTGAAAGTTAGTGTTACAGAGCAAGAGAGGCAGTGTTAGGGAGAGAGAGAGAATACATCTGCTGGTTTAGTCCTCAAATGGCTTCAATGGCCACAGCTGTGTCCATAGAAAGCGAGGAGCTTCTTCCAGGTCTCCCACATGGGTGCAAGAGCCCAAGAACTTGGGCCATCCTCTGCTGCTTTCACAGGCTCATTAGCAAGGATCTGGGTCAGAAATGGAGCAGCCATGACTTGAACTGGTACCCATATGGGATGCTGGTACCAGAGCCAGTAGCTTTACAGGCTGGACACCATTGTGAGTTTAATGTGCCAAAAATTGTAAGATAAATGTAAGAAAGAGAATACGGAGTGGGACTAGGCTCTTCATCACCAGGCTCCACATGACTATTTTGTAGTTTTCTGAATTGGATGCTGTTTTCTCTCTCAACTTCTAGATCTGAAGGTGTGGTGTGAATTAATCGTGGTCCTAAGTATTACCTCTAAAACACTCGCCCTGATTCCCTTCTAAAAGCACCCAGTTTATATTTCACATTGCAGATTTCTACTCCATAGTACCCCCTACATATTAAAACTAATACTGGTCTGTGTATCACACCCTCTCACTCCTTGAAGGTTTTTGTTCTTGACTGCTGTCATCCTCTCCAACATTTCTCAGGGCATAAAGTTTCTGTGATTTTTTTTTCCCACATAGATGACATTTTCCATCATCTGACTTTTCAGTGTCTTAACTCTGTCCTATAAACTTGTCTTCTGCCATCTCTCAATCACTTCTAATGCCATATTACACAGTTTATAATTACCTATGTTATCATAACAGTATAATTATTCCAAAAATCATAGTATTTTTCCACAGGCCATCAATTTCTGCATTTATTTTTACTTCCCTTTATGAGTCTAATTCAGTCTTCCAGCCACACAGGACTTCTGGTTTATGGATCCTACCACCTTGCTGCAGCTTTCCCATTTTCCTAGTGCTAAAAATGGCAACAGACTTTAGGACTATCTCAGCAATTTACTAGCAAAAATGGTGAAATATGGACAGGTGAAACTGCTGCCTGCAATGCTGGCATCCCATGTGAGTTCTGGTTCCCAGCTGCTCCACTTCTGATCTAGCTCCCTGCATATGGCCTGGGAAAGCAGAAGATGGAACAAGCATTTGAGCCCTGCTACCCACATGAGAGAGAGACCTAGATGAAGCTCCTGGCTCCTAGCTGCAGTCCAACCCAGCCCTGCCCATTGCTGCCATCTGGGGAAAGAACTAGTAGATTGAAAATCTGTCTTTTTCTTTTCTCTCCCTCTCTCTGTAACTCTTTCAAATAAGTTAATATTTTAAAAAGAGAAAAATACATATTTAAATACTTTATCTTGATCAACAACAGTGAAATCCAGTGTTTGGATTGCTGTGTTAGACTAAAAACTGCCAAAGTTGTGTTTTGCAGTGCCATATTATTTTATTTTTGTCTTGTACATTGTATTGCCCTATACTACAATAAATTTTGTGAAACAAGAAGTGTATTTCAGAAGAAAAACAAACTATTAAAATATTGATTTAAAATATCTTAGGTCCAGAATATATGCTTTATATCAAAAATGATAAGATGTTTGAGAAAAACACAACAAAAATTTTATTTATATCAGTGTCCAGAAGAACAATCCATTTGCCAGATTTTGGAGTCTCTGCAACTCCTATACTAAAGAAACAATAGGACACTTCATTTTTTTTTTTACTATTATTTTCTAATATAAAGTTTTATTAAGGTTTTCTTTTCTTTCTTTCTTTTTTTTTTTGACAGGCAGAGTGGACAGTGAGAGAGAGAGAGAAAGGTCTTCCTTTGCCATTGGTTCACCCTCCAATGGCCACTGTGGCCAGCACGCTGCATCTGGCGCACTGCGCTGATCCAAAGGCAGGAGCCAGGTGGTTATCCTGATCTCCCATGGGGTGCAGGGCCCAAGCACTTGGGCCATCCTCCACTGTACTCCCTGGCCACAGCAGAGAGCTGGCCTGGAAGAGGGGCAACCAGGACAGAATCTGGTGCCCTGACCAGTACTAGAACCCAGTGTGCTGGCACCGCAAGGCAGAGGATTAGCCTAGTGAGCTGTGGCACCGGCTTAAAGGTTTCTTAAAAGGCATAAAAATTAAAAAAAATTCAAATCTCAGAAAACATTTGAGGGATAATCAGAAAAACATCATCAAGACCAGGGGGAAACTTGGCTTGTATCATAGCAGTGTATAGTATTGCCCAGATATTGCAATAATAACAAGTAGTCACAGCAGGAAGTTTCACTTTCACTTAATCATTATTTGTAATTTAGTATTTCAAAAGTATTTTTAAATATTTCACCCTGATTCTGAAGTTTACACTCAATTTTAAAGTATACAGTTAGTCATTATGCAAATTAGATAATGAAGACACCAATGTGTGATTAAATAAAATGTGAGACCTATTATTTCAGCACAAATATTGTTATACCAGTCATAGAAGCTTGTTGTCATTATTTGGAGTAATGTTTAGGTATCAGTTTATTCTCAGGTAGAATTTACTACACATTGGCACTGATTAGAAAAATGGAATGCAGGCTGGCACTGTGGCTCACTAGGCTAATCCTCCACCTGTGGCACCGGCACTCTGGGTTCTAGTCCTGGTTGGGGCACTGGTTCTGTCCCAGTTGCTCCTCTTCCAGTCCAGCTCTCTGCTATGGCCCAAGAAGGCAGTGGAGGATGGCCCAAGTGCTTGGGTCCTGCACCTGCATGGGAGACCAGGAGGAAGCACCTGGCTCCTGGATTCGGATCGGTGCAGAGTGCTGGCCATTGCCGCCAATTGTGGGGGAACCAAGGGAAGGATGACCTTTCTCTCTGTCTTTCTCTCACTGTCTAACTCTGCCTGTCAAAAAAAAAAATAAGAAAAGGAAAGAAAAAGAAAAAGGAATGCAAACGCCAGCCATTCATAGCCTTTAGGGCATGTGTAGAAGTTTTCACACATTACAATTTGCTTAAGGACATCTGGAACAAACTACAGGCATGGAGACAGATTGTGTAAGATGTCAAATGCTGATTGCAACAGCATTTATGTCACTGAATGTTTTAGAGCAACCCATAATGACAAATAATGAGTTAAAAAACAGTCAATCTGACAAATCCATTAGTTTCATTTTAAAATAAAAGAGACTAGTAAAAGGAGTTACATGCCCTTATCAAATCTCGGCATTAATGCACGTAAATTGCAATCCACTCATACAGGAAACACCAGTTCCCAGAAGGCACTGGAAACGTATGAAAGGTTGGGGACACACCTGATGCATGCCTGCCTCTGGTGTTGTTGAAAGCCTCCAGGAGGCCTGGACAAGGGATGTGCTGCCCACAGCTTCCTGGGCTCAGCTCCCTTGCAAGCTTATTGTCTGCCTGGGCTGCCAAGGCCTAGCCTGGATTGCTGAGCACAGTCTCAGCCAGGCTGGACTTCAACACCCAAGGCCTCCTGCCTTCCACTCTGCTCTGTGGGAACCAGACCTCAGTCACTGCACTTCCCTGCCCCTATCCCAGATCCTGGCCCCCAGTGCCTACCTGGGAAACCTAATTATGGCCCAGGAGCCCTTGAGCCTCTGGCTGGGCTCAGCAGGAATGTGCACAGCCCCGTGCCTGGAGCTCTGCCTTCATGACACTTCGATATGACTCCCTGGGCACAGGCTGGACAACTTGGAGAGCAATGTGCAGAAGGAAAATGGAGAAAATGGGCTCCCCCATCAGGGTCACATGGCCACATATGGCCCTTGTCCGGACCACACACCTGTCTCTTTCCAAGGAAACCTGCCTGGTGGGGTGCTATTATTGCAAACAGGTGAACCGAAAGCCCTTTACTCTGGCAGTACCTGTTCGCCAAAGTCCTTTGAAGGAACTTGGTGGTATGCAGCCAGCCCAGGCCTGACACTGAAGGGCTTGGAGCCAGTGGTGCCCTTTGGTGGATTTGTCATTCCATCAAGACTGACTGGGCTCCTCGGCCCAATCCTGTGGAATCCCAAAGGCTTGTGTCTATCGCAGTGACCTGGAAGCCACTGCTTTAGCCAACTACCAGGGCAACAGAAGGCAGATTTTGTTTGTCAAGCAGCTTGCACGAATACAGTATGTGCTTTCCATAAAGAAACTGGCAGATTATGGAAAAAGGATATCCAAAGGAATGGAATTGAAAGAATTGAAAAAAAAAAAATCCTGCTAAGAACTTAAAGAATAATAAAATGGCATTTTAACCTTGTGCCACAAGATCAATTGTTTTGGATGAGTAAACCATCATTGTAAAATATTCATATTAAGCCATACTCTGAAAATAAAGCATGGATTGATTAAAGAAAAAATAAAAGTAAAGAAAATGTAAAGGTCAGCTGGAGTAGTAAGAGTAGGCGGCCTGCAGAAATGTATCCTCTATGTCTCCTGGAAACTGTGCACTGATTTCTCCTACATTTGCTACTGATGACATGTATGGGCAGAGTTTCTAAAACCAAAAAACACAATTTTGTTGCAGGAGTTAAATTCCCATTTGAACTGGCTAGGACCCAGAGGGACATGGGACACAGGAACAAGGTGATTTGCATGGACTTTAGGAGTATTTACTCTGGAGAAGGCTTTCAGGGTCCTGAGGTTGAAAGAACAAAACATTCTGCCCTCATGTGTTCCCATCAGTCAGCTAGGGGGAACCCTTTCCTAAAGCAAAGCAATGGCTTAGGAAGGGAGGTCACTTTAACAGCGCACTGACCATTCCTGGCAACCAGGTTTCCATGCACAGGCACAGTTCATACCCTGCAAGGGAGTGAGAATGTGCACGGTTAACTGTGTTGCTGGCCAACAGTCATTGTGAGCTGATAGTGATGAGGATCCCAGTCTCTGTTGGGACCTTGAGGCAGACTATTTGGCCATCTACAGGGGTAGCCAGGGGTTTCCAAGGCTGGGGGAAAGGCCCCAGGAGCTCAGCCATGGAGGTTTTACCTCCCCAGTTAAGGGTGAATGCATATTGATCAGTCCCATCCGCTGTGAGAACAGCAAATGGGGTTAAATGGATGTCTGGGTACCTCTTCTCACACAAGGATCTCAGGAAGATTCGTAAAGCTGCCAACCGGGTTGAAACAGCCAGAGAGCAGTGGTTTCTCAAGATGGAGACTGGAACAGGTACTGATTCCCTGGCCTGAGGGGCATGGGACCCTGGAGGACGGTAGATTTGTGGGCCTTCCCTGGCTTGGCCCTCCTGTGAGCAGGAGCACTGGCATCACAGCCCCCTGCAGGCTTCTCTTCACTTGAGATGGAGAAATTGTGCCCAGACAGAACCAAAAATGAAACCTCAGACAGTTTGCTGAGCTGTATGTGATCCTGCCTTGTAGACAACTTTATTGAAAAAGGAATGGTGATGTAAGGAAATTAAGTCTGAACAAGTGGTTTGCTGCTGCTATATTCATTTTATTATATATATATGTATATATGTATATATATATATATATATATATATATATATATATATATATATATACACACAAGTGTATACTGTACACTTCCTGGAAAATTTTTTAAAAACTTGAATAATATTTCAGTGGTAAAACTAGTTTCTTTTGAATATATGCTTTTTAAACTTACTCAACATATGTCTAATAATATCCAATTACATAGATTATGGTTCATAGGGAATTTGTACAATTTTAGTATCTTGACTCTACTTGAATATTGTCATATATTAAAATGTTTTTACATGCCACTTACCAGCTGGTGAGAGGAACAGAATAGCAAAGCTCCTGTCATTGTAGAATTTCCAGTTCATGAAGGTATAGCATACAAGAAAATAAGCTCAGGAAAGGTGTATGAGTTTAGTAGCACTGGTTGGGCTACAGGATACATGTGACATCTTAAAGCCAATGCTTTCACATTTATTGTAGTATGCAACTTTTAGATTTTGCTGTATGAATCATCTGACTATTGTTTAAAGTACTATATAAGTAGTGATTTTGATGTTATCTTGTTGAAGATAAAATTGTGTGGAATGTCAAACATATTTTGTGTTCTACAGTCATTTTACGTTCAGTAACATGAAAGACCTAATAATGTTTACAGCTTTTTTTTTAAGTTTTAGTAGTTTTGTAAGTTAACTGAATGTAAAATACAATTTAAAGAACTAATAATTTGTTTTTCCTCAATTAAGCATTCATTTTATATATTTATATATAAACAATATACACACATACTTAATATAATATATAAATTGGAAGTAGAGTACCCTGCACTAGAACTGTCACTCTAAGGCAGGTTGCTGATATCACAAACAGCAACCTAACTAAATGTGCCATTATTGTTGCTTTTTAATTGCAATGTAGGACTACTTTTAGCCTTTCTAACAGGTCTCACAGGGTGAGAATGAATTCTGTCAGGTTTTGCTTGTGTGGGGAGAAATTAAAACTGCTTTACTTCTAGAGGACACCTTGGCCAGGTATGCTGTACTTTGTTGAAGTGTTTTGTTTTTGTTCTTTTCTCAATAAGATAAACATATTATCATATACTCTCCTGACTTACTGCTAGAGATACATTTTCTATTATTCCAATGGGATTTTTTTAGGATTCTTTCTTATTTATATTTTGAATCTCTCTTTGTCTTCAAATTTTAATAGTTTGACCATAGTATGTGATAGAGGATGTCACTTTTTGTTGTAATATGCCTGGATGTATTAACACTCTGATCTGGGATTAAGAATGGCATGCTTTTAAGGTCATGGAGATATTGAAGCTTGTTGCAAGACAGTAAGGCTGACATACATTTCAATTTGAGTGTGCACATTATATCAGTAGAAAAGTCTACTTTTCAAGCTTTGCTAAGTTAAGTTTATCATAACCATGCCTGTGTCACCCACTCCCTTTGTTTAGATTTGTAGGGTATTCAAAACCTAATACTCTAAACATATGAAAGGATATTGGTATCATTGGGATGGTTAGGGTTCTTATAAATGTTTAAGAAATTACAGATGAATCCAACATGAAAGTACCATGGAAAACACATGTCCACTAAAGTCACATAGATTGATTGTTTAACAAGTGCTACAACTAATTGCCTGCTTTTTAAAAATTTATTTGACAGAGTTAGACAGTGAGAGAGAGTGACAGAGAGAAAGGTCTTCTTTTCATTGGTTCCTCCACAAATGGCTGCCATGGCCGGAGCTACACTGATCCATAGCCAGGAGCCAGGTGCTTCCTCCTGGTCTCTCATGCGGGTTCAGGGGCCAAAGCACTTGGGCCATCCTCCACTGCCTTCCTGGGCCACAGCAGAGAGCTGGACTGGAAGAGGAGCAACAGGAACTAGAAACCGGTGCCCATATGTGATGCAGGCACTGCAGGCAGAGGATTAACCAAGTGAGCCATGGTGCTGGCCCCCCTAATTGTCTGCTTAATGTCTAACAAGTTACTTACCTTCTCAGTAGCTCCTTTTCCACTTATTCCAAATACAATTACTTAAGTCAAATTCACGTTCCTTCAAGTCCTGGCTGCTCCATCTCCAACCCAGCTCCCTGATTATGAACATGGGAAAGCAGCAGAAGATGGCCCAAGTTCTTGCATCCCTGTACCTCATGGGAGACTGGGAAGAAGGAAGCTCCTTGCTTCTAGCTTCCGATTGGCCAAGCTGTGGCTGTTGTGGCCATTGTGGAGTTAATGAACCAGCAGATGGAAGATACTTATCTCTTTGTCTCTGCCTCAGCCTCTCTGTAACTCTGTTTGTCAAATAAACTAATAAATAAATGTTCAAAAAGACAACAAATAGTTAAGAAATGTGTAGGATATTCAGTTTTCTGAGCTGGTGAACACAGACTGAGTTACAAAACCTATTGTTTAAACTGATAGAGAAAGCATACACAGGGTATAATGGAACATTTCTGTACCTGCTGTGGATCTGAGATGCTAAAAATATCAGATTTCTTCAGATATGAGAAAGCTATCATAGAGTGCAGGAAAGAAATTTTTCATTTGAATATCCTTAGAAATGCCTAAAGCCATTTTTCTGGAAAGATTGAACATGGGACAAACATACATGCAATTCCTGTTCCTATGATATGGTCCTATGTTGGAAAAATGCTTTTGAACTCATTCTGAGATCAACAGTCCTAGAATTCTCCTGTGAATTTTAGCTACACATATTTCTGTTTAAAAATTTACAAGTCTGAGCTCTTGATTTCTGTGTTGGGGGATCAGTTCCTTACAATTTTCACAGAAAAATGAACATCCTATGAATTTCTTAACTTCTGTCCCCTGGTTCACTCCCTGAATGACCCGCAATGGCTGGAGTTGGGCTTATCTGAAGCCAAGAGCTTGGAACTTCTTCCATGTCTCCCACCAAGGTGGAGGGGCCCAAGGACTTGAGCCATTTTCTATTGCTTTCCCAGGCCATAGCAGAGAGCTGGATCAGAAGTAGAGCATCTGGAACTTGAACCAGGATGCCCATATTGAATGTCAGCATTGCAGGTGGCAGCTCTACCTGCTATGCCATTGCACCAGCCCCAATGTTTCCACTCTTTAAATAGTATATTTAGGAGGCTGGTGTTGTTTTGCAGTGGGTAAAACTGCTGTCTGTGATACTGGCATCCCATATTGGTACCAGTTCATGTCCCAACTGCTCCACTTCTAATGCATCTCCCTGCTAAAGCCCTGAGAAACACATCATAAGCTGACTCAAGTGTTTGGACTCCCGATACCCACATGGGAGACCCATATGAAGCTTTGGATAATGTCTGTTGAGTTTGTCTTGGCCCAGCCCTGACCGTGGTGGATATCTGGGGAATGAATCAGTAGATGGAAGATCTCTCTTTGTCTCTGTCTCACCCTCTCTCTCTGTAACTGACTTTCAGATAAATAAATAAAATAAAATTTCCCTTCCACTGGCTCAATACTTACTGTCTGCAACATCCAGGCTGGTACAGGCAAAACCAAGAAATGTGAGCTGTTTCTAGGTTTCCCACATGGTTTCAGAGGCCCAAGTATATGGACCATCTTCTGCTTCTTTTGCAGGCACATCAGCAGGGAGCTATATAGGAAGTAGAGTAGCCAGGGCTCAACCAGTGCCCATACATGTGGCATAGCTTAACTTGCTATGCCACAGCACTGGTTCCAATGTACTTTCAAAAACCCAAAGCCTTAACCCTAGGATAAGAACTAAATAGACCAATAACCAAGACAGAGATTGAATCTATAATAAAGACCAGTCTAACGAAGAAAAGAACAGGGCAAGAAGGCATCATGCTGGATTCTATCATACATTTAAAGAACTAACTACAATTCTCTTGAAACTATTCAAAGGAGTTGAAAACAAGGGAATACGCTCAAGCTCCTTCCATGAGGCAAGCATCATGTTAACTCCAAAACCAGAAAATGATAAAAGAAAGAAAGAAAACAGTAGACCAATATCATTTATGAACATAGATGCAAAAATCCTCAACAAAATACATGTTAATAGAAACCAACAACACATCAGAAGGACCACTCGCAAAGACCAAATGGGATTTATTCTTGGTATGCAGAGATGGTTCAACATATGCCAATCAATAAATATGATATATCATATTAATAAACTGAAGAATAAAACATATAACTATTTCAACAGATGCAGAGAAAGCATTTGATAATAAAGCATCCTTACTGATAAAAAAGAACTTTAAGCAAATTGGGTATAGAAGGAACATTTCTCAACACAATCAAGGGGCTATATGACAAATCCAACACCAGCATCAAATTAAACAGGGAAAGTTGGAAGCATTCCAACTGAGATCTGGAACCACATTCATCACTGCTATTCAATATGTTTCTACAAATTTTAGCAAGAGTCACTAGACAAAGGAAAAAAAAAAGAAATCAAAGGGATACAAATTGGAATGGAGGAAGTCAAATTATCCCTGTTTGCAGATGACAGAATCCTATACATAGGGGAAACAAAAGACCACACTAAAAAACTTTGGAGCTCATAAAGTTGTTTGGTAAAGTTGCCAGATAATAACATTAAACACAAACAGAAGTATCTTTTGTGTACAATACCATGGCTAAGAACAAAGTTGTAAAATTAGTGTCATTCACAATATACTAATCTTATCTTAAATACCTTGGAATAAATTTAACTCAGGATGTGAAAGGGCTCTACAATAAAAATTATAAAACACTAATAAATAATAATAAATAAGTAATAAATACATAACTAATAAATAATAATAAATAATAAGGAAATAAAAGAAGGCATGAAAGAATGGAAGAATCATCCATGTTCTTGGATTGGAAGAAATAATATCAAATGTTCATACTACACAAAGCAACTTTCAGATTAAATGTGATACCAATCAAAATACCAAAAGCATTTTTCTTAGATTAAGAAAAAGAAATTTTAAAATTGACATGAAACCCCAAATATCCAAGGAAATTGTAAACAATAACAAGAAAAAAAAGCATGAGGCATGATAATACCACACTTCAAGACATACTAGAGGGCAGTTATAATCAAAACAACCTGGTACCAGCGCACAAAAATAAATGTGTAGACCAATGAAATAAAATAGAACCCCAGAAATTAATCCACACAACTACAACCAACTAATCTTTGACAAATGAGCTATAATTAATCCCCGAAGAATATACAGTCTATTCAACAAATGACATTGGGAACATTGGATCAACACAAGCAGAAGCATGAAATGAGACCGCTACCATAAATCTTATACAAAAGTCAACCCAAAATGTATCAAGGATTGAAATCTATGAAGTGAAGATCTCAAAGTAGTATAGAAAACATTAAGGAAATTCTGCAAGACATCGGCACAGGCAAAGACTTCTTGGAAAAAAAAAAACAAGAAGCACAGGTAGTAAAGGCAAAAGTTGAAAAATATAGTTACATTAAACTGAGAAGCTTCTGCACAGCCAATACAATGTTCAACAAATTGAAGATACTACTGAAAGGAAATATTTGCAAATTATGCATCTGATGATGAATTAATATCCAGCGTCTATAAAGAACTCAAAAATAATAAAATAAACACCCAAGTTATAAAATGGGTAAAGAACATGAGCAGGCAGTTTTTCAAAGGATGAAATACAAATGGTCAAATACACATGAAAAATGCTTAGGATGACTAGCTGTCAGGGAAATGCAAATACAAACCACAGTTTGATCTCATCTCATCATAGTTAAAATTGTTGTCAGTCAAAAATTTTAAAATATCCTGGCAAGGATGAGGGGGAAATGATACATTACACATACACTGTTGAATGGAATGTAAAATAGTACAACCATTATGAATGACATTATGGAAATTCCCTCAGAACTCTGAAAATAGATCTCTCATATGACCCAATCATCTTATTCCTGGAAATTTACCCAAATGAAATGATATCAACACATGAAATTTGATATCAACACATGAAATTATTTGTACCTCTGTGCCTTTTGCAGATTAATTCACAATAGTTAAGATATGGAATCAACCCAAGTGTCCATTAGTTGGTGACTGGATAAAGAAAATGTGGTATATATGCACCATGGCAAACTACTCAGCCTTAAAGAAGAATGGAATTCTGCATTTTGCAACAAAATGGATACAACTGGAAACCACTCTGCTCAGTGAAATTAGGAAGTCCCCAAAAAGACCATTATCATATATTATCACTTAGGTATTAAACTAGAATACAAAAAATGTGTAGGAATGAAATGGATATCTTGTTTGTTGCCATAGCTGTTGTTTATACTGCTATGAACTATGGTCTTTCTACTTTTTACTTGTTGAATATTATAGTTAGTGGTGCATTAAGCCTGTGATTATAGCATAATTAAATTATGTTTTGGCAAAAATTAAAAGGAATAGAAAGGAGGAAAAAAGAGGTTTGGGGTAGGGAAAGATGGCGTGTGGGAAGTATGATCATCTTCTTAGAACTATACTTAACAAAGACATGAAATCTGTTCTGTTTACATTAATAAAAATTCTAATAATATTCCTTTCACAAAACTATGTAATGTACCCCTTAAGATCTTCACATTAGAATTTACTTGATTATTTGAGATATTTGAATGTTTTGCATACCAGCAGAAATTTCAGAGAGTAGTGCAACCTAACTAGTTCATAAAATATTTTACTATGAGAATAAAATGGAGGAATATAAGTAGAAGTCTTTGTAAGCTACCTTATAGTTATCATTTCTATTTTTATATTACCTGAGTAAACAAGCCTGAATGTCTTGTGGTTCATAACAACATCATGGTGAGTTGTTCAGTGTGTTAGAAGTTCAGTGCATCAAAATAATTTGTGTGTATCTCCTGTGAAAGTGGTAGGTCCATTGGTTATGCTTTTGGAGCAAATGAACTAATACACATATGAAGATAGTAATGTTTGTTCATAACCATGGTGTGTTAGTGTCTCTGTGGTTGCAACAATAAAATACCCTAAACTGAATGATTTACTCAACAAAAATTTCTTTCTCCCAGTTCAGAGTCTAGAAACACCAAGTTCAAATGCTGGCTAAGTTGGTACCTTCTAAGTGCTCTCTTCCTCTTTTTAAAGTTGCTACTTATTTATTGTGTCATCATATAGATTTTCCTCAGTGCCTGCAGGCAGACAGAGGCAGGGTATCTCTTCCACTGATAATCACAATGTGAGGGCCCGACCCTCATGATGTTATCTGGACCTATTTGCCTGTCAAATTCTCCATCCCAAAGAACATCACATTCTCTGGGTTTGAGCAGAAAAAAATATTCACTGTATTATAATATATGCCTAGATTTCCAAACTTAATGTCCTATTGCAGAAACTGTATTCATTTCAACAGTCCACACTGAACCTATTGTAATTAACTCTAAATCTAAAATTTAAACTCATTTAATTATTCTCTAAATCAGATATCAATTTGATGTGGGCTATGATTTGACATGAGCTATGATTTATCCTCAGGCAAAATTGCTCTCTAGCTGTGAACCAATGAAACCAAAGTTATTTGCTTCCAAAATATGATGATGGGGTAAAGGATAGACTTTCCCATTCCAAGTGGACAAATGAGAAAGAAGGAAAGTGTGATGGGTCCTAATGAAATTGGAAATGTACCAGAGCAAATATTATCAGATTGTAAAAAATGGAAAATAATTCTCTTTAATTAAGTACTCTGCTTTTGAGAACTAGTGAATGGAAGCATTATTCACATGACCCTATAAAGAGAAATTTGGCTCCTCAAGGCCCTCTGTAGTTCCACTTCACGTATCTGATGGCCACACCCAGATAATTCACAAGGGTAGTCCTGGCCCTAAGGCTTTGGTGAGAAGCTATATGGAACCCAAGGTGGTGGCCCAAATGATATCAAATCATCTTTATGGCATCCTCTATTACTGCGGGATTTCAAACATTTATATCCCAACAGCTTGAGGATTCCATCTAACTCAAAATGTTCATGATCTTGGGATAGTCCTTAAATTCTGCAAGAATACACATGCTATTCTTCCATTCCTTAAAAAAATTTGGTAGAGGCTACAATTGTCTTTGTCACTTTAGAAATCAAAGAAGACTACTGCCTTCACTGGAGTCAACTGCCTCATGTCTGTAATTAGCTCCATTCCCTGGTAGAAGACAAAACTTCCACCAATTTTTCTAATAGTCTACTCTAGTTTTCCATCTGAGCCTCCATCTATGATCACCACAACCACACTTTTTCTGATGTTATGGACTGAATGTTTGTCTTCCATACATATCAGAGTATTTCAATAAACTTGTGGAAAATTAAAATATATGTTTATTATGCTGAATTGTTTAACCATCTGATATTACAAAGAGAACAAATTCAATATAGTTCATAGGTATGATAATTAGAAAAGAGATTCTTTTTTGAGACAATTTTTTAAAGATTTATTTATTTTATTTGAAAGACAGAGGTACAGAGAGGGGTAGAAACCGAAAGAGAGGTCTTCTATCCATTGGTTCAATCCCCAGATGGTTGCAAAGGCCGGAGCTGTGGCGATCCAAAGTCAGGAGCCAGGAGCTTCTTCTGGGTCTCCCATGTGGGTTCAGGGGCCCAAAGATTTGGGCCATCTTCTATTGCTTTCATAGGCCATAGCAGAGAGCTAATCAGAAGAGGAGCAGCAGGGACTTGAACTGGCACCCAAATGGATTGCTGGCGCTTCAGGCCAGGGCTTTAACCCACTGCACCACAGCGCCAGCCCTGAGATGATATTTTTAATTTATACTATAGCCAAGGGCCTAATTTTTAAAGAAAAAACCTATTCATGTAAGGCATCTTTAATAAATTTATCGAAAATACAAATAAAAACTGTATGTGGCACACAATTCTTTGCACCTAAATAAACATACACTTTTGTTATTCAGCAAATTACTGAAATATGATGCTGACATTTGGGCATGAGGTATTTGAATAGTAATTAATATTATATATAGCAATGAATGTGTGTCTTTTAGAATTTGTAGAATAACAGGAAGAGATAATGAATGCAATGTGTCCTTCCACTGAATGAGCATGCTGAAGAAAATCCATGTCATGACATGCTGAGAAAGTACCAGTCCTGAAGATAGAACCTTCATCACAAACCAAATTAGCCAGCACCTGGATTTTAAATTTCTAGTTTTCAGAACCGTGGGAAATAATTTTACTTTGTTTTAATGACCTCATCTGATTATTACATTTTGGAAAGAGATTCAACAAGTACCTAACTGGATATTTGAAGTGTATTTGGAACTGGATAGTGGAGTACAGGCTAGAAAGCTTCTAAAATACATCCAAAAAATATGGACATAAAGAATGACTCTTGTGTGGTCTCAGATGGAAATGAGAAACATATTATTAGAAACTCCGAGAGCAGTGATTCTTTTAATAATGAACATGGTTCTAGCCTTTAGTGGAAGAATAAAAATGTAAGCAATGCAGTTATATATTTATGTCATTCGATCTGGAAGTTTGAATTGTAATTAAATATTTCTTATGTCCAGGAACTCTGTGGGTAAACAGCCAGTAATATGCTGTTGGGATCTGAGGTACTGCCTTGGTAGCTGAAGTCTCTATAATCCATCTGACAAAATATTGGTCACGATAGATGAGAGAAATTTTATTGAATATAGTTTTTTCCCCATAGAAACCTTCTATTTAAGGAATGCAAACTTCACATATTTCATAAGTACAACTTTAGGAATATAGTGATGCTTCTCACCATACCCCTCCTCCTACTATTACTCCTGCCCCTCATCATTCTTCCTCTCCCATTCTAGTCCCATTCTCCACTAAGATCCATTTTCAATTAACTTTATACACAGAAGACCAACTCTATGCTAAGTAAAGAGTTCAACAATTTGCACACACCAAAAAAACTATTCCTCAACAGTCAAGACAAGGGCTGTTCAAAGTCATTGCACCACAAAGTGATTGCACTGATGCTTCTTTTGGGTCTTCCATGTGGGTGTGGAGGCCCAAGGACTTGAGCCATCTTCCACTGCTTTTCCCAGGCCACGGTAGAGAGCTGGATTGGAAGTGGAGAAGCTGGGACTCAAACTGGCACCCATATGGGATGCCAGCACTGCAGTCTGTGCTTTACCTGCTATGCCACAGTGTTAGCCCATGGGAATATATTCTGTAGTTTCAATCAAGTGTTATGTTCTCTTAGTCTTTGTTTCTTATGATCTCATCCTGAAAGGATGAATGAGCTTAGTTTAAAGTTCAATAGAAGACAAAAGCTTACAAGTCCTCTAGGGCAGACAGCAATAAGCCATCAATGGGCCTTTCTGTGGCAGAAAGCACTCCTTGGACAGCCTTATCATTTGGACTCAGATCGCTAAGCTGGCATTTCAGTTGCTGGTCTAGCCTTGTTCTTTAGGTCAGGCTTTCTAGAGTCAATTGTGTGTCTGCACACACAGCACTGCACCAGTGACAAAGCCTGTGGAGTATGAGAGTGTCTACTGCAGCCCATATCTGAAACTCAGTGGAGATTGGAGTGGAGTTTGATGCTGTGGTTAAGCCATGACTTGGGATACCCTCATCCCATTTCCAAGTACCTGATGTGAGTCATGGCTCCCCCTTCCAACCCTGCTTTCTGCTAACACACACTCTGGGGAGGCATCGGGAGACAGCTCAAGTACTTGCATCCCTGCCACTTGGGAAACATCCAGATGGAGTTAGGGGCTCCTGGCTTTAAAGTGACCCTCTTCTGGCTCTTGTTGGCATTTGGGGAACAAGCAGTGGCAAAAACCATGTCTCTTTCTGTCTCTGACTCTGTCTTTCTATCCCCCATCTCCATCCTCAAATTTTTTTTTAAGTTTCACTGAGAATATGGTTAAAATATAATGTACATTTCACTGAATTTTGAAGCATCCTCAGATAGTGGGAAACTTCAGTATAATTTTTCACTGTGTCTCTATCTTGGAATGAGATCAGTTTGGCATGAAAATTTCTTCTGAGTATTCCTGTGAACTCTAAATGGAGTGTAAGTGTGAAAAATGACCTGTTAGGGTGGAAATGAGAACAGCGAGAAGAAGAAAAATTATCTGCTAATGCTCATCACATGACTCCTCTTTATTTTACTTTGCTGCATGCAAACTCCCACAAACTGCATGATACAAAAGATACTCATAATCTCAGTTTCCATTTGGAATAGGCTGATAAAACTCAGCAGATGTGTTGGGAGATTATTCTGAAGCCCTCACTTTTAGTGTCTTGGCATTCCGTTCTGGAGTTTCTAGGAAAGAACTGACATCTGATTTCATCCAGCATACTAAAATAACCCATCACATTTGCAAAGAACTCAAATTTTTGTACTGTCCTCTATGCCTCTATGTCTCCCACTGATCAGCCATGGGTCTGGTCATCCTCAGCCTTGAGTTTGCAATACCTTGTCATGAATATTCTGCTTGTCAAGTCTCCTGGGACTAGCTGACTAGAGCAATCAAAGCCAATCTTCCTCTCTTATTTCACTAGATCTACTATGTGAAATTACCACATATTTGGGATGCTCTGATATCAAGCCATGTCACTTTGCCCATTGATAAATGAACCTGCTTCATTCAATGAGGATGCAAATATGCCAATGCAGTGGTCCAGTGTGTGGTCTTTGTAGCATCCCACTGGCAAGCAGTTATGCTCCCTTACTGAAGAAGCCCCTCTAGGGCCAGCACTGTGGCATAGTGGATAAAGCCACCACCTGCCGTGAAGGCACCCTAAATGGGTGCCAGTTCATGTCCTGGATGCTCCATTTCCAATCCAGCTCTCTGCTATGGCCTGGGAAAGCAGAAGATGGTCCAAGCCCTTGGTCCCCTGCACCTACATAGGAGACCCAGACAAAGATTATGGCTCTTGGCTTTTGTTCAGCCCAGTCATGGCCATTGTGGACATTTGGAAAGTGAACCAGCAGCTGGAAGACTCTCTCTCTCTCTCAAATATAAAATTATGTGTAACATCACATATACTTGAGCACTCAGACAGCCTCTGTGGTTGTCATTGTCCAAAATTCTGAGATTCATTGGAACACATAATTATAGCTCCTGCCAGACATTTTGCAGCCTTCACTGGCTCATATTGAGCTCCCTCCCCACAGCTGTAACTTGTCTTTCCTCCCCACCCTATCAAAACACACTGAGTTGAGGGCCTCATATGTGGTCCAAGGTGCCCAACAAACTAATGAAAGACCAAGATTGTGATTTGCTTATTTGACTGAATGTACATATTTATGAGTACTCATGGATGTCTTTCAAATAGAAACAATGATGGGTGCAGAATAGAAGAAAACTAAAGTGAAGGAAAGAAATGTGTTTTAGCTGTGAGGTATGTGTGCCTGTATATGTTTGTGTGTCTGTGTGTGTATCTATTTGTGTGTATGTGTATGTCTGTGCATATTTGTGCTATGTTTGAGTGTGAGTATCTGAAGGAGAGATAATTGGAATACAAAATTTTATCCCTATAGTTGAAACAATATGTGGAGACTTTGATGAGTCAAACTGATGTCCAAGATTGATTTTGAATTATTTCCAAAAATAAAATGGTGAATAGTTAAATTCTTGAAAATAAAGATGGGTTACAACTATTGGTCAGTTAACTTGGCTTTCCTAGACTTTGTATGTTGCAAAGATGAATGATATTCAGTAGAAACTATTTTTCAAGTTCTAAGTATGTGTCCTTTCATGGACCAGCACTACGTATTCTAATATTTTACCATAATACTTTCTCTTGAGTCTCTGGCCATGTCAGAACATCACTAATGCTCTCCAATATCTCATGTTGTTCAGCTGAGGTTCCTTATGTCAACTGCATGAATGCATTTATATATAAGACTATCACATTGAAGTCCTTTCTGCAGCTACTGGAACACAGGTTAAAACCACAGGAATACCACTGCATACTCATTAGAAAGCCCACAATAAAAAAGCTCGTTGATGTGCAGTGTTGATTATGATATAGGAAATTGGGAGTCTCCTCCATTGCTAGAGGGAAGTTAAACTGGAATTGTGTGGTGACAGCTCTTAGAGCAGTATGACAATTTCTCAAGAACTTAGATGCATACTTAGCTGTTTGGGCCTCTGTATGGGATACAAAAACTGGCTTATAATCAAAAAAGATTTACATCTCACAGTTCTGGAATTTTCACTGTTCTGGTTGTTGATAGGTTGATTGTCTGGTGGAAAGGATAAGGACGCACTTTGGGGCCTCTTCTATGGAGAAACCAATCCAACCCTGGAAGCTTTTCTTTCATGACTCCCAGGAACCTCACCTTATGATACCTTATGATGAGGGATCAGAATTTCCACATAACAATTGGGGATGCACAAACATATGAATTGCATATCACAGCAATACCTATTATGTAATTAGGCAAACGTATTCACTAGGTCTCACACAGTGAAATCAAGAATTGCAGCATGGGGAACTGTTTAGAAGGAAGGTGGTATGATCCATTGAAATCACTATTCAGGCCTCACAAGCACTTCAGATCCCATTACTCATAACTAACTAAAAATAGGCTTTAACTTGCCTGAAAAAAACTTAAAGTCATTTTATGAATTTTCATTTAATCCCACAGCAAAAAGATATCAGCCCTACGTGTTTTCTACTTGAGCGATGTGTGATTACTGGACTTGCTCTTTCCATCTAAAATTTAGTTGTGTTAACTTCCTAACACAGTGGCTTTGGAAAATAGTTTTTCTATAATGAATGATTTTCAAACAATAGGATGACAGAATGGAAAATGATCATTTTTCATATAGCTATTCATGTAGCTTACTAAAAAGATAACATAGTAATTCCCCCCCTTATCTTTACATGTCATTAAAATTTGGGTTCAGCTTTAGGTAAAATATTTTGCAGTCTAGATCATGTTGAGATCTATCTAAGTTTGATTCTCTAAGGATTAAATATTTTCCAAAAAAATATAAAATGAACAGTCACCAGTGGAAAGTAAACTAGGATCATTGCCAAGTACCTGTCTATGAATATGAGGTGATCCCAGAGTGCTGTTAAGTGGGACCATCTCCAAAAGTAGCATATTGCAGATGATATGGAAAGTTAAGGCTACTACCTTTTACACAGTTGATACTGAATACGTAATAGTCTGCTTTTTAAAAAGAATTAAAAACAAAATTTATTAGAGTCAAAGACCTCAAGCCAGAGCAGTGTGGAAGGGGGTTGCAATAGAATAAAAACCCAAAGGACCCCTTGGCACTGAGGTTTTAAGTACAATTTGGAAGGAAAAATACTTGGCAATCAGATTGGCATTCAGTTGCCAGGTGGGGGCACAACCCATCAAAAGAAAACATTATAATTCTTTATCTTGTCTGGCTTACTCACAATAAAACAAACAAACAAAAAAATCCAGAATGTTTGATAGGTAACTTGTTTTCACAATGAGATTTTATCTCATGAAGAGCTCCATTGCTCTTCTCATGGTGAATTTGGGATATTCCAGAAAGTGGGCATGCAGGCACTTTGGACCTTGCTAAAGATAATTTTTTGGGGAAACAAACATTCTATATCCCAGATTCTACTGGAACCACCTGACTGCCTATTGACCCATCTGACTCCTTACATTGCCTCTGTTCGGGGGGATTCATCTGTTACGGGGATTGGGGGATTACCACTCTGACTGTTTCATGTTGAAAAGCAGCATCATTGGGAAGGGAAGTCAAGACAGGAGTATAGCAGGAGGTGGCTTCTCAGCAGGAGGTGGCTTCTCCATAGGAATGCAGTGCCAGCTTGCAGAAACTGATTTCATTGAAGGTTTAATGTGCAAGGTCACCTAGAATTTTACTTTACAATTATGGAGAAAATGAAACTAACAAGCAGTTTAAATTCACCAGATCTAAAACCAAGGATAGAGTCTCTATTAGAAGCCCTAAAAAAGATTCTAAACCATGAGCAAGTTTTCTCATTGAGAGGCAAACAGGAATTGACAGAAAGGGCTTGAAAATAATCAGGTGAGATTTAAGGTCTTGCCAGTTATGAGGCCCAGGCCTACCTATCTCTTCACATGAGATACATCATAAGGGAGGAGTGAAATTCATTAGGGAACACACTCCATTGATTTCCATTACCTAGCTTTCCTGGGATGAGAGCTGGCCAGGTAAGGGCAGCTGACATCTCTAACAGGAAATTTATAGTTCTGCCTGAAAGGTTCCTGACCCTATTAAGAGGCAGTCCCAAGTAGTTAATTGCTGAGTAGGCACCAATGGCCAAAGTTGTTTTCTTTGGGTCAAAAGAAAAGTAGACTCAAATTCAGTTAGAATCTAAAAAGATGTCTTCGGTAAATAACAATCTCATGCATGAAAATTTGGTTCAACTGTATCGAGATTCGTTTTAAAATAATTTTTCTCTTTTGAAGTTAGGAAGATCAATGTCTTTAAAAACATTGCTTTGTAACTGGTCAAACTTGTCTTGCAACTTGGTTTAACAGGTTTCTGACAGCCATGGGTAATCAGTGTTTCTTACGGCCTCACTAAGGTGGATTTTACAATCTCTGGTTCAATGTCACTGATTTATAACTAGAGTTTTATAAAAAGGAGTAAAATTCCCCATAAATGTAATTTTTACCTTAATTCAGATAGAGGTATGATATAATATAAGCATCTTCAGTCATCTAGGTGTAATTGTTAAATGTAAATTGGACAAAATAAATAAGATAAATGTGTCTAAATATAAAATTTGTTACTGTCATAACCTTATATTTTATTGGAAATCTATTTGGTATGCTAACATGTTTTCATAAATTGTCTATGAAAATGGTTCAACTGCTCGAAGGTAACTAAGGCTGAAATTCAATGTGTCTTCTAATTTAGAAAATGTTGTCCTTATTTGGAGATTTCTAAAGGGTTATTCCAAAATCTAAATCAAGGAAATCAGCAGATGGAAAGCAAAAGCTATTAGCCTATTTGTCATAGAACTACAATCTAATCCTCTGTTAAAGGAATGAAGTATTTGCAATGCATATACTCTACTAAATATTTTGAAATAGTCTTAAAAATATGTTTAAAGCTGCAGCATCTCCTTTCAATAGTTTTGTTTACTTGGTGACTCTGTCAATTTTCTAGCAAGCTCTAGGAAGCTATCTTCTCTTCCCTAGTTCTGGCTCTGCTAAAGCTGTTCCAAGTTCTGGGATAATTCCATGTGTTAGCTAATTTAAGTTTTTATTTGTGAATCTTAGGATGACCAGAGGCAGATTTTGTTTTCTGTTGAAGTAGTCTGTCTGTTCTCTTACTGTCTCTGTTAAGCTTTATTTGTTTAAAAACAGCTGAGATTTTATTAAGAGCTTTGCATTGTTTAAATATGTGCGTATTTTAAAGCATTTTAATAATCACTTTGTATCAGTGATAAAATCTGATCTATATTTTGTCATGATGTTAACAGATCCTATTTCAACCAGATATTTGAGCCTTCTTGACATCCATGACAGGTATTCAAAAAAATCAAAATTCCAAATTATTGGATTTTGATATTTCCAGTTGGGCTCTTGGAACTATCAAAGGATATCTCTCTCATCTTGTAGAGATACCAACTACTAAGGCTATTTGGATTATATTAAAGGTACTGTCCCCATATGAAGCAGGAGGGAGAGGAGAGGGGGAAGGAGAGGGAGAAGGAAGTTAGGAAGTTAAAAATTCTGATGACCTTTTGCTGTTATCACACATGATGGTTATCTCAATAAGAAAGGCCCAGAGGCCTGAAAAGGCTAACTACTTTATAAATCCTACAGATACTTTCAAAACACTGTGTGGAATATGCAAGCACATATTCTTTTTAGATAATGAGTTTACAATTTTAAATATGACCATTTGAAGCCTTTGTCATCCAGATTTTATTCTCCAAACCCTAAAAATCAGATTTACTGCTCATGAAGCTAAAGCATTACTGGTTCTGTGTTTAAATGGACTTTTTAAAAATACTTATTACAGCATCTTCTCTTTCTTTTTTTTATTTTGACAGGTAGAGTTATAGACAGAGAGAGAGAGAGAGAGAGAGGCAGGTCTTCCTTCCATTGGTTCACTCCCCAAATGGCTGCTATGGCCGGTGCTACACAGGCCCAAAGCCAGGAGCCAGGGGCTTAATCCTGGTCTCCCATAGGGTGCAGGGCCCAAGGACTTGAGCCATCCTCCACTGCCTTCCTGGGCCACAGCAGAGAGCTGGACTGGAAGAGCAGCAACTGGGACAGAATCTGGTGTCCCAGGACTAGAACCCGGGGTACTGGCACCGCTGATGGAGGATTAGCCTAATGAGCCATCGTGCTGGCCCTCAGAATCTTTTCTAATAATTATTTTTCCCAATTACAATCATCTGAGAATTTTCAAAAACCATTCTAAGACTTCTTTTGAATAAAATAAAATGAAACACCCTTATTCTACCTATGAGAGTTCTCTTCAAAATAAAACAACGCAAACAACAACTACAATAACACTGAGGAAGATTTTCACAGAATACAATGGAGGCTGTCAGACAAAATTTGATTACATCTATAATCATGTAAAGTTAACTCACCGATATGCCAAAGAAAATTTATATCCCATATATGGCACACAACAGTTGACACTTGTCAGCTTATTCTGCCAGTTGGACTGGCCTGGAATCAGAACTGTGCCCTTCATAACTCTCCTACTACCTTTCTGAGCTGAGGAAGGTGAGACAGGATTGATTCAGACAATGAGACATCAGAACTTCATGAGCATCATAATCTCTTCAGCATGCTGGGGAACCAGGAACACCCATATTCAGAAGAACAGATGGGGATTAATGGAGTTGCTTTGTGTTTAAATGATTCCTGCTTCGAGGTGAATTTTACAAATCATAAAACACAAACAGATGTTATAAGTTAAAAATAGAGAAAGTCAAATCATTAGGTAAATGCAACTTGAAGACACAGGCTCTCATCATGAAACAGGTCAGTTACTATGGTTTAATAAAACCCTGAAAACAAATGATCATTGTGGCTGCACTGTGTGCATGTGCATGCCTGTGTATGTGTACCTGCCTGCACTTGTGAACATGTGTATATGTATATGTGTATGTTCATGTGGATGTATTTTTAAAAGCCTCCATGAACTGTCAAGACAGGAATTTTCAAACCAGAGGACTTTAGCAGGGAAATCTTCAGAAAAGTCTAGTGATTCTGCAACTGGACTTGTGCTGAAAATCTTTGCCAGGCCTATGGACCTGAATTTTTGATAGCTTTCCAAGAAGTAGGAAAAAAAGACAAAGTCAGTGCATGGAAAAAATGAGAAATCAATATTTGCAACCTCCCTGATGCCTGGGCCTTTGTGTAGTGATGAGTTTAGTGGCTATGCCTCCATTGCAGTGGGCGATGGACCTATTCCTTCACCCCTAGAGTGACCTGGAATAAGCTCCCTCAGACTAAACTATAGGCTCTTCTGGATTTGACACTGGGGGATGACCACAAATCCCCAGTGTTCTAAAACAAAGTGCATGAGCTAAAATCAACACAAGCCATGCAGAAACAGCATACGTGAAAGAATGAGAATGATGACACAGTTTGAAGTCCATAATGCATTTAATTCAAGTTCCAGAAACAAGAGAAAATTGAGAAGACAGTATTTAAAATGATAGTTGATGAGAAATTGCCAATACTGTCAGAAGACACTGATTCAAAAATTTCTAAAACCCTGTGAATATGAGAATTTTCAATGAAGTTCTGGAAAAATCACAATTAAGCTGGAAAACAATTGAAACAAACTGGAAAACAATTGAAATAATTGTTTTAATATCCAGTCATAAAAGGCAGATTGTCTCCTAATGAGTTAATTGAGTAAGTTCATACTAGTAGAAGACACAAGGATGTTGAATAACGTATTTAATATGCTCAGGGGAAGCCAGTCAAAGATTCCATGCCTAGATGATGCATCTGTTACAAATGAAAATGAGATGGTGGTTTGCCCTTTGGCCTCCCAGATTTGTGCCACGCCTTTCAGTGTCTGGTCTGATCCATTCAGGATCCAGCTCTGACTCCAGTTTCCTGATCTTGCTCACCCTGGGAAGTAGCGGGTGATATCCAGTTGTGAAGTGGTAAAGTGGTGAAAAACATCATATGCATGCCATCCAGTTTCAGATGATCATGAGGCAGGGCTTCCAGACTATCACATTGGATAATGTGACCAGCTCTCTAGACCACAGCAGGCAATTATTTTCAGGAAAACTGAATACCATAGGGAAGGCAGCAAGAGAAGAGTGCTCATAAGCAGCCTTATTCCCATATGCTAGCTTGAAGAAAATGCAGAATATGGACCTTCACCACTTCTGCCCCCAAGTGATTTATGGGGTACTTCTCTTAAAGGGGAATGTTAGGTAGAAAGGTGGAGAAAAGCAAACGTGTTTCAGTTGAGCCCATTAAGGTCTTACATCAAGTCCAGTAGAGAATTAACCACACTGGGACCTTGAGATCTTTTTCCCAGTGTTATCAGAGAAGCCAACCTCCGTATACTTATGCATAAGCATAAGTATAATAATTTATCTGTATATTCCATCATCAGATGGCTGGCAAGTGAATGGCAAGAAATAAGACAGAAGACTTTATCCTATCCTTTCTCAATAATTTATATAAAGAATTGATCAACAGGAACAGCTGTGCTCATGAAACTCATGCGAGATGAAAAAAGCCACATTACTGAAGTGTGCCGGAAGTCCATAGACCAATGAAACCTAAAGTGCTGGAGGACATAGAAGCACTAGGTCTTACTGTACAGTGACATCTTACTTGTATCCAATTCCAAATGAAAGAAAACTTTTAAGATCACATATGCAATAACATTGAGTGCCCTGTGGGTAGCCCACAATGTTTTGGACAATGTGGAGCAAGGTGTCACCCATGACAAGAGTTCAAGGAACCCTTTGGCTGCCCCATGGTGAACTTTGAGGTCAACATTTTTCTTCCAAATTTACAGATGGTTTGGTTTCTGTCAAAATCCATCAGGCTAGCAAAAGAGAAGGGTGATCCATAAAGCTTTATCCTCTAAATGGTCATGAAGGATCTCAAAAACTGGTCCTGTGTATCTATGTGTGCCTTTTTATGAAGGTGGTTACATACACTATGACATCTTATCCTTGAATATCTATGTATTCTCCAAAATCAAAATATATTATTGTATAAGCATCATATTGTCCTCACATGAAATTGAACATTGGTATATTGTCATCTATTATTCCAGTTTATCACTTACTCATGTAATGCTTCCACTGTGGGGACAAAATCCACTACAGGCTCAGGTGTTGCATTGAGCTCATCTTGCTCAAAATTGCATTGACATCCAATGTCAAAGACTTTCAGGAAAGAATTGAACTTGGAGGGCTGAACCTTTTAAGAGATCCATATATGCCCTCCCCATTTTTTTATGCTGCTGGAAGTAATAACTTCAGTTGTATAAAATTTGGTGTGTGAAATTGTGGTACACTATACGAGATGTTCATAGTGGTGACCAGGCTGCCATAGATATCCTATGTAACTTCATTCTTTACAGCAACTCTTGATCACAAAGAAGGGTATTTTCAGTGGAAAATACGGTAGTCCAACGAAGTTATTTCCCAACATTTATCCATAGCCAACCAAATTTTATGAGTAGTTTCCAATCACCAGAGAAAGTGCCTGAAGGTTTCAAGATTAGAGTCCTTCTATGAGTCAGTGAACTCTTGTCTCTGCCTGCTATGCTTTGTGTTGAACCAAATGATTGCATTTACAAGTCTTAAGGAAAATCACCCTGGAACTTTTCATAATCAAATTTACCTAGACATAATTTATATAACATATACACACAGAATGCTATTCATTCATATCTAAAAATCAATTTCCCTCTTATTTTATTGTATATTACAGACACTTAGCATTTCCTATAGTAAAGCTCTGGTGCCAATTGATTCAGTTTTCTAATTTTCTTTTATCTGAAAATCTGTACAGTTCAACTTCACCTTGAATGAAATTTTTGCTGAATGTGGAAAATATGTTTTAGCTAGAATTTTCATTTCTGTACCTTGTGGATATCTCACTGTCTTTCTGAAGACTAGTCATTTTTCCATAATGATGATTTGTATGTGTCTATTCTTTTTTTTCTGTCATTGTTTTTTAGGGTTTTCTCTATTTCTGGCTTATAGTAATTTGATAATATGTAAAAGTGTGATTTTCATTGAATCTATTCTGTTTGGTATTTAGTGAAATCTTTGAGTTTCTACATTTTTGCCTTTGTTACATTTCAGTAAATTTTATTGTGGCTTCAAATCTTTTTTCCTGTCCCATTTTTCACTTTCTCCAATTCTGCGATTCAAGTTATAGATGGTAAACATTTTGATCTCTGAATCTCTGATAATTTTTAATCATACTTTTATTCCTTATTGAGAGTGGCTGTTTCCTATTGATGTATTTTCAAATTCACTGTCATTTGTCATTTCAATTACACATTTTAGTCTACCTACTACATTGTTGTTGTTTTTTTTTTCAATTCTTTTCAACTTTTATTTAATAAATATAAATTTCCAAAGTACAACTTTTGGATTATAGCAGCTTTCCCCCCCATATCCTCCCTCCCACCCACAACGATCCCATCCATCTTTCACTCCCTCTCCCATCCCATTCTTCATCAAGATTCATTTTCAATTATCTTTATATAAAGAAGATCAACTTAGCATATACTAAGTAAATATTTCAACAGTTTGCACCCAAAGTGATCAGTTTCAGTTCATAATTAATCATAATGATACATTTAAATGTCAAAGGGATCACATAAATAAGACTAGTGTCTGCTAATAATAACTGATAGAATTAAAAAGTAGAAAACGATCCAACATGGGAAGCGGGATATACAGTAGACTCATAAAATGGCAGATGTCCTAAACAGCACTCTGGCCTCAGAACCTGCCCTTAAGACATTAGTTTACGGCTAAAAAGCCAATGCAAGTTTCTCAGGCATGGAAAGCCAAGACACTGTGGCAAAAAAAGAAAAAAATGACCTAAATGAAAGATCTCTGTGAGTGAGATCCCAGCGGAAAGAACACATCATCAAAGAAGGAGGTACATTGCTCTTTGTTTTTCTACTTTTCTGTTTCTGTATTGTGGTAGCATATATATTTTTCATTTTCAGCATCTTTATTTTTTTAATTTTGAAGTATATTAATAGCTGCAGTTTAATAATTTTAATGTGTATATTCTCTTGCAGTGATGTAATCAACTCTTGGCGATCTGACCATACAGAAATTCAATTACTTTTACATCTAAGTTAGTAGTTAGGCATTTCTTTCCTATATTAAAATCTGGTTTCTTATATACATGATGAATTGTTTTTTTTCTCACCTTGTTAATTTCATAATGCATTAAATAAAATTTTGTCAGATGCTTACTATTTATATGAGAATAGTGTCTTTAACAGTTCTTCTGTATGACAAATTGTATTTCTAAATATTTGTTTTGCAAAGGCAGCATTGCGATGGAAAGGTGCCTAAAATTTCATGGGAGCAATTGGAAAAGATAAGTCAATACACTGAAGTTAGCCAAATGCTACCATACTCGTCCAAACTTTGAGTATACTTTTGATATATTTAGTAAGGATCTCATCACAAAATTCCATTCAGCGAGTGGCTTAAAACACAGAAATTAATGTCTTAGAGTGTGGAGCCTTGACATCTGAGATGGAGGTATCAACAGGGTGAGTTCAGCTGAAGGCTGGGAGTGGACTGGATCCGCATCTCCCTGACAGCCTAGGGGTTGCCTTTACTTTTGTATGCATCCATACTTTTACTTTTAACAAAGATGCCAGTCATTCTGGCTCATAATACTCTCCTAATGGCCTTGTTTTTTCATGATTACCTCTGCAAAGTATTTATTTCAAATAAGGCCACATTCTGAGGTCCTGGGATTGGGACTTCAAATTATGGAACTTTGGGAGGACACAATTTAATTAATAACAGTAAAATTACTTCCTCTCCACTTAAGATGAGTTTTTTCCACAAACAATACTTTAAGGAGCAGAATGTCATTAACTTATGAAACACTCTCAGATGAGAAATCTTACCTTGTTTTAAAATGGACTTCATTGTCAAACCTCACACAAAGCATATTCCAATTAAAATAATAAATGAGTATTAAAGCTGAGCAGTGTGGAGCTAAAAAAGAAAACTAAAATTAAAAAAAGGCATTAGCCGGCGCCGTGGCTCAACAGGCTAATCCTCTGCCTTGCGGCGCCGGCACACCGGGTTCTAGTCCCGGTCGGGGCACCGATCCTGTCCCGGTTGCCCCTCTTCCAGGCCAGCTCTCTGCTGTGGCCAGGGAGTGCAGTGGAGGATGGCCCAAGTGCTTGGGCCCTGCACCCCATGGGAGACCAGGAGAAGCACCTGGCTCCTGCCATCGGAACAGCGTGGTGCGCCGGCCGCAGCGCGCTACCGCGGCGGCCATTGGGGGGTGAACCAATGGCAAAAGGAAGACCTTTCTCTCTGTCTCTCTCTCTCACTGTCCACTCTGCCTGTCAAAAAAAAAAGGCATTAAAACTGTAGAGTGAAGTGAAAACAAAAAGTTAAAGAAACCAGTGTTTATAGCCAAAATAACAAGCCATGCTAAAAAACAAATAATAAAAAGTCAATCTCTTAATCAGGTATGTGACATGTGGCAGGTGATGGGGGCTGCTATCTTGGGGTGGAGTCTGTTACCCATCTTCCAGTAAGGGCAAAAGTTCCCATGGGGGCCAGCATCTTGGTGACCTCATGACCTTCACGGGGGCTGCCATCTTGGCAACTACATGTTTCTGATGGAGGCCTCTGTCTTGGAGCAAAAGTCCACTCTCCAGCAAGAAATGGAGCCTCCAGGGTGTCTAATGCCCCATCTTCTTGACCAGGTTACCAGGTGATACCACCTGCTCCCAGCCAGAAATTACCAATTGAAAGCATGACTATTTGAAAATCAAAGATCCTGAGGCAAGCCAGAATTTTTGGTATCCTATAAAAACATCCATAAAAAGTCTTTTTTTTTTAATTTTTAAACTTAAAACGTATGTAAATTGTCCTTTAAACATATCACAAGTGACGTGGAAACTTTAATATGTTGATAAGTCCTCACAAATTGGCCCTCTGTGAAAATCTTTCATCTTTTTGTCCAAATTTCATTAATGTTAACATCACATTCTCACAGTTATCAAAATGAGAAACAGCAAGAAGTAAAAGTGATCCTTGCATTTCCCAAAAGCCACAAGTGACAACAGAAACCAAGAAAGCCACCTGAGTCCCATTGTTTGTAAAACTGCAGCTGCCTGAAGCAAACATTCTGCTCATTTGCTAAAAGGGCTAAACTGTGGGTCACCTTGAATAAAAACAGGCAAAGGCCAACTGGAGCTGTGGGTGTTGGCAGCTGCTGCTTAGGCTGGTGGGGTAGGGCAGGGCTGGCTGAAGCTAGGGCAGGGGTAGCTCCATGTGGGGCAGCTGCTGCAGTGGAAGCAGGAGACCCACATTGGTGAGATGCAAGGGGTGAAAGAGCAAGAGGGCCAGCAGTGACAGAGGCCTGAGTGGGGGCCACAGGTGCAGTTGGAGTGGCAACTCCCCATCCCATCTCCTCCATGTCAGCCTCTGCCCCCCTCAGGAGCATACTGGCAGCAGCTGGAGGGGCTGAGCACAGGCAAAGCAGCAGTGGGGGTCTCATGCCCAAACCAGAGTAGGAAACTGCCCCCCAAGCAGTGGATGAGGTGTGGCAGACCGACCTGGCCATGGCCAGGTGCACCATGTGACTACACATTCTCTAACTCTAAGGCACCTCCAAACACTGAGGCAGGAGGAAAGTGGGGTGCAGAAAGATTCTCAAAGGTTAGAAGTTGTGGAAAGTTATTTGAAAGTCTTTTACCATGTTGCTGGTCTTTAATTAGGTTCATGAGCTGGGAAACTATGCCCCCCACCCCCTGCATGATCTCATGTCATCACCTGATCTTACCTGTATATGCTCACTGTGTATCCACTTCCATTTTGGAAGCAGATAAAGGTGTGGAGCAACCTGAGCTTTCCCTTTGTCCTGCACCTCTGTGTGGGTGGCCTTCTGCTGGTCTTTAATGGATTGAACCAATATTAATAAATGGTACATCCTGTGGTCACCATCTAATATGGGTGACCTTTATTAATTATTTTAATATTAATATCTCATTGGTCCTTGTCATTAATTCAGAAAGACTTCTGAATATCAACTTGAATAAAACAGGCAACATGGTAAGTTTTAGCATTTATTTAGTGAGAGAAATACACAGGAAAGTTAATGAGGTTCTACTTCAGGGAAACAATTTTAGAAGTATGAACTGAGTCCATACCAGGAAGAGAACAGGCTGGGAACCATGTGGGAAAAATCCACAGGGCAGAATCACATTGAGCAATGTGTGCTGTTAGAAGGCCACCCACACAGAGGTGCAGGACAAAGGGAAAGCTCAGGTTGCTCCACACCTTTATCTTCTTCCAAAATGGAAGTGGATACACAGTGAGCATATACAGGTAAGATCAGGTGATGACATGAGATCATGCAGGGGGTGGGGGGCATAGTTTCCCAGCTCATGAACCTAATTAATTTAATCATATCTGGCTTCCTATATCACATTCATAAGTGAGAGCATTGCAGGGTATATATTCTGGGCTGACAGCTTTTTTAAATATTTGGACTGTGTGTCTCTATATTCTCTCCAAGCCTTTATGTTTTCTGAGGAAATATCAGTTGTCAATCTAATTGGAGATAACTTGAAAGTAATCTAGTGTTTCTGGTGCAGATTTTAAGATCTTTTACTTATGTTTTACTTTTGAAAATTTGACAATGTGTTGTGTTAAAAATATTTTCTGATCATTGCTTTCAAGAGTTCTATGTGCTTCCTGTAGTTGGTTGCCCTATCTTCCTCCAAAAGGTAATGAATTTTCGGCCGGCGCCGTGGCTCAACAGGCTAATCCTCCGCCTTGCGGCGCCGGCACACCGGGTTCTAGTCCCGGTCGGGGCACCGATCCTGTCCCGGTTGCCTCTCTTCCAGGCCAGCTCTCTGCTGTGGCCAGGGAGTGCAGTGGAGGATGGCCCAAGTGCTTGGGCCCTGCACCCCATGGGAGACCAGGAGAAGCACCTGGCTCCTGCCATCGGAACAGCGTGGTGCGCCGGCTGCAGCGCGCTACCGCGGCGGCCATTAGAGGGTGAACCAACGGCAAAGGAAGACCTTTCTCTCTATCTCTCTCTCTCTCACTGTCCACTCTGCCTGTCAAAAAAAAAAAAAGGTAATGAATTTTCCTGCTGTTATTTTACTGAATAGACCTCCTAATGAATTCTCTCATTCCATATCTTCAGGAACTCCTCAGGCATAGATTTTTGGTTGTTTAATAGTATCCCATAAGTCTCAAACATTATTTACAGTTTTTTTTTTACATGTTCTTTTTTATATTTCTATGGATTTGTCTTATAGCTAAACTTTTCTTCCTATGCCTTGAACAAGTCTCTTGCTATGGATTCCCACTAATTTTGGGGGTTATATTAAATTATTCATTTCTAATATTTCAGTTCAATTTTTCTTCAGTATCTCTATCTGCTGGCAGATTTTCTCACAGGCAGCAGCTGTACCTGGTCTGCCAGATTGCTAGCCCCAGCACATGTTTCTAGGTTTTTGTATGAACATTAACCTATGGACTTGTACAGCATAAACTGTGCAGGATAAACTGATAAGAAAAAATACATCAGAAGTTGTGATACCAATAGTATAGCATAAATGATGCCCTCACATGTGAACAAAAATTAAAGGTAAAGCTTGTTATTACCTAGTTTTTATTT
Source organism: Lepus europaeus (assembly GCF_033115175.1). Lineage (NCBI taxonomy): Eukaryota > Metazoa > Chordata > Mammalia > Lagomorpha > Leporidae > Lepus > Lepus europaeus. The sequence goes on along the minus strand of NC_084851.1, from coordinate 20,342,005 downwards.
AGCCTGAAATCTCTGCTATGTCCATTACATACTATCTCAGAACTAGAGAGAACAGATACATCGTGTGCTGTTAACTTGTTCATTATTATTTCTATGATATGTCCAGCCCATCCTCTCTCACATCTATTTGTTTGACATATATGAATGTGTATAGGTTTGTGTTTCTTGGGTTCTCATTCTGTGGATTCCCACTTGTGAGTATCAATGTGCTTATTAATTACTTATTTAACATTAAAGGAGAAACATGAATGAGTTCAATGATTTAATTGTTGAGTGAAAGCTACATATACACAGACATCTGACACCAGGTCAACCCTGAGATTCTTTAGTTTTTTTTTTTTTAATTTATTAGAGAGAGAGTGAGAGAGAGACAGAGAGAGACACACAGAGAGAGACGGAGAGAGAGAGAGACATGAACTGAGATCTTCAATCTGTTGGTTCTCTCCACAGATGTCTGTAACCACTGGGACTGCACAAAGCTGAAGCATGCGGTCAATCTGTTACTATAGACACCCTTGTGCATTTTTGTTTGAATGTGTGTTTTCAACATATTTGGCTGTATATCAAGGAGTTGATTGATAGTTGCTTGATGTGATAAGTTTGTATATTTGTTTTTTGAAGGAACTTCCACTGTCTTCCAGTGTTACTGTAGTAATTAGCATTTCTACCAAGAGTAAAAGTATATATTTCTCCACAAATGTGCGAGTATTTGACATGAACACTGGTATCTCAATCTTGTCTTCATATTCACTTTTAAATTTCCTTTATATATTATAATATATGATTATGAAGAGATAACTCAGTGTGTAAATGAGAAAAGTAACCAATCCAAAATCTACTGAAAATATTTAGATATGTTGAACAAAAATCAGTAGTTTCTGTAAAAGCATATTTTTAAAATTTTCATGAAAACATTAAATTAAAAAATAAGTTCATTTCAGTGCAAAATGTTTTTGAAATCCATGTGCACCTGTTAAATCAACAACAGGAGTCACTATGCACTTGTTCCCCATGAAGGACCTCTGTCCTTAATGAGTTGTACTATGAGAATTAAAGGTAAAATTAGTCTTTAAGGGGTCAGCTCTGTGACTCACTTGGTTAATCCTCTGCCTATGGTGCTGGCATCCCATATGGGTGACAGGTTCTGGTCCCAGTGGCTCCTCTTCCAGACAGTTCTCTGCTGTGGCCTAGGAGGGCAGTGGAGGATGGCCCAAGTGCTTGAGCACCTGCACCTACATAAGAGACCAGGAAGAAGCACCTGGATCCTGGCTTCTGATCAGCACAGCACTAGCCATAGCAGCCATTAGGGGAGTGAACCAATGGAAGGAAGACTTTCTCTCTCTCTCTCTCTCTCTCTCTCTCTCTCTCTCTCTCTCTCTCTCTCTCTCACTGTCTATAACTCTATCTGTCATATTAAAAAAATAGTCTTCAAACTATTCTATGTGTATCTGTGTGGGTGCAGACTGTTGAAATCTTTATTTAGTTTAGAGTTGATATTCTGTATATAAAGATAATGAAAAATAAATCTTAATGAAGAATGGGATGGGAGAAGGAGTAAGAGGTAGGATGGTTTGGGAGTGGGAGGGTGGGTATGGGGGGAAAGAACCACTACAATCCAAAAGTTGTATCTGTGAAATTTATATTTATTAATTAAAATTTTTCTATTAAAAAGAAATCCATGTGTACATTGTGTGTAATACTTTTTTTTCATTCACCTTATAAGACCCATCATATACAATTTTTCATAATCTTATACAGAAAAACAATCATTTTCAGTTTTACATTCTGCAAATTGTTTGAAATCTCATTGCGTACACAGAAGGTTATAATAAATGGTGCCACTAAGAAGTTGGGTCGAAGTACTTTGTTGAGAATGAAATACTTGGCACAATAGGAAAGTATATATACAAGGAGTTTTTAGATAAGACAACTCAAAAATTCTGAACACTTTCAAAATAAGTTTACAAGAGATGTTATTTATTAATATTTTAATAAAAAGGAGTTGTTTTCTATAGGCATGCTGATTATCATCTACTGAGAGAACACATCAAGGAAAGAATAACCTACTGCAAATGGTAAACCTGATAGTCCCTATATAGCACTGTCAGGTTATTTAATGAAAGAATGTCTAAATCTCATCACTCATATTGATGTCTCCTCCAACAATCAAAGATGTCCTCAACTATCTCTTCCATGCTGTTTATGTTGAATTTTACTACCCTCCATTTTTAAAGCATTATACTGGCACGAGTATTACTTTCCCTTTAATATAGTCATGAAAATTGTTTAGTTTCATCTAGTTGTACTTTAAAATAATTGTCCTTCATAAATAAAACCCCTAAGGTAAGAGACTGTCAAAGAAGTTGCACTTATGTGTTAGCCCCTTCTCTGGGGAAGTGAACTCCAGAAATACAGATTGCATTTTGTTCTTGGTACCACATACAAAACTAAGTGTATTTCCTCAATTATCTGATTTAATTTTATGATATTCTTCCAGGGTCCCTTTTATACAATTCTAAAATAAAGGTAAATGGCACACTTACATAAAATTCAAAGCAACAGCTTGTATTTTACTGATTCACATCTGTGTCTAATAATTCATGTTTCATTTTGATGCGATAATTGACAAGAAACATTTCCCAAAACCCAGAATTTAGCCCAAGGACAGAACTTTGCCCTTTGTATTCTTAAGAACATAACCCATTTCCTGCACTTTAATCAATTATCTCTCATCACAACTATGTATCACTAACAGGACTCAGCATAGCCCTATTAGAGTCTATTATGTAAATAAGAATTTAATAGCCCTCTCTCCTATATTATTTCTAAATGTTTTTGAACCATCAGAGTTCCTCAGGAGTTATTATTGGAACTGTTTGGCCCATTAAATCTATCCTGAATAGTGACAATTTATGGCCATGCTCTTATACGCAATTGTTGTGTCAACTCAAAATTTACCAGCAATGAAAGATGCTAAATGAGAAAGTAAATGACTCTAAACTATACATATTAGTTGAGATGAAGATGGAAGTATTTAAAAATAATACTACAATATAAAATTATAACATACATACTAAATATGGTGACTTAACACCTCTGCATTGAAGCCAAGTTCTTTATTGAGATCAAGATAAAAGTAGGCAATAGAACCAAAATTTCACTGCTACAAATATTTTTTCCTAGGTTTTGAGCCAGGTTACACTAATGGTCAGCCATGTTGATACCTTCTCAGGATCTTGCCTTCTTTACTGTTTTGGGAAAAGTTAGGTAATCAATTTGTCATAATCTTTGAATAATAAATGGGTACATTCAAACATCCTTTCCTATAACAATGTACAACCTTCCTACTTGTACTATCAGAAGTAGATATTTATGAATCACTAATGCACTAAGACTTCTGCAACATAAATGTATCATTATTTCTCTTTTAGTAGCCATGATTCCAGTTGCTAATGCACTGTGCATCTAATAATAGTGAGGACATTAGGAGCTAAAGACAGCTTCTACATTCTCATTGTCTGTGTATACAAAGGCTGTTGTTTTTTGCATGTTGATTTTATATCCTGCTACTTTATCAAGCTCTTTTATGAGTTCCAGTAGTCTCTTAGTGGAGTCTTTTGTTTCCCTTATATATATAAAATCATAGCATCTGCTAATAATGATAGTTTGACTTTATCCTCACCGATCTGAATCCCTTTGATTTCTTTTTTTTTTTTTTTTTTTTTTTGCCTGATGCCTCTGGCTAAATCTTCTAGGACTATATTGAATGGCAATGGAGAGAGTGGGCATCCTTGTCTGGTTCTAGATCTCAGTGGGAATGCTTCCAGTTTTTCCCCATTCAATAGGATGCTGGCTGTGGGTTTGTCATGAATTCCCTTAATTATGTTGAGTAATGTTCCTTCTAGACCACATTTGCTTAGAGTTCTCATCATGAAAGGGTGTTGTATTTTATCAAATGCTTTCTCTGCACCTATGGAGCTAATCATATGGTTTTTGTTCTTCAACTTGTTATTGTGATATATCACATTGCTTGATTTGTGAATGCTGAACAATCCCTGCATACCAGTGATAAATCCCACTTGGTCTTAGTGAATGATCTTCCTGAAGTGTTGTTGAATTTGATTAGCCAGGAATTTGGTGTGCTGTATTGTCATCTTCATTTATTTCCAGAAATTTTTTGATTTCTCTTGTGATTTCTTCTATGACCCACTGTTCATTCAGGAACATGTTTTTTAGTCTCCATTCATTTGCATATGTTCTAGAGATTCCTGCATTTATGATTTCCTGTTTCATTTCATTGTGGTCCAAGAAGATGCATGCCATGATTTTGATTTTTTTAATTTTCTGAGACGTACTTTGTGGCCTAGTATGTGGTCATTCCTAGAGAAAGTTCCATGCAGTGCTGAAAAAAAATGTGTATTCTGCAACTATATGATGAAAAGTTCTGTAGATATCTGCTAGGTCTATTTGGTCAATAGTGTCGATTAACTCTGTATCCTTACTGATTTTCTGTTTTGTTGATCTGTTCATTACTGAGAGTGGGGTATTGAAGTCCACTATTGTATTTGGATATATATCATCCTTTAAATCCTTTAATATTTCTTTTAAATAGGCAAGTGCTCTGTGGTTGGGTGCATATGCATTCATAATGGTCACATCTTTCTGTTAAATTGATCCTTTGGTCATTATTTAGTGTCCTTCTTTGTTTCTCTTGATGGATTTTGTGTTAGGGTATATTTTGTCCAATATTAGGATGGCCACACCAGCTGTTGTTTGTTTGTTTGTTTGTTTGTTTCTGTTGGCATGGATTATCTTTTGCCATGTTTTCACTTTCAGTCTGCAAGCATATTTGTTGGTAAGATGTGTTACTTGTAGGCAGCATATAGATGGGTTTTCTCTTTAAATGCATTCAGCCATTCTGTGTCTTTTTACTGGGGAGTTGAGATCATGTACATTCAGTGTTACTATTGTTAAGTACTGACTTTGCCCTGCCATGTTTATGTAAATAGTTCTGTTTATGTACATTGGATTTCATTTATTTTGTTGCTTGGTAATTATATACTTTTCCAGAAATGTTCCTGCTTCTGTGTTTGTGTGCATTACATGTTTGAGCATATTTCCTAGGACTGTGTGTGTACTCACATTTTCTTTCAGTTTCTCTTTGCTGTGGAAGAAAATCCTAGAATTTTAAGGTACAGGTTATCAAGGAAATCACAGGCTATTGCACAAAGGCCATGCATCCTCTTCTAGGGGAAATGTTTTTGAATTTTGTTCTAAGAAAGAAAGTTGTATCATTTTATGTGAAAGTGGGAGATTGTTATTTTCTTTAGTTGGAGCTTATATTTGTTTTAAGGAGATATTTGTGGATTCAGTACTGATACGGGGTCTACTGTAATTTTTACCACTAGCTATCAACTTAGCTAGGCTTTGTGTTGAGTAGTTTGGCCAAACACTGCTGCTGATGTTGCTGTGTAAATATTTTGTGGATGTGATTAACATCTATCATAAACTAAGTAAAGGATATTTACTTGCTGATGCAAATTCTTCTGCAGAATACAGACTGATACATTAAGCAAATACAAACAAAAACATAAAAATTCAACGAGTAACATGCATATCTGCATGTCCCATGAGAAATGAAATTTGGGTATAATTAGAAAAGTTATGGACCTAACACTTAAGGATGCACTTGAATTAAACTGATGAAGACTGTATACTCTGTATCATGTGCCTACATTCTCTAATGTTGCATTCTACACCATTGGGAGACCAGTACTTTGTAAATGATCTGTTTTAAAGGGCCAAGTGTTTCTCTAGCCCTTTGTGTTTGAGGTTTTATAAAATAAAGTAAACTGAAACAAAATTCTAAGTGATGTAAAATTTTCAAAATATAAGCTTGTTTTTTTTCACTTTAAATTTGATGACACAGAAATGACAAAGTCCCTAGTCTAATATTTCCCTTACATAATTAACTGTTCCTTCTCCCAGTAATTACATTACTTTCTCCCAGTAATTACACTTATTTTTACAACATCTGAAACATTTATTTTTGCTTCCTCCTTAAAATATATAATAACCTGCTGTGGATATTTGAATCTCACAGTCTAAAGCTATCATAGCCCTGTGTAAGTGTGATCATTTATGGTGAACTTTTTTTAAACTTTTCTTTAATAAATATAAATTTCAAAAGTACAACTTTTGAGTTATAGCAGCTTCCCCCCCTGCCACCTACAACTATCCCATCTCCCACTCCCTCTCCCATCCCATTCACATCATGATTCATATGCAATTATCTTTATATACAGAAGATCAACTTAGTATATACTATGTAAAGATTTCAACAGACTGTACCCACCTATACACACAAAGTATAGAGTACTGTTTCAGTAGTAGGTTTACCATTAATTTGCATAGTACATCACATTAAGGACAGAGGTTTTACATGGGGAGCAGGTGCACAGTGACTCCTATTGTTGATTTAACAATTGACACTCTTATTTATGATATCAGTAATCACCCGAGGCTCTTGTCATGAGCTGCCAAGGTTATGGAAGCCTCTTAAGTTCATGTGGTGAACTTTTTAATTGTGAAATAATCAGCAACCTCAAATGTGTGTCTATGTGTGTGTGTATGTTTGTGTATCACAAAATTATTCAGTTCTTCATTTTTGCAGAGCCATCCTAAGGAAATATAATCGTGCACCATTTCAAGATAACTTCGTTTAGTCTTTCTAAATTTTGTGGAGCTCTACATTCGCCACTGCCTTTTGAATGCTGACATATTTTCTTTATTTCTGCTAATTGATATCATCTTCAATTTACGTTTCCAGGAAAATTTCCTCTTTTAATGTAACTTAATGGCCTTTTTTGGTAGCTTTTCTTCTATCTTCTATAACATTAGTATAGTTTCTAAAATATATCCATTTTTCTTACAGTAATGAAAGTATTTTGAATTTTATTTTTTAATATCTTAGCACTTTTGCTTTTTTGTCTTTGATTTATACTTGTCATCTTTATCAACTATTTAAGTTTTCAATAACTCAGTTTTAGCCTTTATTTACATTGTAGAACTCATGCTTTCTGGTTTGGCTTTTACATCTTGAATTTACTCAATATTTGGTAACTTGTCATGGCAATATTCAAGCACATAGTTTTATAGAACCACCTTAGGGTATGTTATTGCCTGTGTAATCATTCACCATTTCTAGGAAATATGTGTCTTACTTTTTATGGATGTAATGGGATTCTAAATGTTCCTTTAATTAAAGGTTAAAGTAGTTGTAAGTGTTGTTCTTAACTTCCCTTTTTAAATTAGTTTCATTGGTCTATTTTTCACTCACGATACTTATGTCTATTTTTCAGTCTATTTCTTCCACTGAGTTAGTCATTTCTTCTCAGTTAACCACAATATATTTTACTTCATAAATATCCATTTTTAATTTTTCATCTTGTCTTTGAGATTACCATCACACCCTAGTCTAAGTCAGTTGTAAACCTGTGACCAAATTGACTGAGTTTTTACTATGAGATCATGAACTCCATCAAATTTCTTTATGTTGTTCTGACAACCACCATGTACATGTATTCTCGAGGTATCTTAGGCCTGCTTGATAATTCACACTTTCTATATAATACATTTTTAACTTATCTGAATTTTTCTGAGACTCTATGTTTAGCATCAATGTATGAAAGTTTCAATAGAATACATCCAGATACTGGCTTCTTTAATATTATTATGCTAACTGATTTGATCTTCGATTTACATTTCATAGAAACTTTTTGCTTCATTTTCCTTTATGAGGTAATTGTAGTTATATAGTTCCCTTATATTTATTATCGCTCTGTTAATTCTGTGAAATGACCCAGTGTTTCATAACATCTGCTTCCTCATTTAATATTTTTGTGTTTGGGTTTCTAACTGTCATCTCCATAAATTGTTAGTATCCTTTCTAAGCAAATCTGAGTATGTGAACCTCAGGCGATCATACTTCATTTTTCATTATGAAGATGTTAATTGGCACAATTTTGTTTAAGTTCTGGGAACATTCATGTACAGTTTTCATAAGCATTTTAGGTAAATGTGGTCATTACCACCCTTTAGGGTGTCATATTTCTTGGCAATTGTGAATGTTTGTAAAAGTATGAGATTAATTTTGACATTTTTGAGATTGCCAATAGATTAGTTCTAAATATGGTTATCTTATTCTAGCAGATGTTTATTTTATTTACATTTATTAATATTTTATCATAATTGTAATAATCTGATTTTTTTCACTATATCTATGTGTCATTATTTTACCACAGGAAATCAGTTTTTCTCATAATAATCACAATATATTTTATTATATAATACCTACATTTATAGTTTATTTTTGTATCTGAGTTTATAGCTAACACCAACATGTCTTTTTAATACTTCATTGTAGGCTGGTAATAACACTGTAAGTGCACAGCCATTCTGATGATTATTTTAATTATGAGTTCATCAACTCCATCAAAATATTACAATTTTTCAGAGAAATCTAAGGCTCATTTGTTCATTCTTTCCACATAATAAATTTTTGTTTCTGAGTTTTTTGAGAATCTATATTTATCTTTGGTTTTTGAAAGTTTCAACAGAATGGTTCTAGATATACTCATCTTTTCTTTAATAACATTGTGTTATGTCACAAGATCTTTGGTTTAGTTTTGCTCAATTTTTTTTTAATTTTGATTTTTTTCTGTGTAGCTTTATTGGCCTATTTCACACTAACTTCCGTTATATATCCTTTTCTTACAATTATGATTCCTCCAAATTATTAATTTCTCCCCAATAATTATCAAACTTTTTAAATTTCATAACATGTCCTTGATTTCATAACATATCCTTGATTTATGTTACCTAGAAAAGGTTTTGTTTATTTTCCCCTTTTAACATAATTATTATTGGCTATTTTTCAGCACTTTTTCTGAAACTGGCTTGTTACTTGACTGTTGCTTGTAATAAACCACTTATTTTTTTTCACAGTAATCACAGGATATATAAAATAGCATTCATATCCATTTACCATTTTGTTTCTGCCTAGGAAATTGTAACCACTTTTGTGTATCAGACTATCTAGTTTAAGCTAATCCTGGTACTGTGAGGCTGCCAAACATCTATTTTGGCTTTTTCCTTGTATATGCCATAACCTCCCTGAAATTATGTAACCCTCTTTACAACTTTTATGGATGCGATTGTTCAGATAAAACTTAGGCAAGACCAGGTCAATCACCCTGTCCAGATAACATATTTTGCAGATTTTGTTGATGATTTTTTGAGACTTTGTTTACCTTTTAATTTTGAAACTGTGTGCATAGTTACAGATAATGGAAACTTAAGTTTTTAAAATAAAATATGTTACTGATCTTGTTTTAGATTATTATTATTTTTATTTATATTGGTGGACAAATGTCTTTTATTTAAGAGCATAGTGATACTTCTCACCCTACCCCTCCCTGCTGCCCACATTCTCACCATCGATCCTCCTTCATTTATTGTTCTTTATTTTAATTTTTACAAGGAAATATTTTTAGTTTATATTATGCTAGTTACATTAACCCTCCATTAAGTAAAGAATTCAACAGACAGTAAAAAAAAAAAAAACATTGTTCAACAACAGTAGAGACAAATCTATTAACAAGAATAAATTTTCAAAATATCAGTTTTACTCATACACATTATATTTTTGTACTCTCTTAATATACACACAGAGGAATATTACTTGGACATAAAAAATAATGACATCTTGTCTTTTCCAACAAAATGGATGCAATTTGAATCCCTTATACTTATTGAAATAAGACAGTACCAAAAAGACAAATAGCAAATGGTTTTCCTGATCTGTCATAACATAAAATATGAATAAAATTTTAAATGCAGAGTTTAAAAAGGAGTGATTAAAGCAGAGAGAGGGAGATGTATACCATACACTTGTTTGCCCAAATAATTTCCATAACTACTGGTACTCAGTTCAAAGCTAGTAAACAGAACTTCACATGGGTCTCTCATATGGATGGCAGGAAACTAAGTACTTAGTACCTCCAAGGTACATTATCAGTAAGGTGCATCATTAGTGCTGAACAGATGGGAATAAGGCCCGGCACTCCAATATGGGAAGAGGAAACCCCAAACAATGAATAAATCCACTGCACTGCAGCACTTGCCATCTTTAACTTTGTAATAGGCATCTTTAATTAATTAATTAATTAATTGGCATCTTTAACTTTGTAATAGGTGGCATGATATTTGGTTGCTAAGACTGTAGAAAAAATTTTATTTTATATTCATTTGTGATGTAATTGTGATTGGTTTCAGCAAATTTTCCTATACCTACATTTTTCATTATTTCTCCCTCCAATTATTAACTTTTTCTCTCAGCAATAACAGTTTTTCATAACTGCATGTCCTTTTAAATCCTTACTTTGTTGATATTATATCTATTACTAGTGTATATATGCAATATCTTAATCTAAGCCAACCCAGAGCCATGAAACTGTGGATTGCTTGGCTAGCATTTTGATTGTGAAGTCATCAACTAAAAATCTTGTAGGTTTCCTGGAAACTTCCATTTGCACAGCTTCATGGAGATGTTGGTCTACTGTGTTCATTTACTATATTCAGGTAACTCTTTCTGGATGTTCATGGAACTCTAAGTTTGCCTTTGATTTTAAAGCTTCGATAGTATAACTCTAGATATGAATTTATTCTTTGATACACTGTAAAATCTGGCATTAGGCCCATTGTCTGATCACAAGGTTTTAAATAAATATGTAGTTCATAATGTAATAATTTCATTTCTCTACAAACATGTCTAGATGTGGCATTATGCACCTATATTCAACTGTGTGTATGAGTTAATAATGATGTCTTCAACACTGATCCTTCACTCCATGTATTTTTCTGGGGGTTCCCTTGCTGAATTATAGAGTCCCACTCCAATAGTAACAATTCTATCTCATTCCATGTAGTTATTCCACCTTGGAATATATTGTTAACCATCTCAAAATCCTGAAGCTGCTCCTGTGTTGGTAAATTCTTCATTACCTAAACCACAGTTCTGTTGTCTGAGACTGAGAGACTCCAATCCATTTGTTTTTTTTTGTTTGTTTGTTTGTTTGTTTTCTGTAATTATGTATTTATTTGAAAATGAGAGAGAGAGAGAGAGAGAGAAACAGAGATCGGGAGAGGGAGAGACAATGAGAGAGAAAGAGAGACAGAGAGATAGAGATAGGCACACAGAGAGATATCTTCCATCTGCTAGTTCACTGCCCAGATGATTTCAGTGGCCAGGACTGGGCCACACTGACCCCAGGAGCCAGGGATTCATCCCAGTCTTCCACATGGATGGAAGGTTATAAACATTTCCTTCATATTCCACTGTTTTTCCCAGTCCATCAACAGGGAGCTAGACCAGAAGTGAATCATCTGGAACAAGAAACTGATGGGATGCTAGTATTGCAGGTGCTTGTTTTACCTGCTATGCCACAACATGGGCCACTCTGTTCACTTTCCTAATTACCTAAATTAGCACCATTAACATCTCCTTAAGTGAGGTTTTAGAATTTAGAACATAGTTTAGGTTCCTCCATCACCTTCTGCATACAGTTTCTGAATTGCCTGATGTTCTACATTATTTTTCTTTAACTCATAAACTTCAAAGTCCTATATATTTGGAAAAGCACATGTGGCAATGTATCCACATTTTATTATCCTATAGTGCAAAATCAATTCTTTAACAATTCACTGTATACATCTTTCTCCCATACCTCATAGAAACTTTTCTCTTAAATCTTTCCTTTCTTTTTAGTTTCAGCTTTTCAACTGGAGGTATACATTAATAGTTCCATCAGAATTTATGTGACAAGGTAGCCATTTCCTTTATTCTTGAGCAGAATTATGTTGTATGGGTATCTCAGAGATTATTTTATATGCACCTATTGCAACATATTGATAACTTTCTATTCTTGGTAGAAATAAATTAATGAGAGGTTGCATGCCAGTTTTCAAACATCTGAGTAAATCCCTAGCTACATAATTCCTTGATCCTCTTAAAGACTCTAAAATCTACCTAGGAAACTGCTAGCCTGCAGGGTAGGCTTTTGGCACATTGGTGAAGACATTTTTGGACCCTCTCATACTCAGAGTTCTGGTGTTAAAGCTCTGGCTCCACTTTTGATTCATCTTTCATTTTAGTGCACTGGTAGGCAGCAGGTAATGGTTCATGGAGTTGGGTCCTTGCCACCAATATGGGAGCTCTTGATTGAGTTTCCTGCTCCTGGGTTTGGTCTAGCCCAGCCTTAGATATTTGGGCATTGGATTGGAACTAGCAGTTGGAGAATCTCGCCATCTCTCTTTGTGTGTCTCCTTGCATTTCAAATGAATATTCTAAATAAAAGACAACTTAAAGTAGTAGAAATTGTCTAACTGAAGTCTTCAGTTGCTTCGCCATATTGCATTTCCACCAGCAGTGAATATGATTGTTTCTTGTCAACTGTTGTCAATGACTAAATTTTTCATATATGTAATGTGTATGTAGTGACATCAGCGTGGTTTTCTTTTACAATTTTCTGATGAGATATAATGGTTAGTATTTTTCCAAGTGTTTATAATCATTTATAGATGTAATATAGTATGCCTTCTTGGATCTTTATTCCTTTTCAATTGGGGTGCTTTTTATAGTTTTGTTTTAATGATCATATTTTAGATACAGTCTTTTATCTCACTAATGATATATCTTTTTTAGTTGTAAAATATATCTTCACATCAACAGTCATTCAAAAGCATTAAATATGTTACTTACACACTTCTTAATTTTTTGCTTAGATATTGTGAAATTTAATTATCACACCCCAAATCATCTATTTATTTCCATGTAGATGTTTTATTGTTTTGCATTTTTTTATTTAAAGATATGATTCATTTTGAGTTACATTGTGCAAAGTCTGTCTGTAGCTATGATCATTTTTGTGTGTGCTGCTATCCAAATATTTAAGGAAGATATTTTTATATTCCTCAGATTTGTTTTGGAAATCACTGAAGTCACTTAAACTGAGTTGCTTCATTTCAAGAGTTAGTTTTATTCCCTCTTAGGTGGTTCCAGGTCACCAGTACCTTATGAATTTTTACCTTTATAAGGCAATTATTTTCTTAAAATCATCTATGCCACAAATCGAAAGAGTCTACCCTGGTTAGAGAAAACAGGCTTTATGTACATATCTAAACTCTGGTATGTTACCTGTTCCCTGTGATTCCTTAGATGATTTTGTCCCAGTCATCAGCTTGTTTCCTTCTGTGCATGTTCTGATCAATCCTCAGCTGAAATGTTCCAAGGTAACCCTGCTGATCTGAAGCCTGACTCACTCTCTCTCTCTCTCTCTCTCTCTCTCTCTCTCTCTCTCTCTCTCTCTCTCTATATATATATATATATATATATATATATATATATATATATATATATATGCATACCAGGGATAAATCCCACTTGGTCTGGGTGGATGATCTTTCTGATGTGATGTTGCATTCTATTGGCCAGAATTTTATTGAGTATTTTTGCATCTATGTTCATCAGGGATATTGGTCTGTAATTCTCTTTCAATGCTGCATCTTTTTCCGGCTTAGGAATTAAGGTGATGCTGGCTTCATAGAAACAATTTGGGAGGATTCCCTCTTTTTTGATTGTTTTGAATAGTTTGAGAAGAATTGGAGTTAGTTCTTCTCTAAATGTCTGATAGAACTCAGCAGTGAATCCATCTGGTCCTGGGCTTTTCTTTGTTGGGAGGGCCTTTATTACTATTTCAATTTCTGTGTCAGTTATTGGTCTGTTTAGGTTTTTCCTGGCTCAATTTAGGTAGGTTGTATGTGTCCAAGAATCTGTCTATTTCTGATAGATTTCCCTGTTTGCCGGCATACAAGTCCTTGTAGTAATTTCTGATGATTCTTTTTATTTCTGTGGTGTCTGTTGTTACGTTTCCATTTTCATCGCTGATCCTATTGATTTGGGTCTTTTCTCTTCTTTTTTTAGATAGTTGGGCCAATGGGGTGTTAATTTTGTTTATTTTTATTTTTTCAAAAAACCAGCTCCTCGTTTGGTTGATTTTTTTGTAATTTTTTTTTGATTCAATCCTGCTGATTGCTTCTTTGATTTTACTTATTTCTCTTCTCCTATTGGGTTTGGGTTTGGTTTGCTGCAGATTTTCTAGATCCTTGAGAATGACTTGAAAGCTCATCTATTTGGTGCTTTTCCAATTTCTTAATGCAGGCACCTATTGATATAAACTTTCCTCTTAACACTGTTTTTGTTGTATCCCAGAGGTTTTGGTGTGTTGTACTTTTATCCTCATTTACTTCCAGAAAATTTTTGATTTCTCTTTTAATTTCTTCTATGACTCATTGTTCATTAAGGAGCATGTTGCTCAATCTCCATGTATTTGCACATGCTCTAGGGATTCCTAAGTTGCTAATTTCCAACTTCATTCCTTTGTGGTCTGGGAAGCTGCATGGTATGATTCTAAATCTTTTGAATTTGCTGAGACTTGCTTTATGGCCTAGTATGTGGTCAATCCAAGAGAAGGTTCAATGTACTGCTGAGAAGAATGTAAAGTCTTTAGATGTAGGATGAAATGTTCTGTAGATATCTGTTAGATCCATTTGGGCTATAGTGTTATTTAAATCTACTGTCTCCTTGTTGATCTTCTGTCCTGTTGATCTGTCTCTCTCTGAAAGTGGAGTATTGAAGTCCCCCAGAACTATTGTATTGGTGTCTAAGTCTCCCTTTAAGTCCCTTAATGAGTCTTTTAAATATACTGGTGCCGTGTAATTAGGTGCATATACATTGATAATCATTATATCTTCCTGTTGAATGGATCCCTTAATCATTAAATAGTGCCCCTCTGTCTCTCCTAACAGCTTTTGTGGTAAAGTTTATGTTGTCAAATATTAAGGTGGCTACGCCTGCTCTTTTTTCATTTCTGTTGGCATGGCATATATTTTTCCAGCCTTTCACTTTCAGCCTGTATGCATCATTGTTGGAAATATGAGTTTCTTGTAAGCAGCAAAAAAATGGGTGTTGTTCCTTAACCCAATCAGCCAATCGGTGTTTTTTAACTGGACAGTTCAAGCTATTAACATTCAATGTGACTATTGAGAAGGAGTAACTTTGCCCTGTCATTTGCCAAAGATTTTTTCTAATATATGGTTTGAGCTTCCTGTGATCTTTTGCTCTGAGGTTTCCTTTCTTTACCTTCTTTCATATTGGTGACCGTGTTTCTGTGTTTCTGTGTGTAACACATCTTTAAGCATCTTTTGCAGGGCAGGACGAGTGGCAACAAATTCTTTCAATTTCTGTTTGCTGTGAAAAGTCTTTATTTCACCTTCATTCACAAATGAGAGTTTTGCAGCATATAATATTCTGGGCTGGCAGTTTTTCTCTCTTAGTACCTGGGCTATGTCTCGCCATTCCCTTCTAGCTTGTAGGGTTTCTGATGAGAAGTCAGCTGTGAGTCTAATTGGAGATCCTCTGAGAGTAATCTGGTGTTTCTCTCTTGCACATTTTAGAATCTTTTCTTTATGTTTCACTGTGGTGAGTTTGATTATGATGTGTCGTGGTGAGGATCTCTTTTGTTCCTGTATATTAGGGGTTCTATGAGCTTCCTGCACTAGGATGTCTCTGTCCTTCTCCAAACCTGGGAAATTTTCTGCTAGTATTGCACTAAAAATGCATTCTAATTCTTTCTCTCCCTCCATGGCTTCAGGAACTCCTAGGACCCAAATGTTCGGTTTTTTAATAGTATCCTGTAGATTCCTGACAGTATTTTTTTAGATTTCTGATTTCTTCTTCTTTTCTTTGATTTGACTGTTTCCTTTCCTGTTCTCTGTCTTCTAAGTCCGATATTCTCTCTTCTGCTTCACCCATTCTGTTTTTAAGGCTCTCTAATGTGTTTGTCATTTGATCTATTGAGTTCTTCATTTCATTATGGTTTCTTGTCACTATCACAGTTTCATGTTCTACTAGTTGTTTCATTTCATTTTGATTCCTCCTTAATATTTCATTTTCATGAGAGAGATTTTCTATCTTGTCCATTAAGGATTTCTGTAGTTCAAGAATTTGTTTTTGAGAACTTCTTAATGTTCTTATCAATTTTTTGAGATCTCCTTTTTGCATTTCTTCTATCTCATCATCTTCATAATCCTGCATTGGGGTGTCTTTTTCATTTGGGGGCGTCATAGTGTCTTCCTTATTCTTGTTACCTCGGTTTTTGTGTTTGTTGTTTGGCATGTTGGAGATAATTTATCTTTTTTTTTCTGCTGTGGTTATTTTTTCTCGTTATACTATGCCTCTAAGTGGGCTGTCTGCTTTGATGGATCCTTAGAGGCTGTGATGCGTGTGGCCAGAGAGCTCTGCGTGATTCTTCAGGTTTAAGGCTGTGCAAAAAGTGACTCACCCAGATTGTTCTCTCCCTTGCTTCTTTCTGGATCTCTCTCTCTCTCTCTTTTCTCTTTTTTTTGGACTCAGTTGGGAAGTAATTTTGCACAGCTGGGTGGAATTGAGGGTAGTTGAAATCTGGCCTCTGTGAGTATTTTATCTACCCCTGGGACCACACACAGAGTTTTATGCAGCCCTCAATGTGTTCTCAAGTTTCACCATAGTTCCAACATTACTGAGTTTGTGTACTCGTTGTGGCTTTACATATGTAAAATGGCTCCTTCTCTTTGTTTTGCTGGGCTTTGTTAGGTGAGTGGAGAGAGAGACCTCTGCCTTTCCCCACCAATATCTCGGGTTTCTGAGGTTTTTGTCTTACCTCCCATTCCCGCGCTGGTGAGATTCTGTGGCTCGGCTCCTGCGGCTGGGCTTCCACGCAGTGGGCTCCCTGTAGGTCCTCTGTGTCACAACCACTAGATTCAGAAGCATTTCCTCTGCAGTTTTGTTCTTGAGTCTTTTCCTGAGGCTACAGTAATTTCACTTTTATGAAACTATATTTTCCCAGACTATCAGCACACATCCTCACTATCTGCCATCTTGGCTCCACCCCCCCAAGTTATTTCTTTTGTAAAATAAAGAAATTCTTCATTCAAATGGCAGCCTTGTGTACCCTCTGGGAGACCACTCATATTGACCACCTTGGGCTGATGAGAAGAGGATCATGAAATCTACTTTAAAGAAAACACCTACTTATGGTCTCTGGAGGCTGATAAGGGATGACAACAGGGGAGTGATTCAGGGGCTGCTGGCTGAGAAAGATGGACAGTAGGAATGAACGGTTCCACCTTACAGAGGGATCAAAACTGAGGCCAGGAGGACCACAGGGTCATACTTAAATCCACTAAGTGCCACAGGCTGATTTGATGTGGCCCAAGCATGTGTTCTCATCTGCTGCACAATGCAGAGGAAGTGGCCTTGTGAGAGCTCTTTGGCTGCAGATGGCCTGACCCTGGGCAGAGACAGGACTTTCCCTGTGCAGCTGCCCCCATTCAGGGTCCTCTGAGGGGTCACAGAAGAATATGGCTTTGTATTTTAGTAATTGCTACTGATGTGGAAGACTTTATTGAAATTCTGTTCCTGTCTCCAGGCTGGCCCAGCCCTAGCTATTGTTGTCATTTGGGGAATGAATAACTGTGTAGAAATGCTCTCTCTCTCTCTCTCTCTCTCTCTCTCTCTCTCTCTCTCTCTGTGTTTTTCCTCCCTTTCAAATAATAATTATTTGAAAAAAGCAGAAGACCACCCACTTCCCCAGAGTTGCACTTCATCCTGAAATGGCCATATGTCCTCATAATTACTGTGCATGTTAAATTTAACTGAATAGGTACAACTAACTTGTA
Organism: Lepus europaeus; assembly: GCF_033115175.1. NCBI lineage: Eukaryota > Metazoa > Chordata > Mammalia > Lagomorpha > Leporidae > Lepus > Lepus europaeus. The sequence goes on along the minus strand of NC_084851.1, from coordinate 20,324,170 downwards.
TTAGTTATTTATGGCTGTGTAACAGTCTTCTCCAAAACATAGCAGCTGTTTGCCATCCTGCACTGTTCCTAAGAATTAGGGATGGATGAGTGGCTGGGATGGTTGAATGGTTGACGCTGGCCCTGTGTCCACAGAGATCACTTCTATTTACTAACTTACTGGCTGGCAGAAATGCTCCATTCCTCATCCTGTGATCATCAGCACAACTGCCTGGATATCTTCAAAACAGGGCACTTGGCCATCCCATAGCAAGTCATCTCAGAGACAGTGCAACTGAGCATCAGAGACAGAAGCTATCATTTTATTATAATCAAATCTTGGAAGTGACAGCCATCACTTTTGCCATATTCTGTTGACTGCACTGGGCAAACATTTTACATGTGGAAAGGAACTATAAAACCTAAACACCAGCAAGGAGTGTTCTTTGGGAGTCACTGTGTAGCTATTGATTTTGTTATTAGAATTAAATTTTCTAAATATATATTTCTATGAAAGCAAGCTCATTTATTTTTACTGCTGTGTTGTATCCTATTGTATGAATAGACCTCGATTAGGTATTCTCTCTGTATTGACTGATTTGAGAGTGGTTTCTAATATTTGCAGTATTAAATAGTATTGCAATGAACAGATTTGTGTTGTGAAAGGAATATTCTAAAATTGAAAATTTTAAGTGTTTTAGTATGCCAGTTTTCAGCATTACAACAACTGTCAAATTTTACTTCAGAAAACCTAGATCACCAAAGTTATATATGAATTTCAGTTCCTTCAAACTATTACCACATTTGCATTTATTCCTATGCTTTCCCAATCTATGTGTGATAGAGTGTCCTATTTCAGGTGGTATTTTCAAGATCATAAATCTTGGAATATGTTTATGGTATGCTGATCTTGTTCTCAGAAGATGAGGGTTTTTGTTAGTCTCAGGTATGTTTTTCTAATTTTTTTTACTGGTATGTATGTGTTCCTTGGGATATTAATCTTTCCATGTTGTATCTCCTAATTACTCTGATTTGTCTGTTTATCTCTTTTTGGTGTTTTTACTTATATCTTTTTAAATTTAGTATAATCAATCCCATCTTTCTCTCATGACTTCTATTGTGTGCCTTAAGAAATTGTCTGAATCTGAGAAAATATAGATATTTTCTTCTATAGATACTCCATACTTTTTTTCTTATTTTCTCCTAACATGTGAACTAGGAATATAATTTTCTAATAACACTTGATTTTCTCAGAAATATTTGTTGAGTTTATAATGTTTTCCCTTTATTTTTCCAATATTTTATCATGAAAATTTAACATATGGAAACCAAATATCATACAGTGACATTCTGCATATAAGCCATGTAGATTTAGTAGTTTCTAACATTTTGTTGTGCATCAATTGGTGTGTGAGCACATTTTTTGCAGAACTATTTGCAAATAAATTGCAAGCATCATAAATGTAATTCCTCAGTATATCACTATGCATATTAAAAATATGAATAGTCTTATATAAACACAATATTATTATTATTTAAACTTTTATTTAATGAATATAAATTTCCAATGTACAGCTTATGGATTACAATGGCTTCCTCCTCCCATAACTTCCCTCCCACCCACAACCCTCCCCTCTCCCGCTCCCTCTTCCCTTCCATTCACATCAAGATTCATTTTCAATTCTCTTTATATACAGAAGATCAATTTAGTATATATAAGTAAAGATTTCAACAGTTTGCACCCACATAGAAACACAAAGTGAAACATACTGTTTGAGTACTAGTTATAGCATTAAATCTCAATGTACAGCACATTAAGGACAGAGATCCTACATGAGCAGCAAGTGCACAATTACTCCTGTTGTTGACCCAACAAATTGACACTCTAGTTTATGGCAGCAGTAACCACCCTAGGCTGTTGTCGTGAGTTGCCAAGGCTATGGAGGCCTTCCAAGTTCACCGACTCTGATCATATATAGACAAGGTCATAAAAGACAGGGTGAGGATAGTAACCAATGATCCTAAGAGTGTCATTAACCAGGTCTGAACAATTATACAGCATTAAATGTGGAAGAGGACCATCAGCATACACAGGTTGGGAGTAGAGCCATTGGAGGTAGAGTAGAGGTTATGATTACAAAGGAATGAGGCCCAAGAGTGCTAAACAGTGTCTAGAACAAAGGACAGAGTCATTATTAGAGGAGCTAAGAAAGGTGCTGTCTAAGCTACAATTAAGTTTTCTGATTGAGAGGCAAATAGAACCTGACAGAAGGGGCTTGATAATAATCTGGTGGGCTTTAGACCTTGTAAGTTAAGAGTCCCAGACCTATCTATCTCTTCACATGGGGTACATCCTAAGAGAGGTGTGAACCTCCTAGGGGAGGGCACTCTGTTGACTTTCATTACTTGGCTGGCCTGGGAGGAGAGCTGGCCAGGTAAATGCAGGTGGCATCTCTAACAAGAAATTTACAGTTCTGCCTGCAATGTTGATGACCCTACTTGACCATCCCCTCAGCTGCAGTGGTCACTTTGGAAGTTGGGCTGAGTGAAGGGCTTTTCAGCTTAGAGCCAATAAGATCTATGGCTCTGACCTGGGCATCCTTCGACTCCAGGGCAGGTCCATTTCCAGTGATCCAATTCTTGGCAGAGCTGCCAGAGCTCTTCACATGCTGACTTCTGCTGAAGCCCAGGCTTACCACATTGAAAGCCACTGCAGTGGACTGGCCTGTTGGGTCTCCTTGAGAGATGATCACTGTACAGATCAGCCATCAATAGGCCTGCCTCCCATTGCTTCTGATGCCTAGCTTTCTTTTCCTCCTGGTTTGTGTTAAAGCAGACCAGAGGATGCAAGTCAAGGGAGTGCCCATGTCCCATCTCTAATCTTCGGTGGCCTGAACTGCAAGTCTATAGTCACAGGCATGTTCTGTAGTAGTTTTTCTAAGGTAGACAATTCCCTTGAGGAAAGTTATATTCTCACTTGAAAACTTTCTTTCCCTTTGGTCTGAAAGGGAGGTTTTTTCTACTTATTGCTTACTTCACTGATGGCGAAGTAAATGTAGCTATGAGATTATAATTTAAGCTGTTATTTTGGTTATGCTATTACTGAAAAATGTTAGGCATCTCTTTTATAAGGTCTAAAGATTAAATTGTGCATCTTACAGATTCCATCATAATAGAATTAGTTACCTACCTTGAAGAGAATAGAGAAATGAAAGAACAAGTTGGGCTTAGAATAGAGAAATGAGGGAGCAAGTCCTAGATCACTTGCTGACAATAGAAATATTTCATGAATACTTAGCAAACCGTTTCAACCATTAGATAACAACTTAAGAAAACATTTACCAGAAGGTCCAATGCCTTCTATACATTTTAAGAATCGTGTATTTGAAAACACCTGAAATATCTAACATGGTGTAGTTTGATTAACCAGTAAACTTAAGCACAACCATATAAAATGTTTTTTAGTTTCTTTCTACCAACAAGTATAAATCATATGATGCAGAAATTCAGGTCACACAAATTAAAAGTTATCTTTGATTAATTTTACCAGCTTAAATTTATGGACAATCTTATCTATAAGCAAATCAAAATAAAATTCTTAATAAAATTTTCCCATGTGGACATACAATGTGTACACACATATAACATAACATAATAGACCAATGTAGCAATTTTTATAATAGCTTTTAAAATCTTTATCTCTTTTTGTAGATTGCCAATTGATTTGAATTGCTTTTTGTTGTTAGTAAACTCAGTTAACCATACTTTCTCTCAGTTGGTACTGTTAATACATTATTGGCTTCATCTGTTTACAAAGCCATCCCAAAATACTGAATACAATACAAGTGGCTGGAAAAAGTCCATAGGAACCTATAGGAGGATAGCTAAATACAGAACCAACAACACTTTAGTTTTATGAGCATCAAATCATATATAACTGTGGATGAAAAAACACTTTAAGTTGCAATATTTAAAATTATAAACTCATCAACCAACAAGAGGCACTTTATTACTTCACAGTATTTTTGAAAGCACCTGTAGGATTTTACAAGTATTTAACCCTTTAGGCCTCTGGGGCTTTCTCACTAAGATAACTATCATGTCTAGTAACGCAAGGTCATTAGACTTTTTAATTCTCAAACATTTGTATTAATAGCATTTTCCATTATAGAAACTTAAAATTTAGTACCACGTCACATCTTAACAGTACTTCTAATATAATCCAAATAGCCTGGTTAGTTGCTATCTCTATAAGGTGAGAAACATAGGTCCTTTGATTTTTCCAGTTGAGCCCAAACTGGAAAAACCAAAGTCCAATATTTACTGGAAATTTTAGAGTCCAGATTGTTTGGAACTTTGATTTTTTGAATGCCTGTCAAGAATGCCAAGAAAGGCCAAATTCCAAAATATCTGGTTGAAATAAGATTCCTTAAAATCATGACATAACATAGACCAAATCTGATCATTGTTACAAGGTGATTATTCAAATCTTTGAAAATAAGCACATATTTAAATAACTCATACCTCTTAATAAAAATTAAGCTGTTTTTGAACAAATAGAATTTAACAGACATCAAGAGAACATAATAGATTACTTTAGCACATTGCTTTAACAGAGCATCAGAGTTTAATTCTATGTCAAAGAGAAATTGAGCTTCCTGTGATCTTTTGCTATGAGGTTTCCTTCCTTTACCTTCTTTCATATTGGTGACCGTGTTTCTGTGTTTCTGTGTGTAACACATCTTTAAGCATCTTTTGCAGGGCAGGACGAGTGGCAACAATTTCTTTCAATTTCTGTTTGCTATGAAAAGTCTTAATTTCACCTTCATTCACAAATGAGAGTTTTGCAGCATATAATATTCTGGGCTGGCAGTTTTTCTCTCTTAGTACCTGGGCTATGTCTCGCCATTCCCTTCTAGCTTGTAGGGTTTCTGATGAGAATTCTGCTGTGAGTCTAATTGGAGATCCTCTGAGAATAATCTGGTGTTTCTCACTTGCACATTTTAGAATCTTTTCTTTATGTTTCACTGTGGTGAGTTTGATTACGACGTGTCGTGGTGAGGATCTCTTTTGATCATGTTTATTAGGGGTTCTATAAGCTTCCTGTACTAGGATGCATCTATCCTTCTCCAAACCTGGGTAGTTCTCTGCAAGTATCTCACTAAAAATGCATTCTAATTCTTTCTCTCCCTCCATGGCTTCAGGAACTCCTAGGACCCAAATGTTCGGTTTTTTAATAGTATCCTGTAGATTCCTGACAATGTTTTTTAGATTTCTAACTTCCTCTTCCTTTCTTTGGTTTGCCTGTTTCCTTTCCTGTTCTCTGTCTTCTAAGTCCCATTTTCTCTCGTCTGCTTTACCCATTCTGTTTTTAAGGCTCTCTAATGTGTTTGTCATTTCATCTATTGAATTCTTCATTTCATTATGATTTCTCATCACTATCACAGTTTCTTGTTCTAGTAGTTGTTTCATTTCATTTTGATTCCTTCTTAATATTCATTTCTCGAGAGAGATTTTCTATCTTGTCCATTAAGGATTTCTGTAGTTCAAGAATTAGTTTTTGAGAACTTCTTAATGTTCTTATCAATTTTTTGAGATCTCCTTTTTGCATTTCTTCTATCTCATCATCTTCATAATCCTGTATTGGGGTGTCTTTTTCATTTGTGGGCATCATCGTATTTTCCTTGTTCTTGTTACCTCGGTTTTTGCGTTTGTTGTTTGGCATGTTGGAGATTTGGTTTCTTCACTGTGGTGTTTTTTCTTGTTACACTATGGCTCTATATTAAGTGGACTGTCTGCTTTCGATGGAGCCTTAGAGGCTTGAGATGAGTGTGGCCTGAGAGCTCTGTTTGGTTCCTCAGGTTTAAGGGTGTGCCAAAGGTGACACTCCCAGGTTAGGCGTGGTAAATCTCTCTATTTTTCATTCTTTTTTGTTTTTGTTTTTTGTTCAAAATGGAAGTAATTCCACACAGCTGAATGTAATTGGAGGTAGATAGCAGGTGAATGATATACCCACAGGAGCCAGAGATCGGAAGCTCTTTCCCAAGGACAACAGAGGGAATGTCTGCTGCCCTCAGTGTGGGCTCTAATTTTCCTGCAGTCTCCAACTGGGTTGCCAAGTTAGATCCTAATCTCCTGTTATTTAACCCCCTCCCCCCAGAGTCAGGTTTTTCTGCTAGGCTCAGGGCCGCTGTAGACATGAGGTCGCCTTGCTTATGACGTATGTCCAAAATGATGCCTGCTCTTTGTCTTGCTTGCCTTTGAGGGATGAGCGGAGAGAGAGAAACTCGTGTCCCTGTCGGTCACTTTTTTTTTCTCTCTCTCTCTCTCTTCTAGTTAGCCCTCTGAACTTTTCCCCACGGAGTTTCAAGCCTCCTTCCCTCTAGTCTCCTCTTTCTGCTTGCTTGCCGGTATCTCGGGCTATTGAGATTTGTCCTACCTCACGTTCCAGCGCTGGTGTGTTGAGTCTGCCACTGGTGTCCCGAACTTGGGCCCCCACACTCTCCACGCAGGTCCACTGTGAATCACTAGTTCCGCAAGAGTTTCCTCTGCTGTTTCTTCCCCTACTCTTCCTTGAACCTGCAGTATCTCCACTTTTATTAAACTGCCTCTTCCCGGACCATCAGTGTGCTCCCTTCCTATTCCGCCATCTTGCCGCTCTCCAACACAATATTGTTATTACACCTGAAACACTAGCAGTATTTTCCAAATTGATTTTCCCCATTGTCACAAAAATTTTGTTTTAATTATTTTAAGGGCCAAAATTGATACCTTTGAAGTATGTATCATATTCAGTTTTGTTTGAATACTTCCTAATGGTATCAATTAATGATAGATTAACCTCATATTTCCTGAAAATTTTAAGTTATATCTTGTGGCTTAGTTTTAAGTAAAATATATTTTTGGCAGTCCCCACTGAAAGTTTAATAGCCTCTTTGTCATGTACCAAGTCCCTGTATGTGCCTGGGCTCTTTCTGAGCATCCTATTCTGTCTCAGGAAAGATTTCTATAACCCCCCACTACACCACATGGCCCTAATATCTGTAATGATATTGGAACAGGGGTCTGTAAGACCTTGATCTCTCTCCTTATACATAGTGTCCTGCTTGGTTTTGCAGTTTTAATGAGCTTATCAACATCTTTCAGAAATCTTTGTGGGATTCTAATTAGAATTACATTAAATTTATTGAGTATAGATTAATTGCTATATTTTCCCCATGAATGTACCAAATTTCTCCATTTGTTTCCATCTTTTATGTCCTACTGAAATGGTTTGTAATGACATTTTCCAAAAAGATTTTCTCATAAATTTCTTATGAGGTACCTCATAGTTCTTATTGTTATTGTAAGTGGGATTATATTAAATTGCATTTTCTAGCTGATTGTTTGTTGCATAGGCATATAATTGTTTTGTATATTAACCTTATTTGTATATTAATCTGCAAATAATATACTTTTTATAATTTCTAATCTTTGTATCATATATTATTCTTTTTGTAAAGCTTCTTGAGGCAATATTGTATAAAAATTCTGATAGTGGTCATTTTTGTCTGTGTCTTTCCTTTAAAGGGAAAATGGGAGGCTTTCAAAAAGTTCATGTAAAGTGCATGCTATGTAAATATTATTCATAGATTTCAAGAAACGTTAGTACCAGATGAACAGATCTTTTAATTCTCTTCTCACATAAAGTGCTTTCGAGTGCCTCATATTTCCCATGCTTCACTACTGAGCATGATGCATAGGGCTGGTTGTTATATTTCCCTTCCTATTCCTAAATGTAGAGATCCTGTTATTCTTAGTCTATTAGCATGAACAGAAAAACTCTTTGGCAGTTTCTAGTAACATTAAACATAGGCTTACTTCATGAGACTCCTAGGTGTATGCAGAGAAGTAGAGGTCTGAGTCTACTTGCAGATCTAACTGGAAGGTTCATAGCTTATTCATAATTGTAGAATTACTTGAAACTACCATTTTTTTCAAAATAGAAACAACCCAAAATATCACTGAGGGAGAACAGATAAAGTATTAGGTCATTGGAACATGGCACAGCAATTTTCTTTGTCCTAAACAATGCAATTCAATGTTTCTTTTGTATAACTATATGAAAGATAAATTTCATCTATAGAATCCTAATTTCCATGTGTGCAATTCTGGAATTGTACCCTTAACATGTGAAGATGCCAACTCATGGTCCTCTGGCTACAGTCCTTGATGAGGAAAGAGCCCAAGTGGTTTCAGCTGATGTACATAAGGGTGATTTCTGTCCTCTATCTATTTGTTGTTGACACTGCTTTTATTTTAAGTTTTTGGTGTTCTGAGCTTTCACCACAATGTGCCTAAATGTGGATTATTTTTGCATCCCTACTTGAGCTAATTTGTGCTCTCTGAATGTGATAATCCTACATCCATCAATTCTAGATCATTCTCAGCTGTCACCTCAGCCACTGCTGCCTAGTATCTCTTTATGCATCTCCAATAAGATTAACTTCAGATTTCTTGTTATTTACATCAGGTCCCTGAACAATTTGTTTATATTTACTTCTCTTTATCTTTGGCATATTCTATATAATTTCTTCAGATGCATCTTGTACTGCCCCAATTATCTATTCGGCTCTGTGCACTGTCCTATTTAATCTATTTAGTAATTTTCTATTTAATTGACACCACAGCGTGGTGGAGATCACGGGCAAACATGAAGAGTGACAGGAGCACGGCTACCTCTCCCGCTGTTCCACCCGGAAGTACACGCTTCCCCCAGCATGGACCCCACGCTTGTCTCCTGGTCTCCTCCCGGTCCCCTGAGGGTGCCCTCACCGTGGAAGCGCCGCTGCCCAAGCCGGCCACACCGTCGCGGAGATCGCCATCCCGGTCACCTTTGAGGCCCGCACCCAGTTCAGCACCCGGATGCCAGGAAGTCGGAGCAGCCTGCGGCCACGGAGAGCGGCCTCCTGCGCCACCCAGCCTCCAGCACCCGCCTGTGTACCCTTTTGATGCTGTAAGCTTCTGGTTTTCGCAAATAAAGGTCAAAGCAGGTGCAAAATAAAATTCCTTATGATGCATTATGTGTTAAAATGTTTACTTTTGTGAATTTAAATATTTCAGTCTTTGAGTCTGTTGGATTTACTGTCACATTTGAAGTGGCTTTACCTCACTGAAACATAGTATTTTATGATTTATTCAAGCTGTGTGTTATTTTACCTGTCTCAACTGTGTGGTTTAAACACCTCCTCCCTCTAGGTGGCTAGTCCATTTCCTTTAGCATTTATTGAAAGCCATCTTAATTAATCTGAAATCCCACAACCATTGTACACCAAATTCTAGGAAACATTTTGGAGACTTTTATTTATGTATGTATTTTCTATTCTAATTCAGCAATACATATTTCAGCATTAGTTCCCATTTTTCCCAAGAATCACTGCTGTGCATTTTTAATTGTCCTTTATGAACACTTCAACGCTTACTTCAGTTTGTTTAATTCCTTAAAATCTTCTCATTATATTAGTGAGTGTGTAATCAGTCCATTCATGGCCATGGTGTGATCATTTGAAATATTTTTATTAAAATAAAGACAGCAAACTTCATGCAGGTACCAGGCTGTTTTGATTGTAACTGTCCCATAGAATGTCTTAAAATCTGGTCTTGTGATGCCTCCAGCTTTGTTTTGCTGTTTAAGATTGTGTTTGTTATTTGGTGTCTTTGTGCTTAATATGGATTTTAGCTTTACTTTTTTAGATATGAGAAAATGTCCTTGGTATTTTTATTGCAATCTCATTGAATCTGTAAGCTACTTTTTGTAGAATGGACATCTTGATGACATTAATTCTTCCATTCCAAGAACATAGGTGCTTTTTCCATTTTTTCCTTCTTCTGATATTTCTTTCTTTAAAATTTTATAAATTTCACATCCTTGATTAAATTTATTCAAAGGTATATAGAGTTGTAGTAGCTACTCCGAATGGTAGTGATATTTATGTTCTTTCTCAGTGGTGGCATTATTTGTGTATTCAAATGCAATTGATTTTGAGTGCTGATTTTATATCCTGCAGTTTTACCAAGCTCTCCTATGAGTTCTAATAGTCTCTTAGTGTAATTTTTTTGTTTCTTTCTCTGTAGAATCATGTTTCCTGTAATGAGGGATATATTGACCTCCTCCTTCCCAACTTGTATCCCGGTGATTTTTTTTTTTTTTGACAGGCAGAGTGGACAGTCAGAGAGAGAGACAGAGAGAAAGGTCCACCTTTGCCGTTGGTTCACCCTCCAGTGGCCACTGTGGCTGGTGAGCTGCAGCCAGCGCACCGCACTGATCTGAAGGCAGGTGCCAGGTGCTTATCCTGGTCTCACCAATGGGTGTAGGGCCCAAGCAGTTGGGCCATCCTCCACTGCACTCCCGGATCACAGCAGAGAGCTGGCCTGGAAGAGTTGCAACTGGGACAGAATCTGGCACCCCAACTGGGACTAGAATCCAGTGTGCTGGCGCCACAGGCAGAGGATTAGCTTATTGAGCCACGGTGCTGGCCATCATTGTGAGTTTTATTTCATGCCTAATGGCTCTGGGTAAAATCTCCAGAACTATATTAAATAGCAATTGTGAAAGTAAGCATCATTATCTGGATTCAGATTTTAGTGGAAATGATTCCATATTTCTCAAAATCAATATGATGTTGATTGTGGGTTTGTCATAGGTGACCTTGATCCTTATGAGGTATGTTCTTTCTGTGCCTAATTTTCTCAAGGCTTTTATCATGAAAGGATGTTATATTTTATCAAATGCTCACTTTGTATGTATTGAGATAATCACGTGATTTTCATTCTCAACTTGTTAATGAGATATATCCTATTTATTGATTTGCATATGTTTAATCATCCCATATGTTCCATATAAATGATCTCTCTGATTTGTTGTTGCATTAGATTAGCTAGTATTATATTGAGAATTTTTGCATATATTTTCATCAGGAATATTGAAGTATACTTCTCTTTCTCATACTTTTTCCTTGTTTGGGAATTAAGGTGATGCTTCCTTTTTTTCTTTTCACATCCCTGAACCATTTTAAGTTAGTGTGGCTGTATTTTTTTAAGCCATGTTGAATCTAATCAAGTGTATGGAATTCTTAAGTAGAAATTTGAACAAATCAGATTTTTACAAATAAAATCCTTATGTTTTCTTTTCCTGAAGCATCTTCACGTGAAAGGTCAGCTTCTCTTTGATATTTATCTACCCACAAGAGTGTGGCAGGCTATCATTGAACCAATTAAAAACATAGTTTATAACTTGTATTGTAGAGGAAATATGGCTGCAACCAGAGTCAAAGAAAGAAAAATTGACCCCCCCCAACACAAAGTTTGAATAGTGGCTGCTCACAATTGACTAGTGAAACAGCTACCTAGTGTTACCTTGCCTAGGGAGGGAAGATGTCCTAAGTTCTGCTTCTGTAACTCCATTCACAAATCTGTCCTAATAAATCTACACCTTATATCTCTCTTACAAACATAGAAGATCCCCCAACCATTGAAACTGTGGTCGTTATTCAAGTAGGCTGCAATTTAACCCTACGAATGCTGCAACAGGTAAAGCATGATGCTTCTGAACGTATCAATATTGTAATAAATTTGGGATTATTGCTCGTTTTTTTTAATTTTTTGACAGGCAGAGTGGACAGTGAGAGAGAGAGAGACAGAGAGAAAGGTCTTCCTTTTGCCATTGGTTCACCCTCCAATGGCTGCCATGGCTGGCACACTGTGGCCGGTGCACCATGCTGATCCAACGGCAGGAGCCAGGTGCTTCTTCTGGTCTCTCACAGGGTGCAGGGCCCAAGCACTTGGGCCATCCTCCACTGCACTCCCTGGCCACAGCAGAGAGCTGGCCTGGAAGAGGGGCAACCGGGACAGAATCTGGAGCCCCAACTGGGACTAGAACCTGGTGTGCTGGCGCCACAAGGTGGAGGATTAGTCTAGTGAGCTGCAGTGCTGGCCTTTGCTCGATTTTCAGTAAATGATTCCAGCTGAGCCTGATGGCATTATAAACTGCTTGGATTCTCTACTGTCTCTGATGCTTGTTTGAATGAGGGGTGTTTCCCACCCCAGGTTTCTGTAACAGTACATATTACAAGTTATAAGAGCTGAGCTTAGTAACCAGAATCATAAATCTCCTCCTTCTGAAGATCCATGTTTCTCTTGAAAAGAGGAAATGAAGTGGGTTGGCACTTCCTTTGAATATGAAAAATGGTGACCAAAAAGTAATAGCATGAAGTCCTTACGTGATTTCCTGATAAGGTCAATAAGTTTTATTTCTTCACTGAAAACAACTTTCAGAGTGTTTCTGAATACAGCAGGCTCAGAAAGCAGCAGCTGCACTGACCCTCTGGTAGCACTGAGTGTCAGGTACCTGATCCGGATCACCTTATTTAGGCTTCCATAGGAACAGTTCACTTACAGTTAAACACTCTCTGAAGAGGAATAAGTAATAACACATGAAGTGTCAAAAAGCACCTACTGGGTGAAATAGAATCACAACAACAAATCTGAGTCTTATGCTAGAAAGATTTTTGTATGTCATAATTCTAAAATGAGAAAAAGTTTAAAAAATAAAGTTATAGGAATGATAAATTGTTTATGTATTAATGGTAACAATGATTATAACAACTGATATTCTGAATATCAGAATAAATATAGTAGAAGGATTAATTTACATGAAGGTGGATTGAGTGGTCTGCTGAGATGTCATTTTAAAAGAGTAAATTTTTAAGAAAAATCCTCCAAAACCGAAACTTGCATCAAGAAAAAAAGTGAGTGACTAGATGATATTTCTAGAGCAGGGATCAAAGAACTCTGAAAATTCTGTGGCATAAAATGATTTGTTCTACATTGAAAGCATTCACATGATATCCTCAGTGTCTGGATAATTTCAGATGAGTTAATTTTGCCCTTTACACACCCATCTGCTACCCAATATGGAACTTGGATTTGAACTGGAGCAGATGCAGCAAGGTCAGCTTTTTCATCCTCTGCTTACTACTCATCCTGAGTCCGGAGAGTTTTTGATGCATGCTTACTGCTGCAGAAATGTTTCTACATGCTCCCCCCATTCCTTTCCTGTATCTGTGCTCAATTGAGCAGTGATCTGCCCCTCAGTGTCACCTTAGCTTGTGGTCTTTTCTCATTATGTGTATGCATTTGCATTTATCCCTTCTATGCATCTTCCATATTTATTTCATTGCCTTTCTGGAAAAGAGAAACACCAAATAGTGATGCAATAAACTATTAGGACTTGATAGTGCCTGATCATGACACAAGACAATCTACCAGTACAAAATAAAGGCAACCAATAGAACTGTTTGATTTATATGTCAACAATTCAGAAGTTGTAAAATACATAATTTGGGAAAATAAAAACTTCACGGAAAATTTTCTCAACTATATCTTAAAATGAACCGTGACATAAATTATTACAGTTGTATAACTCTGATGATTTTGTTCCCAAATTTACCATGGGAATAATGAAAATTATACAGAAATAAAGAAATACAAAACACTGTAGTATACTGTCATAGTACACTGTATATTCCTAGGAAATATAGTAAACTATATGAATTTACTGTTTGATGGAGATCCTCAGTTTGATTATGGAGAGAGAGAGAGAGAGAGAGAGAGAGAGAGAGAGAGAGAGAGAGAGAGAATATCTTTCATCTATAGATTCACTCCCCAGATGGTGGCAATGATTGGAGCTGGGCTAATTTGAAGCCCAGAGCCAGGAGCTTTTTCTGTGTCTTTCACATGGATAGTAGGGGGCTCAAGGACTTGGGCCAACTTCTGCTGCTTTCCAAGGCACATTAACAGGCAGCTGGACCAGAAATGGAGCACTCAGACTCAAAATAGCACCCACATGTGGTGCCCAAATCACAAGGAGCAGCTTTATGCACTATGCAACAATGCTGGCCCTAAGATACTCATTTTTAACTTTTCCACAAAGCAAATTAACTTCAAAGATGACTTGGGTGTTTAAATAAAAAAATACTTAACAATGTAGCTTAATTTCTCTTAGACTTTTTAATAAGAATATCATTAATGAAGTTTGAAGTTATTGATAAAACAGTCTAATGAAAACACCCCAATTTAAAAAAAAATCTGAATTGTAATACATGAAATCTGCCCATGAATAATTTTATAGTTGTACACTTACAATTTTATCTCATTCCTAAAAATACTATAGATATGTAAGTGTTTTGATGAACTTGAAGTTACCATGCTAAAATTAAATGAGCATAAAATGCAAATCTGTGTTTAAATTCTTTGACATTTCTTAACATTAGTGCAACCCATAGTATAAGTTTCAATTCTTTCCAACTGTTGACATTTTATATTCATAAGTGGGAATTGGCTCTCAGAAGAGGTTTTGGCTTTTTAATGAATATAAATTTGTAGAACGGACACCACCATTTCAGGCTCCAATGTTCAGAAGGCTTGGGAATTCTAGGCATGCTTATAGGGTCTGGTTTTCCAGTTCTCTCAGTTATTAAATTGATAGTTATACCATGTCAAAAATTGTCAAATTATCTGTTTGAAATGAGTCTCTCTCTTTCTCTCTCTCTAGTTTCCAAGATAACAGGGCAATGCACTCCATTACTTTTGCTATTCTCTATTATCTGCTCATTAAAGAAAGAGTGAAGAATGTCCATTAGTGTTATGACATTGTTTTATGCAATTTATTTGTCATCAGAGTAGTTAAAAAAAACCACTCTGAAGTTTCCCACAATTTCAGATATGCAACACATTTTATTAACTTATATTTATGTTTTATTTATCTAGCTTTTAGCTGATTTTAACTCAAGTGTATATCATTATATTTCTGCTTTGAAGGGGAAACACTTTCTTTAATTGCTCTACTTTGGATAGTCTCTATAAAAGGGATGCAAATGTTTTGCAGGATTATTTCAGAAGCAAATGATAAATGAATATGTAAGGGAATGGTATGAAATCTTCTCTTTTATACAATTGCTTGCTCTCCATGAGGTGACCTATCTTAGTTCCAGCAAAAGGGCAGTGGTCAGAGGCTAGATTCTATTGCAGTGTGACACAACTATCAGCATGACTCCAATCTGTGTTGTTTCTGGAGTGTGAGACCCTCTCTCTGTTCATGATAGGAACATATTTCTTCTTCTGAGGATGACATAGCCAGCATGCAGAAAAATGGGTTCTTTTGCCTCATGTGCAAGCTCTCTGTATAAGAAATGCATTGTAGTATCACTCTCCAGAGCATCTGGATAGGTACAGATTTCATAGACGTGTCATCCACTTATACAATTGTTGAGAATACAAGTTTAAAAATTAATGTGCACTTTGAAATATGTGGACAATTTGAAAACATGGTATTTGTGGAGTGTTAGATTTACTTTTCACAAATTAGTTAACAATAACTAAATTTTAAAAGCTGTTTATGTAGTTTGAATGAATATGAGAAGAATGGTGATATCTTGGAAGTTGAGAGACTTTGGGAGGTGAAAGAATTGCTACATGTTTTTGAGTAGAATGATACAGGTTTTATTCATGAAGTGAAACTTGATTGAGGACTATGAAATCAGATTTGTGGTCCCTAAACCAGTGACTTCTTAAAGTGATACTATCTTCAGTTATACAGAAGAACTACATGGAATATTATACTAAATGCAGATTTCTAGGCTCTGAGTCAGTCCCACTGTACCTAACATTCTATACAGGGAGATGTAAACTCTTAACTTTAAGGAATGTGCACTGTATAATTTTCTTTATATTGATTTGCTTGAGAGAGAGAAAGATGGGAAGATATCTCCCATCCACTAGTTCATTTTCCAAAACACTTTCAGCAGCAATCACTAAGCCAAGCTGGAGCCAGGAGGTGGAAACTCACTGTAGATCCCCATTAGGGGTAGCAGGCACTTTAAGAAATTTACCCTTTTATTCCCTTTCCATAAACTTTATGAAGTTCTCTCTTATATTAACACACATTGGGAAATTTATCTTTACAAATATTTGCTGAAGAGGCTTCAGATAATTTTGATAAAATTTATATTTATATGTATGAATATCATTCAAAATGAGAAGTAAAATCTTCATCTTACCACAAGTCTTTATCTTGGATATATTTTACATTTTAGTCTTAAGACCCCAAATCATGGGGCCATCACTATGGCACAGCAGGTTAAGCCACCACCTGCAACTTCAGCATCCCATTTGGGTGCCAGTTTGCCAGATTGAGCCTTGTCTGCTCCATTTCCAATCCAGTTTGATGTTATAAAGAATTTTGAGCAGATGATTGACACAGCAGTTAAGATGCCACTTTGGATATGTGTGAGCCATATTGGAGTACATGGTTTGAGTCCCAGCTCCATTGCTTTATTTTTTTTATTTCCTTTTTTTTTTATTTTTCAGTGCACTTTATATTTTTCTTTCTTTTTTTAAACTTTTATTTAATGAATATAAATTTCCAAAGTGCAGCTTATGGATTACAATGGCTTTCCCAAAAAAAAAACTTCCCTCCCACCCGCAACCCTCCCCTTTCCTGCTCCCTCTCCCCTTCCATTCACATCAAGATTGCTTTCTATCCTATTCCATGCTAATGTACACCCTCTGAAGCAGCAGGTTATGACTCAGGAGACTGGATCTTTGTTAACCACATGGATGACCAAATAGTTCTAAGTTCCTCACTTCAGTATCACTCATTCTTGGCTATTAAGGATATTTGTGGGAGTGAAACAGCTAATAGGAGATCTTGCTCTCTCTTCTCTCTCTGCCTTTCAGATTAACATTAAGCAAAAAAATTAAGAATAAAATAAAACTTTGGATGCTGTAATAAAATCTAAGGTATTAAAAAAAACAAGGAACCATGAATGATGAGAAAAAAAGTAAGTATGGAACTTGTAGTGATATTTCTAATTATAACAGCTACTCAAAGGGAATATGAATTTTCTGAATGTGGTGAGAACCCTAAGCAATAATTAATAATGCAGCATCACACATGTAATATAATGAATGTATGCCTATAAAGTATTTTGTCTTAAAATAAGATATAAAGCATAGACAATTACATATAAAAATAAACCATTGTAGATTTTAGCTTTTGGTTTTCCCAAAGAAACCTTTTATTCAAGCAATACAAGCTTCATGCATTTTGTAAGTACCACTTTAGGATATAGTGAATCTTACCACCACACCTGCCCTCCCACCCACATTCCCAACCCTTCTCCCTCACCCTTTCCCATTCCCAGTCCCATTCTCCACTAAGATTCATTTTCAATTTAAGGTGTTTGTAGAGCTGTGTCCTCATGTATGCCTGTTTTTGCATGTGAATCACATACAGGACTAATCTAAGACTACTTTAACCATACTGCCTGTTGCCCCACCCCATATTTTATTTCCTTTTTAAAAATTATTAGTATATCTAACTAAACTCTTGTACATCATTGATTTATATTCTGAGCATTTATGCATTTTGACAACAAATTTTAATGTAATTTTGTTTTGGACCCAGAATGGAGAGTTTAGAACAATGTGATAGTAAATAGAAGTTCAGAGCACTCTTCTGCTTTTCAGTTTTATCTTATTTGACTACCAATAAATAAAGTTTAAGCAAACATTTCTTCTAAAATGTTTTAAATGAGTATTAGAAATCATGATTCAAACTATTTGCTTGTTAAATAACTTTATTTACCCACCTTGCAGAAATGAATGTGTATGTAATACTGCCATACACGGTTGGTTAATAGACTTTGTAATGCCATTCAAAAAGCTTAGTGACACCATATTGCCCTCATTTAAAAAATGAAATGCATAAAAAGTAAGGATAATTGTGTAAGTATGGATTATCCATGAAAACATCTATAAAGTTTATTATTTGAAATCCAAATGGGCGAGTTTTTCTAATTTGGAGTGCTTTGACATGTCTTTTTCCCCGACTTTCTATGACAAACCAGTGTACATCTTGTAGATTCCCTTGTCTTATGTTGTCAAATGAGGTCTGGGTTAGAATAGCACTTTTCTACATAGGATTCGAGATTTTACCTGTATATGAAAATGCTTATGGGGATCCGTGTGCTTGGGTCAGAATTTGAAAGAACTTAATTAGAATAGGGCCTGCAACTAAAATATTAACATCATTGACATTAGCAGTACTGCTAAATATTTTTATTTTATTCTCGTTTTCTTTTTTATCACCTAGTATTCACCTAGGATCACCTAGTATATGATGTTTTGAAAATTTACAGCATGAAACAGTAAGACATTACAGACTGCTGCAGGTGGAAATTTATATATTGTTTATTTTACAATAAATTTCATGTCTGTGAACAGTGCTGGTATTTCTTTTGCTTTGTTTTTAAGTACAATGAAATTTCACAAGGAGGAAACATCTGCCAATGGATGCATCTCAGTATAGACAGCAATCCAAATAGTAAAGTTGGGCACTCTGGGTTTGTGTGTAAACAGTGCCAGATATCTAATAGATAATAAATGATAAAAATCTTAAAGAATTTATTTATTTTATTTGAGAGTTAGAGTTACAGACAGTGAGAGGAAAAGGCAGAGAGAAAGGTCTGCCTTCCATTGGTTCACTCCACAAATGGCCACAATGGCCAGAGCTGTGCACATCAGAAGCCAGGAGCCAGGCACTTATTCCTGGTCTCCCACATGGGTGCAGGGGGCCAAGGACTTGGGCTATCTTCTAGTGCTTCCCCAGGCCATAGCAGAGAGTTGGACTGGAAGAGGGGCATCCAGGATTAGAACCAACACCCATATGGGATGCTGCGCCACAGGTGGAGGATTAACCTACTGTGCCACAGTGCTGGCCTTGGAATGATCAAAACCTTTAACTTCCACTCAGTTAAATTTGTGATTTAAATGTCCCAAATTTTGGATTGGCAATGTGGCATGATGATAAAGCTGAAACCTGTGGTGCCAGCATCCCACAGGGATGCTAGTTTGAATCACAGCTGCTCCACTTTTGATACAGCTCCCTGCTAATACACCTTGGAAAGCAGTGGAAGCTGCTCTAAATACTTGGACACCTCCATTCACATGGGAGACCCAACAGAAGCTGCTGACTCCTGGCATCAGATTTGCTAGTCTCAGGCCATTAAGGGGAGTGAACCAGGGCATGGAAGATATTCTCTTTCTCTTTCTCTCTCTCTCTCACTCAACTCTGCCTTTCCGATAAATAAATCTTTAAAACCAAAAATGTACACAGTTTAACAACTTCAGATGTGATGGTTTAATTCTTTTTAGTAATAATGTAAAAACTTAGAAAAAGTAAGCTAAGAATTGCTTTGAATACTAGGTGATAAAAAAAGCATCATGGGATTCACAGAAGATTGCATAACTTATATAGACAAGAACACATTGGACTATCTCATATGGGATGCCAGCACTGAAGGTGCCCCACAAAGCATTATTATAATAATTTTTTGCCACAGTGTCCTGGCTTTCCATGCCTGAAATACACTTATGGGCCATTTAGCCAGGTCTGAATGCCTTAAGGATTGATTCTGAGGCCAGAGTGCTGTTTAGGAAATCTGCCATTGTATGAGTCTGCTGTGTATCCTGCTTCCCATGTTGGATTGCTTTTTCCTTTTTAATTCTATCAGTTAGTATTAGCAGACACTAGTCTTGTTTATGTGATCCCTTTGACTCTTAATCCTAGAGAAACACTAGAAAGCAAACCAAACATCTGTTCCTGTACCAGTATCATGCTGTTTGATTATAACTGCCCTGTAGTATGTCTTGAAATCATGTATTGTGATGCCTCTGGCTTTGTTTTTGTTGTACAAGATTGCTTTAGCTATTCAAGGTCTCCTGTGCCTCCATATGAATTTCAGCATCATTTTTTTCCAGATCTGAGTAGAATGTCTTCGGTATTTTGATTGGTATTGTATTGAATCTATAAATTGCTTTGGGAGAATGGACATTTTGATGATATTGATTCTACCAATCCATGATCAGAGAAAATTTTCCATTTTTCTACTTCTTTCTTTAAGATTTTGTAATTCTCATTGTAGAGATCTTTGACATCCTTGGATAAGTTTATTGCAAGGTATTTGATTATTTTGTGACTACTGTGAATGGGCTTGATATTAGCAGTTCTTTCTCAGCTATGGCATTGCCTGTGTATACAAAGGCTGTTGATTTCTGTGCATTGATTTTATATCCTGCTACTTTGCCAAACTCTTCTATGAGTTCTAATAGTCTCTTAGTAGAGTTCTTTGGATCCCCTATATAAAGAATCATATCATCTGCAAAAAGGGATAGTTTGACTTCTTCCTTCCCAATTTGTATCCCTTTATTTTTTTTCTTGCCTAATGGCTCTGGCTAAAACTTCCAGAACTATATTGAATAGCAATGGTGAGAGTGGGCATTCCTGTCTAGTACCAGATCTCAGTGGAAATGCTTCCAACTTTTTCAAATTCAATAGAGTACTGGCGGTGCGTTTTTCATAAATTGCCTTGATTGTATTGAGGAATGTTCATTCTATACCCAATTTGCTTAGAGTTTTCATCATGGAAGTGTGTTTTATTTTATCAAATCCTTTCTCTGCATCTGTTGAGATAATCATATGGTTTTTCTTCTGCAGTCTGTTAATGTGGTGTATCACATTGATTGGTCTGGATGTTCTTTCCCACATGTCTGCAATAAACTGTTTCTATTTTATATTTTAAATAAAAGCATGTTATAAGTTATATAACACCCTAAATATATATATTGATATACTTCTACAAATTATGTAAATGTCAGTAGAGCATAACAAAATATGTAAAACATTTGTATGAAGAAACTTATAAACATTTGTGTAAAGATAAGTATTTGGAGATGCAGTCCATGGTAATGTGTAAGAACACCCAGTGTCATTAACATTATCAGTCCTTTCTCACTATCCATTTAGATTGAACATAATCCAATCATAATAATTTCAATTTGTTTTGTGAGTTTAACCAAAATCTGACTCTAAAGTTAATGTGGAAAATCAAAAGTCCCAGAATAGCCAATGCAACAGTAAAAGAGAAGGACAAATTGGGAGGATCAGCACTGTACAACTTCAATAAATGCTAGAAATTTAACTAAGAAAGTACAGTATTGGTGAAATAATAGGCAGACACAAAATGCACAAGAGTCAGAAATAGCCCAAGGATGGATAGCAAATATTGGAACAAAAACAACCTTTCAACAGATAGTGCTACAAAAATTGGACATTTCACATGATGTAATGCAAACCATGTATTTCATAAAAATTAACTTACATATGAAGAATTATTAGCCTACCAGAAAATAATAAAAGAGGATATATGTTGCTGAGCTTGTGATACACCACTGAAAGCACAATCTGACATACATGTTTGCTAACTGGACTTCATTTAAAGTGAAAAATCTCTCTTTGACAGAGAATGTAAAGGGAAAAGGAAGGAGGTCCAAACCTTGGAGGCATTATTCACAAAATATGTATGTAATAAAGGAATCTATGTATTATCCAAAATATATAAGAAAATTTTAACTAAACAAGAAAATAGAAAAGTGGGCTTAACCAACTTATTTTTGATCAAGGAACTAAAACCAATTCCTGGAGCACGGACAGTTTATTCAATAAATGGTGCTGGGAAAACTGGATTTCCGTGTGCAGAAGCATAAAGCAAGACCCCTACCTTACACCTTATACAAAAATCCACTCAACATGGATTAAAGACATAAATCTTTTTTTTTAACTTTTATTTAATGAATATAAGTTTCCAATGTACAGCTTATGGATTACAATGGCTTCCTCCTCCCATAACTTCCCTCCCACCCACAACCCTCCCCTCTCCCGCTCCCTCTTCCCTTCCATTCACATCAAGATTCATTTTCAATTCTCTTTATATACAGAAGATCAATTTAGTATACATTAAGTAAAGATTTCAACAGTTTGCACCCACATAGAAACACAAAGTGAAAAATACTGTTTGAGTACTAGCAATAGCATTAAATCAAAATGTACAGCACGTTAAGGACAGAGATCTTACAGGAGCAGCAAGAGCACAGTGACTCCTGTTGTTGACCCAACAAATTGACACTCTAGTTTATGGCACCAGGAACCACCCTAGGCTCTCTTCATGAGTTGCCAAGGCTATGGAAGCCTTCCAAGTTCGCCGACTCTGATCATATTTAGACAAGGTCATAAAAGACAGGGTGAGGATAGTAACCAATGATCCTAAGAATGGCATTAACCAGGTAAAGACCTAAATCTATGACCCAACAACATCAAATTATTAGAGAACATTGGAGAAATCCTGCAAGATATCAGCACTGGCAAATACTTCTTGGAAAAGACCCCAGGAGCACAGGGAGTCAAAGCCAAAATTAACTATTGGGATTGCATCAAATTGAGAAGTTTCTGTACTAAAAAAGAAAAAGTCAGGAAAGTGAAGAGGCAACCAACAGAATGGGAAAAATATTTGCAAACTATGCAACAGATAAAGGATTAATAACCAGAATCTACAAAGAGATCAAGAAACTCCACAACAAGAAAACAACCCCTTAAGAGATGGGCTAAGGACATTAATAGACATTTTTCAAAAGATTAAATCCAAATGCCCAACAGACACATGAAAAAAATGTTCAGGATCACTAGCCACTAGCCAGGGAGATGCAGATCAAAACCACAATGAGGTTTCACCTCACCACAGTTAGAATGGTTCACATACAGAAATCTACCAACGACAGATGCTGGCAAGGATGTGGGAAAAACAGACACTAACCCACTGTTGGTGGGAATGCAAACTGGTTAAGCCACTATGGAAGTCAGTCTGGAGATTCCTCAGAAACCTGAATATAGTCCTACCATAAAACCCAGCCATCCCACTCCTTGGAATTTACCCAAAGAAAATTAAATTGGCAAATAAAAAAGCTATCTGCACATTAATGTTTATTGCAGCTCAATTCACAATAGCTAAGACCTGGAATCAACGCAAATGCCCATCAATAGTAGACTGGATAAACAAATTATGGGACATGTACTCTATAGAATATTATGCAGCAGTAAAAAGCAATGAAATCTGGTCATTTGCCACGAAATGGAGGAATCTGGAAAACATCATGCTGAGTGAAATAAGCCAGTCCCAAAGGGACAAATATCATATGTTCTCCCTGATCAGTGACAACTAACCCAGCAACAGAAAAGAAACCTGTTGAAGTGAAATGGACACTATGAGAAACGGTGACTTGATCAGCCCTTGCCCTGATTGTTGATGCACAACTTAATACTTTATCCCTTTTAGTATTTTTTGTTCTACTTAATACTATTGGTTGAACTCTGTAATTAAAACACAATTATTTTGAAGTGTTGAAACTTAACCGAAAAGTGATCACTGTTAAATAGAGTGGGAATAAGAGAGGGAGGAGATGTACAATTTGGGACATGCTCAAGCTGACTTGCCCCAAATGGTAGAGTTAGAAACATGCCAGGGGATTCCAATTCAATCCCATCAAAGTGGCATGTACCAATGCCATCTCACTAGTCCAAGTGATCAATTGCTGTTCACAATTGATCATGATAGGACTAAGAGTCAAAGGGATCACATAAACAAGACTAGTGTCTGCTAATACTAACTGATAGAATTAAAAAGGGAGAGAACAATCCATCATGGGAAATGGGATACAGGGCAGACTCATAGAATGGCAGATGTCCTAAACAGCACTCTAGTTTCAGAATCAATCCTTAAGGTGTTCGGATCTGGCTGAAAAGCCCATGAGAGTATTTTAAGCATGGAAAGCCAAGACACTCTGGCAATAGAAAAAAAAAAAAGAGGACCTAAATGAAAGATCTTTGCGAGTGAGATCCCAGTAGAAAGAACAAGCCATCAAAGAAGGAGGTACCTTTCTCTGAAGGGAGGAGAGAACTTCCACTTTCACTATGACCTTGTCTAAATAAGATCGAAGCCTGTGAACTCAAAAGGCTTCCATAGCCTTGGCAACTCATAACTGGAGCCTAGGGAGATTACTGACACCATAAACAAGAGTGTCAATTTGTTAAGTCAACGACAGGAGTCACTGTACACTTACTCCTCATGTAGGATCTCTGTCCTTAATGTGTTTTTCAATGTGAATTAATGCTATAACTAGTACTCAAACAGTATTTTTCACTTTGTGTTTCTATGTGGGTGCAAACTGTTGAAATCTTTACTTAATATGTACTAAATTGATCTTCTGTATATAAAGAGAATTAAAAATGAATCTTGATGTGAATGGAATGGGAGAGGGAGAGGGAGATGTGAGGGTTGCAGGTGGGAGGGAAGTTATGGAGGGGAAAAAGCCATTGTAATCCAAAGCTGTACTTTGGAAATTTATATTTACTAAATAAAAGTTAAAAGAATTAAAACTACAACTACTTTAACTTTAGCAATTAGTGGAATATTTAGAATCCCATATATATCCATAAAAAGTAAGCAACATATTTCTTGACCTGATGATGAGGCCAGATGGGGACTGAAACAGCAGATGGAAGATCTATTTCTCTTAGTGTCCTTTCTCTATGATTCTGCCTTAGAAATAAATCAAATACATTTATTTTAAAATTATAGCATTACAAGATTAATATTTAAAGGCAGTTATATTTTATTTTCTATCAATGAATTGATTTTAAAACCAAACCAATGCAATTACCAGTTGCAAAAAACGTCCTCTCTGTGTGCTGAAAACACTGGCAAATTTATCAAAGAAAACACAATAAGTTGCAGATATCAATTTATATATGAAAAAGTTCAGTATTGCTAAAATGCCACTTTTTACCCAAAGTAAATTAATTTACAGATCCAAAACAACTTCAATTGAAACTACTTAGGATTTAATGCATCTGTATATTGACAGTATGATTCCAAAAACAATATAGAAAAATCCTAAAATAACAAAAAAAATGTAAAACAATCAATTTGTAAGTGAAGCTGAATTTAAGGAAGACATATTTGATACTTGAAAATGTGAATTTCCTAAGAATACATCAAGAGAAATTGTGATGTTCTTTATGAATTCATAAACATTAACACACTTTATTTCCTTGTAGACATTTCAAAATATTTTATAGATGATATCCTAGGCCCTTTAGGATGAAGAATACCTTGGAGAGGGCAATTCTAACAGAAAGTTGTAACTTAATTTTAGGGGTTGTAAAATACACGATTAAGGCACCAGCACATTTTGTCTTTTGACAGCTCATTTTCTGCCTACCAGAAGTCTTTACATGTCCTCCTATCATGGGAGTAGCCAGAATTTTCCAGCACAGCTTTCATAACATCAGATTCAGGACCTAATAGCCCCATAAAGACACAGTCTTTTCAATATTGTCATATTGGGTATTGAGTTCCAATCTGACATTAAAGGCATAGCCACCTGCAGACCAAAGCCAAACAATAAAATGAAATCTAAAGAATTATATTATGGGGCTGGTGCCATGGCTCACTTAGCTAATCCTCCGCCTGTGGTGCCGGCATCCCATATGGGTGCCAGGTTCTAGTCCTGGCTGCCCCTCTTCCAGTCCAGCTCTCTGCTGTGGCCCGGCAAGTCAGTGGAGGACCTGCATTGGAGATCAGGAAGAAGCACCTGGCTCCTGGCTTCAGGCTAGCGCAGTGTCAGCCATGGTGGCCATTTGGGGAGTGAACCAATGGAAGGGAAACCTTTCTCTCTCTCTCACTGTCTATAATTCTACCTGTCAAAATAAAATTTAAAAAAAGAATCATATTGCCTGGAAACAAATAACAATGTAGTAGAACTCAGAGGTATGATTCATAGGACTGATAGAAATTCTGATATGAAAATATTTCACTATATTACTTCAAAGCTCCAAAGGCTATAAAGTTTGAGTATGCCATTTTATTTACAAACCTTGAATCCATGCAAAGAGAATAAGGGTATGGTTTTGCAAATTCACATGCATATAAAATTTCATAGAATGATATTGCAGGTGTTGACATTGTAGTGTAGCAAGTTAAGCTGTTCCTTCTGAGGTTAGCATTCCATATAAGAGTGCTAATTTGAGTTTACAGCTGCAGTATGCTTACAATCCAGCTCTCTCTGAATATGATATGGTACATGGTCCCTTTGTTAACTTGAGAAACTCAAGTAAATGAAGGAAATAATTCCTATAATGTTATTTTTATGAGAATATAGTCCTCTTTAATTCACAAATGATTTTAAGATCACATAAAAACAATTAACAATTATCACAGCATTGGTTTTAGGAGTATTACAATTCAGGCATAGAATCCTTGCACTAAGCTTTCAGCTAGCTCCTCTCCTTTGCTGCATTAAGTTGCTAGGCTGCTGTTTTGGTACAGCAGGTTGTGCTGTAGCCTGCAATGCCAGCGTCCAATGTGAGCGATGGTTTTTGTCCTAGATGCTCTGTTTGCAATCCAACTCCCAGAATATGTGCCTGTGAAAGAAGCACAAGAAGTCCCAAGTTCATAGGCCCCTGTCACCCATGTGGGAGACACAGATAGAGCTCCTGGCTACTGGCTTCAGTCTGGCCCAGTGCCAATCCTTTTGTCATTTGGGGAATGAATAAATAGATGAACGATCTCTGTCTGTCACTCTATATATCTCCACTTTTTTAAATAAATGATTTTTTTAAAATGAATTGGATGAGAAACATTTCTTTTGAATTCACAGTTAAAAATAAAGATAATTGTTGTAATATAAATCAAGGAAACACCACATCATATAACAGTTTAAATTTCAAAAAAGGTACCTTGTTATGAACATAGGCTTTGGGACTTGTAAGGACTTTCTGAGGCACTGAGCATGGGGAATAAGGGGTTTGAGATATGAGAAGTTCAGGTGTTCATGAGTGCTT
Source organism: Lepus europaeus (assembly GCF_033115175.1). Taxonomy (NCBI): domain Eukaryota; kingdom Metazoa; phylum Chordata; class Mammalia; order Lagomorpha; family Leporidae; genus Lepus; species Lepus europaeus. Next base: position 20,297,362 of record NC_084851.1, on the reverse strand, counting down.
TGTGTGTACAGTAGGGGATCTAATGCTATGTTAGGGCATGCATTCAACAGGCTAGCTCCTTGGAATGAGGAAGAAGAATCATTTTCCATATTTGGAATAAGTAGGAACATTCCCATCCCCCCACCACCCTGCAATGTCAATCCCTACCTTATGGGTTCCCTAGCCCTACATGACTCTCTCTGAGACCATCAGCCAAATCCTGTTGGAAAGTTTGGGGCAATGGTTGCTCTATTTCCTTTTGAAGTTCAATAATGAAAATAGATTGTGGGCCCAGATTCACAGCATCTATTCAGTGGACTTCAAGAGAACTGGAGGAGATTCATGGAAGGTTGTATTTGCAGAACCATCTCTAGCATGATGGCATTGATTTTGTGGGAGATAAAGACAATGGGTTCTTTAAGGATACGTGAACCAGGAAAATGAGAACTATAATAGGAATAAAAAGGTCCCATGAGATTCCAAATTAACCGTTTAAGTGCCTATAACAGAGTCCTCCACCTAGTGTCATAATTGAGATTTTTGTTCAAATAAATATACACCTTAACGAGCTTTAAGCTTTTTGAGCTGTTTTCTACCTTTTGAGAGTTATTTATCCAAAAGCAACACATTTTCTTGAACAAGGCAAAAGTACCTCATCTGCCTTAGCTTATAGTGTTGAGGACACAGCAATTTTTTTCATATTTATTAAGTAATTTATTTGAATTTTGGATTTACACAGAGAGAGAAGGAGAGGCAGAAGCAGAGAGAGAAAGAGAGAGAGAAAGGTCTTTCATCTGCTGGTTCACTCCCCAATTGGCTGCAACGGCCAGAGCTGTGCTGATCCAAAGCCAGGAGCCAGGAGCTTCTTCAGGTCTTCACATGGTTGCAAGGCCCCAAGGGCTTGGGCCATCTTCTACTGCTTTCCCAGACCACAGCAGAGAGCAGAATTGGAAATGGAGCAGGCGGGACTCAAACTGGCAGAGGGCACAGCAATTTTACCAAACTACCTTTACCAGTGATTTGAGACTTTTTTGTGGTGCCTTGATTTCCTTGACCATAATCTCCTAGGATGCCTAGAATTCTAAGGAGAAATCTCAGCCAGAAGTATCCTTGATGCATTTCCCTTTTTGAATTTATATTGATACTATTATATCCTTGCTTTAAAGTTAAGCAGAATGAATTATTTTGGATTTATGTTCTTGCCACTTATATGTATTTATTCATAAATTAAATTGACAAATTTCATTTTAGAACTTTTAGAAGTATTTAAAAGTACTTTAGAACTATTTTGAAAAATAAATCCTTTGCTTGAAAGTTAATAAATTCTATAAAATTACACATTTCTACTCAGAAAAATTATAATATTATATATAAGTTTATATGTGAATGACTTTCATTTTTATTTTGTCTTTGAATTATTATCTATCTATATCATCATTCTCTCATTTTATGCCATCTCTAGGACAAGACCAATCTTTTTTTCCAAAATTATTTGAAATGCAGTGACACAAAGGGGGAGACACATACACACACACCTACAGAGAGAGAGAGAGAGAAAGAGAGAGATATTTCATCAACTGGTTTAGCACACAAATGAATGCAATGACTGACTCAGTCAGACCAATTCCAGGAGCCTGGGAACACATCTGGTCCTCCTGTGTAGGTATCAGTGGTCCAAGCATTTTGGTCATCTTCTTTTGCTTGATTGGAAACAGGTCTGACAGAACTGGAACATGTACTCTGATATGGACTATTGGCAATGCAAATGACGGCTTAGTCCACAGTGCCAAAATGCAAGCCTGGCATAGTTTTCTTTTAACCCTTTTCTACTGACTTCTTTTCTTTTTAAATAGTAAACAAATTTCATGTATTTTATATATACAGATACAAGAACATAGCAATACTTCTCACCCTCCCCACCCTCCTCCATGCTCCCTCCATTCTTCCTCCTCTCTTTTTTATTGGTTTATTTTTAACTGTGAGATTGACAATGACCTGTCCATTCTAGAAATTGTCTAGCTAATTTTCTATTCATAAACTTTCATATGCACTTAGAATCTGTTTTCATGCTCATTTTCAGATGACCTTTGCTTACTTTTGAGTAATTTTGATGTAACAAAGATTTTTTTTTTTTTGAAATCCCACAACTTGCAATTTTCAATACAAGTGTCTTTAAGTCTAATATTCACCAGGAATGATGGCATTCACTATAAGAGAGTTAGGGTGATTTTGCTTATACTTTTTGTGTGTGTCAATTTGATCAATAATTCTAAACATTCCCCATATAATTGTTTCTCAGTGTTGTTGCTCTTACCATTTTTACCCAGTTGTACTCACAGACTCACAGAAATACCAGGATCATTTTATGTTGTTATGTGCATTCTATTTTTAATTCTAATTAGCCTCTCACTTTGTTGTATTCCAATGTAAATAAATGTCCTGGTAAAATAAAAATTAAACTTTTGCAAAACATGATTTTCATTCTGTTAACAATGTCAATAAAAATCTGTAAGTCAACTAATGAAGTTTTGGTTACACATTTTCTGAAAGTTGGATATAGGATTCATTCATACTTTGAATGATATATGTTCTTCTTATTTCATTTTTTTATTTGTAGACACCAAATTGAAATTGGTATTCAATTTTTTTTTGTTTTTTGTTAAGATTTATTTATTTATTTGAAAGTCAGATTTACATAGAGAGGAGAGGTGGAGAGGCAGAGAGAAAGAGAGAGAGAGATAGAGAAAGAAAGAGAGAGGTCTTCCTTCTCTTCCATCTGCTGGTTCACTCCTTAACAGCTGGAAAAATTAGTATTGAATTTTTCAATACATTAAATTTATTTATTTTTGGCATATTTTTATTTTTTTAATATATTAAATTTAGACACTGATATGTTTAAATTATTCTATCAAGTTGCAAGAATGGTTCTCAATTTATGTTCCTACAGCTTTCTATGCTTTGTAAATGAAATTTTAGGGATTTTTTAAAAATATTTCCTTTGTTTGGAATTCTTGGACACATCTGCAGACATTTCTCTGTTACTTATAGCAATAACAATATAATATTTAATATATCTGAATCATTCTAGTTTGTGTTTGAGTTAATTTCCATGTATGCCATGAATAATGAATAATCTGTCTTACTCCAATTCTGGCAGAGGGGACTTGGGCTGATTTTCACCTATGATTTCATATGAGATTATCAATGACATGGTAACTATGGAAGCTATGCATGTTATCTTCTCATTCATCACTTTGCAGAAGTCACTAGATCCTACTGTCATAATGTATGTTGCAGCATCACATATATATGATATTTACACACTATATATAGTTTATTGCTTATACTACACATTATGTATTTATTACATATTTATCCTAGCCATGCAAACACATTATTCTGTAATTTTCATTGTGATGTCATGAAATTGCTCAATTTCCTTAAGATACACTATAAACTTCCATGTACTTTGTTTCTCAGAACTGTGCTTGAGCAGTCTCATGTTCTGTTTCTAATTTCTTATTTTCTTCTTTGAAGCTTTAAAAGCTAACTTTTGGAATTTTCCAAATGGTAAATTCAGACCTTTTTAGATTATGAGTATCATTTTAAGCTGTGTGATGCTTTCCTTATTTCAGGTCTTCTAAGCTTTCTGTATTTTTTAAATGTAAATTTGTAGTTATTTTTCCCATGTCTTCTAAATATGCTTAGATTTTATTTTTATTACTACAATATTGTTCATTTCTGTTTCCAGAAATCATAATATATTGTGCATTATAATTCAACACATTAGTATGACTTTCATTTTATTTTTGAATTTATTCTAATAACCATCCTTTTTTTATATTTATTAACAGCATGGCTTATGTCAATCTCAGGACAAGTTACCTGTGGCCACGTTGGTGTACTTTATCTTTCTCATGTTATCTACTTTCTCTATATTCTGCCACTTATATTATAGTCTTCAAGATCAACATTGCACAGAGTCATCTAGCATCTAGCATCTAGCATCATCTTTCTCCTTTGCAGGTCATATAGATGTTTTGATTGTGGACTCTTGGATCTCTACATTGACCTTTGATTTTGGAAGCTATATAACAAGTTTTTATTTGTGTTATATTTCAAATATATTTGGTTAATGTACTTAAAATATTTTTGACTTAAGCTGTCTGCCAACTGTATTTTTTGTAATTACATGAGTAAGTCTCTTTATCACAAATTCATGAATACTTTGTCACTTATGATCTTGCTACAAGAGTATTCACTTCCACTCAATATCAAAATGCATGTATAGTCCTGAAAATACTTGTCTTCCTAGTCAGCATGCTTATGTTGAAGTTATAAAATTTCCCATATTCCTTTCAGTTGTCTAACTCCTTCCATGATTGCTGCTTTGGAAAATTGTGCAACAATGGAGATTTTGAGATGTTCAAGTTAGTGCATTCTCTATCTATCTATCTATCTATCTATCTATCTATCTATCTATCTATACATATATATACATTTATACACATATATGTATATACATATATATACACATACACACATATATGTATATATCCATATATTTTATATTTATATAATATAAACATATTATATATACCTATATATTTATATATACATATATAACATGTATGCATATTATATATGCATATATATCAATATATACATATATATGTATATATAGACATATATATTTTTATTTAGATTATAAAAATTCTAAAAATGCCTGGATCAAGGTACTCATATGTTAGCCAAAATATTAGTGCATTTGACAGCATGATCTTTTCTTGCTTTATGTTCCTGAAATATTCATGATTATTTTTGAATGTAACTCAAAGAGTTTTATTCATCATAAGATTGTGACACTGATTACTGATTCTACCAAGTTCATGTTTACAATCTATAATAAAAAATGAGTGCCAGGATAGAGCCATGGCACAGTTGTTAATCCTCCACCTGTGGCACCAGCATCCCATATGGGCACTTGTTCTAGTCCCGGATGCTCCTCTTCCAGTCCAGCTCTCTACTGTGACCTGGGAAAGCAGTGGAAGATGGCCCAAGTTCTTGGGCCCCTGCACCCAAGTGGGAGACCTGGAAGAAGCACCTGACTCCTAGCTTCTGATTGTTGCAGCTCCAGTCATTGCGATTATTTGGAAAGTGAACCAACAGAAGGAAGACATTTGTCTCTCTCTCTCCCTCTGTCTGTAACTCTATCTCTCAAAGAGTTGGGTGAAATCTTTAAAAAATATTAAACGCCTTCTGTAAAGTGCCTATTTCTTTATTTTGTCATATAATTTATTACTGCCACCTGAGTAGGTAATTCATATACTAGTTTATGAGAACTCTAGCTCAAAGAAAGTATATTTATCAATATTTGCTTTATCATTGTTTGTTCATCAACTTGCTGTAAATGCTGGAAGTCATCCTAACAACTGTCCAGTGTTCAGGATTTGAGCACATTCTAGGTCCAGAATCATCATTCTCATCAGCAGCAAATACATGCTTCAGTTTTTCTGGACATTCTTGGAATTGTTAATTAACATCTGCTTTTGGGAACTTTTCAAAATTCATTTCCATGTTGTGCTGTAATTTTTACAGTTTATTCTAGATACATTTTTACCAAATATGCATGTGTAGGTTTGTTTTTTATTCTGGCTCACCAGAAAATAATATTGTTACTAAGAGCAATCACAGCAGAATTTTAGATAGCCCTGTATATCAGTTATATTTTTATTTTGTCTTTCATTGTATTACTTTAACTTGTGTATATCATCACTATCCACATGCATGCCATTCTTACACTGTGAACTTATGGTCCTTTATTGAGACATTTACATTGTGTTGTCATGAATCTACTCAAAACTGTTCAAATTGTCCTCACATCTTCAATCTTCATGGTCTGTCATATAATTTTGTGGCAGTACAATCTTTACACTTTTTTTGAAGATTTATTTATGTATTTGAAAGATTGAGTTACAGAGAGGAAGAGAGAGAGAGAGAGAGTCTTCCATCTGCTGGTTCACTTCCCAGTTGGCATTAATGGCCATAGAGCCAGGAACTTCTTCCAGGTCTCCCATGCGTGTGCAGGGGCTCAAGGATTTGGGCCCTCTTCTATTGCTTTCTCGGGCCATAGCAGAGAGCTAGATTGGAAGTGGAGCAGCCAGGATTCAAACGAGCACCATATGGGATGCCAGCACTGCAGGCAGCGGCTTTACCTGCTGTGCCACAGTGCTGGCCCCTCTTTACACTTTTGAGGACACATATTTGCTTCAAAGGTTGCTTTATTTTCAGATACTCAAAGTTGGTCATTCACTTTAAAGTGCCCATACCTTAAATTGAGGTGCTGTTACCTTAGCTTCAAGATTAGTTATTTAAGCTGGATAAGACTTTCTGGATTTAAGCACCTGCAATTTTTTGTATTTTTCAATGTAGTTTTATGACTGTTTTTATCTATATCCATTACCTCTGCTTGTGACCCTATCTCTGCTTCTAATAAATTTTCCATTAGTAGACCAAACAGTCAAAACACAATGAATATTTTATGTTGTATTTAAATTTGCTATTACCATCTGAGTACATGGAAAATAATCGAATTCATGCCAATTCTAGCACACAAAATTTCAGACTATCTTGCCTTGCCTGATTGTTGTTAACGTATAGTCTGTGTAGATTCTGGAAATGTCCAAGCAAATTTTATGTTCATAGTATCCAAGCACATTCTAGAGCTAATTCTTAGACTTAATGGATTTTAATGTCATGGAATTTGAATTCAACTTTTCACTTCGGAAATTGAGGTTAATTTTGTTTGATCTTTGAATAATGTCAGTTGTTTTTCTTGTGGATTTGCCTTTCTTTTTACAATGACATACTTTGAGTTTATTTTGTAATCATAAGCTTAACCATAGGCCAATCCCAGCCATGTGAATGTCATTGTGAGATCATCATCACTCACAACATTCTATAGGTGTCCTGGAAACTTTCTGGTACACAGTGTCTCAGAGTCATCTTAATCAGAGGTTATCATTCTCTCTCCTCAAGGTAATACAGACATGAACATATATTTTTAAAAATAATATACATAAAGCCATATGTGTGTATTTCTTAATTTTTATAGTACTCTGAATCATAGTTTTTTTGATGATTCAAATTTTCTTCTAGATCTAGATACTGGTACATGTTATGAGAATTTGACAATTATGTAAGGGCAAGGATCTTGACCGGGTTTTTAATCCTACAATTTAATTTCTGGTTTATTTAATTTTAGAGATTGTTAGACAGGTGAACACAAGCAGGGTATGAGCTACAATATGATGTTTCATATGTTTTATTTACATTACTGTAATGACAAGAGATTGCATTATTATGGGACTCTGAACAATACCATTCCAATGAAAAGTAAGTTATACAAATTTTGAATGTGTAGCTCTAGATATAAATATATTCACTTTTATGTTTTCTGGTTATTGGCATAGTTTTGTTTTATTTCCATATTTTCTATTTTTAATTTATATGTAATAGATTATTATTTACAAAAATTCCTTATATGTGCTTGTCACATTTTTATTATTTTCAAGTAACTGAATTCACATTAATGCAATTATAATTTATATTGTAACAAGTATACCTCTTTTGCATATTTTGTTTTATCTTTGAGCTTATTCTTCTCACCTGTGTATATGAAAAGTAACCCAATGGAAGCCTATCCTAGGACTAAACCTATTATTATGTTGCTTGGCTTTTAACATTGAAAGGCTATCAGCATATTCAAAACTTTGTTAGTTTTCTTGGCCAGTTTTATTTTTATGGCACATCAAAAGCACTTCCAGCCAATATCATTATTCTGCCTTTCCAGATTATATATTTGGTGGTTTACTTGAGTGTAAGGAAATCATTGGTTCTTGATTTATTCAAAGTGTAGATGTAAATGTATGTTTCATTTAAGATTTCTTATATAAAAGGTATAGTGTTTTCATTCTCATTGCTTTTTATTTCATTTCTCAAGTTAAGTGCACATTTAATAGATGTTGGTTCACCCAGTTCTCTTATATATATTGTCATGCTATGATTGTTCCTGCATTATTGATCACTGCTGCTTCCAGTAACCAGAATATAGGTGATATAAAAATGTGCATTTCCAAGTTGTGCAGTGTTTTAGTTATTGCATTTTAATTGATTATTGTGAACTGTTCATATCATCAACATCCTATTATAAGCCAGGTCTACTACTATAGTTAGGCCATCTTTACTGTTTTTTTTTTTTTGTGTGTGACATCAGCAAGGTAAAAATTATCTGAATTCTTTTGCATCTATTTCATGTCCCCAAATTTTCAAAGCCTTCCTGACCCACGATTCTCAATTTGCAGGGGGATTTTCTGGTCTTTCAGAGGACTATAAATTTTTGAACTTCTTAAGTGTATCTGTAAATAGAAATATCTCTCAATGAGATTTGCATGATTTCTAAGATCTTTGTATTATTTTCATTCATTTATCCTTATTTCCCATGTGAAATGTACTTTAATCGATTCCCTTCAATTTTCTTATCACTTTGTTTTCTCTCCTACAAAATAACAGTTCTACTAACTGTAATCACCCTAGAATTTATACTCTAGCATTAGAAATATTTTATTCTTTGCTTTGGATTGGAATTTATGAATATTGCCCAATTATGTCCATCAAATCATATACCAGTGGTAGCACTGTGCATATTTGAATAAATGTTCAATTTTTAATTGTATTGTCAATTCCTTCAACATTCAGAAAGTAACTTAACTACTTTTTATATTCAAAATTTCTCAGCGCCATCTACATCTGGGGTATTGTTTTACTCTTTCAAGGACTTTTATTTTTTACTCTGTATGGATTTTTATGGAAAAATATATCCCATTGATGTTGAAATTTTTAATAGTATACTTCTAAATTCAGGACTTATTCCTTTAAGATCTTTTTTTTAAACTTTTATTTAATGAATAAAAATTTCCAAAGTACAGCTTATGGATTACAATGGCTTTTCCCCCCATAACGTCCCTCCCACCTACAACCCTCCCCTTTCCCGCTCCCTCTCCCCTTCCATTTACATCAAGATTCATTTTCAATTCTCTTTATATACAGATCAGTTTAGCAAATATCAAGAAAAGATTTCAACAGTTTCCCCCCACATAGCAACACAAAGTGAAAAAATAATGTTGGAGTACTAGTTATAGCATTAAATCACAATGTACAGCACATTAAGGACAGAGATCCTACATGAGGAGTAAGTGCACAATGACTCCTGTTGTTGACTTAACAAATTGACACTCTTGTTTATGACATCAGTAATCATCCTAGGCTCTTGTCATGAGTTGCCAAGGCTATGGAAGCCTTTTGAGTTCATCGACTCTAATCATATTTAGACAAAGTCATAGTCAAAGTGGAAGTTCTCTCCTCCCTTCAGAGAAAAGTTCCTCCTTCTTTGATGACCTGTTCTTTCCACTGGGATCTCACTCGTGGAGATTTAAGCTCACTTTTGAAAGAACACGATATTTTCTGGAATTTAGTTCCTGCAAATTTTACATGATTTTTACATGTAATATTAATGGAAACTTAATCATTATATTTGCTCATATTTTATTTATATTCACCCATTTTCCTGAAAAATGCACAGTTTTCACTCACAATTGCCTTATTTTTATTATTACATTTACATCTCTTTTTCTTTTGCCTTTGAATTCAATACTATTGTTTATATATAATTTCAATTTCTTAGTATTTCTTATTCCTAGCATCTTGAGTCTTCATACATCTTGATTGTCTTTTTCCTTATAAGATTGACAGCTACTTAAAGAGCTTCTAAGTTGTCTTTGAATCTTTCCCATGCAGAGTATCTCTGAATGATCATACACAAAATTATTTGTCATAGTTTGAGAATCACACATTTTTTCCCAATTTTGGAGTTGGAAAACTCCAAATTTATCACTTGCATTGAAAATTTTCAGTTTCATTCTAGTGATAGATTAGGATTTTTCTGTAATGTGACATTTTCTCTTGATTTGATTCCTGTAATATGTAATATATTGGATCTGTTAAAACTGAATAATTGACCATAATAATGAAAGCAAAAAAAAAGAAAAAAAGACTTTTCATTAAATTTCCTTACATTTGCTTGGCACTTACTAATTACTACTACCAAGTTACTCAGTTCTGCAAGGTGTGTGGCACATAACAAATCTTCCCAGGCAGACAAATCAATTAATTCACAAGCTTTTATTGGGATTTCGCTCCTGGGTGAGGTTCCCCAGTCCCACCAGAGAGGGCCAGGGAAGTCCCGTGTCAGAGGCTGTGGGGGTTAAAGGTTGAGGCAGGTCTGATCCTCATTGCTTGACCTTCAGGCATCTTTAGAGACCTTGACAAGTACTTTTCTTCCCTGGAAGTATAGGTAGGGACTCTCCATTCCTGGAAGTATAGGCCTTCCCTCCTTGCAGATCCCAAAGCTACCATGTTCTGTACAAAGTACTATTGAAACAGCAAAACAAATGTCATTTTTATTTTTCTTTGATTTTATTAATTTCACTGTTGCATATCATAAATGCCCTAGTCTAAGCAGGAAGTAAGACTACTAGTTACTGGCTTTTATTCTTTCTACAGAGGGTGCATACTACATATCACATTCTTTTTAACTTCTTATTTATATAAGTAGAAAAAATAATTTATTTCATATATGTGGTTTTAAGAAAATAATATTTTACAAGATTCCCTCTTTCCTGTCCATTCTCTGACCTTTCCTCCCGTTTCCTTTATTATTTTTTCCTCTTAATTTTTTCTCTCTTTTTTACTAAAAAAATCCAATTATAGCACAAATCTCTCAGCAGGGGTCAGTGTGGAATAGGAATGGCCGGAGTTAATGGACATGGACGGGACACAGGCAAGATGAATGCCTGGAGGATTTCAAAAGTTGTATGATGTGGATTTCATTAACATTTTAATTATAATGTATCTTTTTAATCTTCTCTCATCCTCATGGCTCCATATTAAAAAAAAATTGGAGGAAAAACCTGCTGACAATGAGGAAAAGTATCAACATACAAACTTTAACAAATTAAAGGAACAAAACCAGTGAACATCCAGGACTTCCAAAGGCCAGGAATGTGGTGGGCAGAGACTGGGTTGGGGGAAGGGGCAGGGACAGGGCCATGGCCACAGGAGTGCCCCAGGGCACCTTCCCCACTGCCAGAGGTCCCTCCAAGACCACTCAGCAGCTCCAAGGACAGAGTCTCCTGGGAGGGGAGGGGGGAGGGGGGAGGTGGAAGGGCTCTGGGCAGAGCAGACTGGACCACAGGGTGGGGTGAGGGGTCAGGAGGTGCCATTGCCTCTGGCTTGCAAAGGTTTCCAAACCACACCTGTCTCTCACAGGGAAAGCCCCCAGGACTTTTATTTTCAATCAACAAATGTGAGCAGGGACCATTTGCCCCCAGTCCAGCTTCCCTTCTTCACTTGTGCCCCCTGCCCACCCCCAGCTGGCCAGTTGGGAAGCCACCCCCACCCCAGAGCCAGGCGGCCCTCAGGGACCCAGAGCTGGACCAGGTGCCAGGCCAGAGTCAGCCCCGAGGTGGCCACTCACTGCTTACCCCATGACTATATATGGCCACTTTCAGCCCCTTCAATCCTGCCCCCACCCCTGCCTGCTTCCCAGGCATGGGGGAAGGTGCTGGGCCAGCCCTGGCGCTCAGTCCCAGGCCCATCCATGGCCAGGTGCCCTCTGGGATGCCAGGGTCCAGTGAGGAGGGGGAGGGAGATCCCACATCAGCCTCCATCCCCCAGGGACTGACAGGCTGAGGCTCCATTGGGGGAGTTTTGAGCCCCTCCCAGCAGCCAGGGATTGGGAGGGTGGCTACTCCCCCAAGGTCACAAGGCCTGGGGCTGACTCCAGGGACCTGACACCAAAATTCCTGCTTCAGGCTGCCTGCCTGTGGATCCAGGAGGCAGAAGACTGGGACAGGGCCCAGTGGCCCAAGGTCAGGGTCCTATCCTCCCTGAACATCCCAGGGTGATGGTCTCCTGCCCCAAGGACAAACATGCCAGACACAGGCCCCCACATCCCCCACACATGGGCCCCAAGTTCCCAAGTGAGTTGGCCTTGCCCAGGATGCCCAGAACTCCCAGGAGTGGCTGGTGCAGGTGGCAGAACCAAGGAGCTTGGGCCAGCAGGAAACGTATTTTGCAAATGATCTCATTGGGAGTGGGCCAGGCCTGTGGAGAGCAAGGATTTGCTAAAAACTGGGGTGACCAGGACCCCCAACCCCACTCCGTAAAGCAGGTGGGAGGCAGCCTGACCCCTCCCCCACACCCCTAGCCTAGAGAACACAGCCTGCCAATCACATGTCCTGAGGCACCCTGGAGGGGGTCCCTGGATGCCAACTCAGGGAGCAGCAGGGTGCAGGCAGCCCATGGAGGCAGGGGTCTCTGCAGATGCCGGCCCCCAGCGGGCCCTACACAGGCAGACAACCCTCAGCATCCAGGCCAGACCCTCCAGGCTTCAGGTAGCCCATCCTCCCGGCGGCGTGTTCACGGGCTGGGGCCCCCATTCCCTGGGGGGAAGACACCCTCACCCTGGCATTACCCCAGGCTGTCAGTCCAGTCCCATGTTCTCCCTACCCCTGGCATCCTGGCCCAGGACAGCTGACATGACCCTGACCTGGACAACTGCCCAGAGAAGCTGCCATGGCGGGAGGCTGGCCAGCCTGGACCAGAGATGCACATGGCAGCTCCCAAGGCCAGTTCAGGACTGGTCAGGTTCCCACTGTGGAAGTCTACGGACATGCAGGGCTGCAGCAGGAGGGCTTAAACCTGGGCTGTGGGTGACGACCCAAGGACTGGACACTCGACACAATGTCCCCATGGGCGCCCAGAGCCCGGGAGGGCAGCCCAGCCCCAGAGCCCGAGGGAGGGGACATCAGAACACTGCATGGCCCCAGGTGTTAGCATGCAGCAAGGAAGCAGGCCAGGGAGGGATGGAGTGACCCCTGGGGTCACCAGGTGGCGAGGGACAGGTCGCGGTCTGGCCGAGGAGGGATGGCCAGGTGAGAGGCATGGGTTCAGGAGGGGACCCTGGAAAAAACACTGGGAAACACCCATCCCAGAAGGTTCTGGAGTCCACACTGCCCACCAGGCTGCCCAGCCCCGCACCATGAAACCATCACAGCCCCTGCAGGGGAAAGGTAGGCTCGCTCATGCCTTGGACTAGACGCAAGACACCGGTTCTGAGGTTTTCCTCTTAATTTTTACAATGACCCATTTTCAGTTTTTATTGCACAAGTGTAACCTCCACTAAATAGAGTTCAACAAGTAGTAAGTACAAAAACCCCTGTTCCTCAAGAGTATAGACAAGAATCAGGTTTTAAGATGTTAATTTTGCTCATATACATTACATTTTTAATCACAAAGCAGGGAAAGCATGATATTTGTCTTTTTGGACCTGGCTTATTTCATTAATGAAAGTGGTTTCTAATTGTATCCATTTCCATTTAATTGCAAAGACAGGATTCCATTTTCTGAATGGATGAGCAGTAGTAGTCCATTATATATATATATAATATATACATTATATATATTATATATAATATATATACATATATACATGTATATATATATATATATACATATATACATGTATATATATATATATATATATATATATATATATATATATATATATATAACACAACTTTTTATCCAGTCTTCAGTTTATGGTTATTAGGGTTGATTCTATATCTTAGCTTTTGTGAACTGAGCTGAAAAAAGCATGGGACTACACATAAGTCTTTCATATGTTGATTATATTTCATTTATGTAAATTCCCAAGAATAAGAAGGCTACATGATGTGGTAGATATATTTTTAGATATATATGGAATCTTCATTCAGTCTTCCATAATGACTGTACTAGTTTCCATTCCCACCAACACTGTACAAGGATACTTTTTACCCTACATCCTTACCCGCATATACTGGTTCTTACTTTTATTTTTGGATGGTAGCCATTCTAGCCAGTGTCACATGAAACCTCATGTTGGTTTTTATTTCCATTTCCCTGATGTGTAGTGATCCTGAACAGCTTTTTATGTGTCAGCCATTTGAATTTCATCATTAAAAATGCCTATCCATGTCCTATGTTCCTTTCTTAACTGGATTGCTTTGCTTTTGTTGAGTTTATTGAATTCTTTATATACATACTGATGGTAATCTTTTACCAGTTCACATTTTATCCCATTCTAATAATGGCCTCTTTACTTCCTTGATGGTTTCCTTTAAGCTTCTAAGCTTTATGTAATACCATTTATTTATTTTTGCTTTGATTGCCTGTGTTTCTGGGGTCTTTTCCAAGAAGTCCTTCCAAATGCCAAGATTTTGCAGTCCTCCTGGAGTTTTCCTGTAGTAATTTGATGGGATCAGGTTATGAATTTAGATTTCTGATCCATTTAGAGTTGATTTGTATAAAGTGTAAGGCAGGCATCTTGTTTCATAATTTGGCCATGAGGGGATCCAATTTCCCAACATCATTTTTTGAAGACTTCTTTTCCTCAGGAATTGAATTTTAGTTCATTTGTCAAAGATCAGTTGATTGTAGATGTATGGAATGATTTCTGGGGTTTCTATTATGTTGCTATGCTCTATATGTCTATTTTTCTGTCAGTACCAGGCTGTTTTGTTTATAGCTGCCATCATTATGTCTGGTATTGTGTTGCATTGTTTTTGTTATGTAAGAGTGTTTTTACAATATCGAGTGTGTTGTGTTTCCATATGAATTTTAGAATAATTTTTTTTCTGGATGACTGATATGTTTATTTAACTTACACAAGTATCACATATTTCATATATACAGATTTAGGAACATAGTGATACTCTTTATCTTACCCTCCCTCTTGACCATGCTCCAACTTTTCTCCATCTTCCATTTCCCATTAACACTCAGACTTTTTACAAAGAACTTTCAGTTTATTTAATGATTGCAAAATTAACCCTACATTAAGTGAAATAGCTCAACAAATAGAATAAAGAAAATAAACTACCCAAGAGACAAGGGCTGTAAGCAATCATTGAATCTCAAAATGTCCACTTCACTCCAATATATTATATTTTAGGAACTGTATTAGTCATTTCACATCACGGAAAACATAAAGAATCTGTCTTTCTGGGAATGGCTTATTTCACTAAGTATAATGGTTTCCAGTTGCATCCATATTGTTGCAAAAGACAGGATTTTATTTTTATTCAACTGAATAATACTGCATAAGTTATATATTTATACCTTAATTTCTATATCCTTTAATCAGTTGATGGACTGGACACCTATGTTGATTCCACATCTTAGCTATTGTGAATTGTGCTGCAATGAACATCGAATTATGGATGATTTATATGCTGATTATATTTGATTTCGCAAGACTGGGATGGCTGGATCATAGGGTAGGTCTATATTCAGATTCCTGAGGTATCTCCACACAGTCTTCCACAGTGGCTGGAAGAGTTTAAATTCCTACTAACAGTGCATTAGGGTACCTTGTTCACCATATCCTTACCAGCATATGCTGTTTGCTGATTTCTGTATGAAAGCCAATCTATCAGGAATGAGGTAAAACTTAATTGTGGTCTTGATTTGCACTTTCATGATGGCTAGTGATCATGAGAATTTGTTCAGTGTGTGTTGGCCATTTGAAATTCCTCTTTTAAAAATGCCTATTCAGGCCAGCGACATGGCTCAATAGTCTAATCCTCCGCCTTCAGCACTGACACACTGGGTTCTAATCTCGTTTGCCCCTCTTCTAGGCCAGCTCTCTGCTGTGGCCCGGGAGTGCAGTGGAGGATGGCCCAAGTGTTTGGGCCCTGTACTCACAAGGGAAACCAGGAGAAGCACCTGGCTCCTGGCTTCAGATCAGCACAGTGCGCCGGCCACAGTGCGCTGGTCACGGCGACCATTGGAGGATGAACCAACGGCAAAAGGAAGACCTTTTTCTCTGTCTCTCTCACTGTCCACTCTGCCTGTCAAAAAAAAATGCCTATTCAAGTTCTTTGCCCATTTTTTAACTGGATTATTTGTTTCATTGTTGTTGAATTTCCTGAGCTCTTTATAGATTCTAGATGTTAGCCCTTTATCTGTTGCATAGTTTGCAAATATTTTCTCTTGGTTGTGTCTTCAATTTATTGAGTGTTTTTAGAGGGCAGAAGCTTTTCAGCTTGATGTAATCTCATTTGTCAATTTTATCTTTGATTGCTTGTACTTTTGGGGTCTTTTCCAAGAAGTATTTGCCTGTGCCAAATGTCTTCATGAATTTCCTCAATATTTTCTAGTGATTTGATTGTATCAGGTCATAAATTCAGGTCTTTGATAGATTTTAAGTGTTGTTGTTTGTTTTTTTTTTTTTTTTGTAAAGTGTGAGATATGGTTGTAGTTTCATACTTCTGCATCCAGTAATGTAGTTTTCCCAGGACCATTTGTTGAAGGGACTGTCCTTGCTCCAGGGATTAATTTTAGCTGCTTTGTCAAAGATAAGTTGACTATAGCTGTGTGGATTGATTTATGTAATTTCTATTCCATTCCATTGCTCTACACATCTGTCTGTGTGCTAGAACCAGCATGTTTTGATTATAATTACCATGTAATATTACTTGAAATCACTTATTGTGATGCCTCCAGCTTTGTTGTTTTGTAATAAATATTACTTTAGCTACTCAGAGTCTCTTTTGTTTCCACATGAATCTAGCATCATTTTTATTAGTTCTGCAAAGAATGTCATTGGGATCACATTGAATCTGTAAATTGCCTTAGGTATTATGGAAATTCTGATAATGTTGGTTCTTCGAATACATGAACATGGAAGATTTTTCCAATTTTTACTCTCTTCTTCTGTTTCTTCAATGTTTTCTAATTTTCAATGTTAAGATCTTTGATATCTTTGGTTAAATTCATTCAAAATATTGAATTCCTTTTGGAGCCATTGTGAACGGAGCTGATCTTAAAAGTTCTTTCTCAGCAATGGCTTTGTCTTTTTATAAAAAGGCTATTGATTTTTGTGTGCTGATTTTATATCCTGTGACTTTAACAAACTCTCTTGTGAATTCCAGTAGTCTCTCAGTGTAGTCTTTTGGACCCCCTATATATAGAATCATGTCATCTTCAATAGGATAGTTTGATTTCCTCCTTTTATCCTTTTATTTTTTTCTTGTCCAATGGCTCTAGCTAAAGGTTCCAGGAAAATGTTAAATAGCAATGGTGAGAGTGGTCATCCTTCTCTGGTTCCATATTTTAGAGGTTATGCTTTCCATTCAATAGGATGCTGGCTGTGGGGTTGTAGTAAATTGTCTTTCTTGTGTTGAGGGGTATTCCTTCTATACCCAAATTGTTTAAGATTTTCATCTTAAAACATTTTGTATTTCATCAAATGCTTTCTCTGCATCTATTGAGATAGGCATGTGGATATTTTCTTCATTTTGTTAATGTGACGTATCACATTTATTGATTTGAAAATCTTTTAACCATCCCAGCATACCAGGGATAAATCCCACTTGACCCAGGTGAACACTTTTTCTGATGTATTGATAGATTAAGGTGATGTTGGCTGCATAAAACGAGTTTGGTATGATACCCACCCTTTCCATTGTTTTGAATTGTTAGTGAAGAAATGAAATTTTTTTCTTCTTTAAATGTTTGGCAGAATCCAGCAGTGAAACAATTGAGTCCTAGATATTTTAATTTTTTTTTTAGTGATGGTTTTTATGACCAGTTCAATCTGAATTTTTTACTGATCTACTGAGGTTTTGTTTTTTTTTTTTTTTTGACAGGCAGAGTGGACAGTGAGAGAGAGAGACAGAGAGAAAGGTCTTCCTTTTGCCGTTGGTTCACCCTCCAATGGCCGCCGCGGTAGCACGCTGCGGCCGGCGCACCGCGCTGTTCCGATGGCAGGAGCCAGGTGCTTCCCCTGGTCTCCCATGGGGTGCAGGACCCAAGGACTTGGGCCATCCTCCACTGCACTCCCTAGCCACAGCAGAGAGCTGGCCTGGAAGAGGGGCAACCGGGACAGGATCGGTGCCCCGACCGGGACTAGAACCCGGTGTGCCGGCGCCGCAAGGCGGAGGATTAGCCTAGTGAGCCGTGGCGCCGGCTCTACTGAGGTTTTGTAAATCTTCCTAACTAAATTTTGTAGATTGCATGTGTCTGAAATCTGTTCATTTCTTCTAAAATTTCAAATTGTTTAGCATATAGCAATTTGCAATAATTCTTTATGATTCTTTTTATTTATGTGAAATCTTTTTGTAATATTTTCTTTTTTCATATCTGATTATATGAATTTGGGCCCTCTTTTTATATATTGGTTATTTGGATCAATGGTGTACCAATTTCACTTATTTTTTCAAACAAATCATCACGTCACTAATCTTTTGTATTTTTGTCAATTTTGTCTCATTCCTTTCTAATTTTGATTCTTTCCTCATATTATTTTTTAAGATCCTCTAGTTTCATTGTTAAATCATTTCTTGATGCCTTTCCAATTATTTACATAGGCATGAATTGCTATGAGCCTTCCCCAAAACATTGTTTTCCCTCCATCACTTGCAAGATTTTTTTTTACTTTCTTTTTTATTTATTCTATTAATTACTATCCATTCAGGAATATGCCATTCATTTTCCATGTGCTTATATATTTTCTAGAGTTTGTTGTTAATTTCTTGCTCTATTCCAAAATAATTATTAAAGATGCATTTATTTAAATGTGCTGACACTTGCTTTATGGCCTAGCATATGGAATATCTTAGAGGAACTTGAATGCAATGATAGAAATAAAAACATCTAATCTGAAGTCGTGTGATGAAATGTTCTGTAGATATCAATTAGGTGCTTTTGCTCCCGAATGTAGATTAGAACTGTTCTTTCTTTGTTCATTTATTTTGGGCATTTGCTCTGCCCATTGATGAAAGTGGGTGTTTAATCTCTTTGTTAATATTGTATTAGAGTCTATGTTTCTCTTTAAATGCATTGTCATTTGTTTTAAATAGCTAGGTTCCCTGGCACTGGGTGCATATACATTTGTTATAGACAAATCTTCACACTGAATGCATCCTTTAATCATACATAATTCCTTCCTATATCTCTTTTAGCAGTTTTTTCTATTACTATGGCTACTCCCACTCTTTTTTGCTTCACATTATCATATATCTTTTTGCATTCTTGCACTTTCAGTTTTTGTGTATCGTTTCATTGGTGTGGTTTTTTTTGTAAGCAGCAAATAATTGGGTCGTGTTTTTTAATATGTTCAGCCAGTTTATTTCTTTTAATTGGATAGTTTGGGCCATTACATTCAAGGTTATTATGGACAAATAATGCCTCAGTTCTGACATTTTCCCAGAATTATTCCTGTTTTTTGTTTTGGGTTTCCTTTGTACTCTTTCTAGGATATTTTCTCCCTTCACATTCTTTAATGTTGACTATCTTCCTCCATCTGTCTGTGTAGCCTATCATCAAGTATCATTTGTAAGGCTGGATGAGTGTTGACAATTTTTCAGTTTTTTGTTTATTTTGGAAGCTATTTCACCTTCATTTTTAAGTGGGAGTTTTGCTGGGTCCAGTACTCATGCTTGAGAGTTTTTTTTTTTTTTCTTTTAGGACTTGGACTATGTCTCTCCATGTCTCCTGGCCTTCAGAATTTTTATGAAAATAATCAGCTGTCAACCTAACTAGAAATCGTCTAAAGGAAACCTTGTGTTTCTACAACTGTTTCTTTATGTTTTATGCATCAAAGTTTGACTATAATGTGTTGTGGGGAGTATCTTTTCTGATCACATATATTCGAGTTCTGTGTATTTCCTGTACTTGGATGTCCTTTTCTTTCTCCAAACTAAGGGATTTTCTACGTTATTTCACCTAATAGGCCTTTGAATCCTTTGTCTATATCTGCATCTTCAGAAATTCCTGAGACCTGTGTACTAGTTAATTGATAGTAACTCATAAATCTTGACAACTTATTTTTTGTTGTTTCTTTTTTTTTGGTCTGAGAGAAATTTCTTAGGATTTGTCTAATAGCTCAAATATTCTTTTATCTGCCTGATCAAGTTTGTTGATAAGGCTTTCCACTGTATTTTTATTTGATATATAGAATTCTTTATTTATAATATTTCAGTTTGATTTACTTTAACTATCTCTATCTCCCAGCCAAATTTTTCATCAGTGTAGTGAGTAGATTTCTTTACTGCATTAATTTGTTTCTCATTTTTGTTAGTCATATGATCATTCTTTAGAATCCTTTTTGAATGTCTTCAATCACTTCATTTTTATGTTCTAACATTGAATTGTTATGTTCTAACATTGAATTGTTATATTCCTTTGGATGAGTCATATTGTCTTCCTATTTCATATTTCTCATATTTATGCATTTATTTTTAGGCAATTGTGGAACCACTTGTTGACTTTCTCCTCTGATGATTTTTATCTTTGAATTATTCCACTATGGCTTAGTGTAATGGCTTCTTCTTTTCCTTTGGTCAATAATCAGAGGTGTGTTTTTGCTTGGGGTCAGAGAGCTCAGAGGTGTGATCCAGAGTGGTGCAAAAGTCCAGGGTGACAGCAAGTTGGGCATGGTAGAGCTCTATTTTCAGTAGAGGGATTACCATAATGTTGTATGTGTGATCACTGCTTCACTTCCTCTCTGCCAAGGTGATCAATTACCTAGTCAAGCTCACAGTTGCTACATACCTCACCCATGTAGGCACATGTTTTGCACAAAGGATATGTGCGGTCCTCAGTGAGCACAAAAAGCCCTCTGCAATGTCCTAACACAAATGCTCATGGAACCCTGATCCTCTGAAGACAGGCACAGTGGTTTCCCAGAGACACAGCAGTGCCTCTTGTTCTATCATGCACTCATGGCATTCCCAGACATAGTGGGTTGATAGCCCAGAATCACAGGGAGCAGAGGATCTGTTCTTAGCCTCACAAGTCTGCTCCATCCATGGAGAGAGACAAGGTGTTCCCAAGGCCTGCTGTAGTGTTCTGCCTCGGCTGTTTTAGTATGGTCACCCATGATAGGGTGAGAGAAGGGGAGCGCCTCACAGTCTTAATTGACACTCTCCCTCCTGTCAACCCTCCAGGCCATATTCAGTGTCACTGGAATGATGGATTTATCCCTCAGATAAAATCCCTTACTTACATACACTTGAGCCATGCAGCCTGCACCCTCCTTATCAAGAAGATGCCTCTCCACTAGTAGTCACTGAGAGCCTTTGTACAGGGTAACAGAAAGTGGGAAATGTGCTCTGCCTTCACAGATTAGGTGTGCACCATGCCCCCAACTAACACTCCAGGCCAATCTCAAAGCCAGTAGCAACTGCAAGGTTCTCCCTCAGAATCAGCAGTGACAAGTTTGCTGCAGTCTCTTCTGACTTCTCTCCAAGGAGATGGTATCTCCTCCTGATGCTGATTCTGAAGCCGGTGGAATAGTAAAAGAGGTACCTCAGTTACTATTCTTATTGAGAGGTTATCAACTCAATGCAAATCTGTAAGATTTCCTGGCCACATTCATGGGCAGAGTTTTTCAGTTCCGTTTGTCAAATATGTTTTTTCACCCACTCAAGTTAATTTTCTTTTATTGTTTTCTGGGTTGAAATGAAACTCACTCTCACATTGGTTTTGAAATATGCTATAGTGTCTTTCTAGATACTGTTGTCTTTGTTTTAAGATTGTCTAGTAAGGAGTAAAATTTGTCAGTTTAAAATCTTGAAGTTCTATAATGACTCTTTAGTTTTAATCGAGTATTTCTTGTCATATATCTTTATATCAGCTTGTTATTCTTTGATAGCTGTTACCAAAATATTGAGTTCTACTGACAGTAATATTTTATATATCACAATTTTAAGTGTTTTAGTGTGTCTTCTATACTTTATCACCTGAATGTGCCATCAGTATCCCAGTATGTGCCAATCCAGCACTGTGAATATGTGGCCATTGTATTGGTTTTTTCCAAAGGAGATAATGAACTCACTGACTTCTCTGTGTTTTGCCCTGGAATGCTTCACTTATAGTTTCTCAAAGATCTCTATGTTTGGTTTAGCATTTTATCCTATAAAGCTCATATATTTTTATACCTTAAAGATATATATAGGACACTAACTTGGCCACTGACTTTGAAAATGTATATAATCAGGCCAGCACCAGGGCTTACTTGGCTAATCCTCCACTTGTGGCACCAGCACCGCCAGGTTCTAGTCCCAGTTGGGGCACTGGATTCTGTCCCGGTTGCTCCTCTTCCTGTCCAGCTCTCTGCTGTTGCCTGAGAAGGCAGTGGAGGATGGCCAAAGTCCTTGGGCCCTGCACCTGCATGGGAGAACAGGAAGAAGCTCCTGGCTCTTGGCTTTGGATCAGCACAGTGCACCAGCCTCAGTAGCCATTTGGGGGTGAACCAATGGCAAAGGAAGACCTTTCTCTCTGTCTGTCTCTCTCTCTCTCACTGTCTAACTCTGCCTGTCAAAAAAAAAAAGAAAATGTATATAATCTACAACTTGTATCCTATATTTAAAAATCCTTGGTTTAGTGCATGATCTTTTCTGTATGTGAATTGCTTCATGTTTAATGTTATTTTATAGATATTTTAATATATTATTCACTTCTGATCATTCATTTATAGCTACTTAACCACTGTTATTGTTATTATTTATTTACTTCAACTTTATAATAAACATATTCTAACAATCCATATTTTACATTTTATGTTATAAAATATTACCCTAATATGTATAATATATTTTTGAGTAATTTTATTTCCTGTTTGGAAAGTTTCATGTATTTAATATAAGAAAAATAATCATTTTCTTGTACTTCCAGAAGTTCAATTTAAAAAAGTATTATTGCTGCACATTTTCAAAATATACAAAAGAGTCTGTGCTTACAACACTTCTGTGAATCAGAGGGACTGTAGCTGTGATGTGAAGAATTAAGAATGTACTTAAGTAAATATTAGTAAAATTAATAGAAATAAGGGATATTATCACTTACCTATATACAACCTGCTGTTTTAGCACCACCTGGTTGTGATAAATTATAGGTAATTGTAAATGTCAGAAAAATCACTACAATTTTCCACTTACTTTAAATCCATTTAAAGTACAATAATATCAATTTTTAAATTCAAAAATCCACATAGAGATTCAGAGCAGCTAGAAAATAATATATACCTTTTTTTTAAAAAAAGACTACATTTCCAAAAAACCAAGGGCCAAAGAAAAATTACACAATTACAGTACATTTAACTTATATGCAGTATTCACTAAGTAAATGTCAGAAAGTAAAATAAATACATAGCCCTCTATCCCCTCATCAAGTTATTTCAAAGAACCTAATATTGGCACACAAATGCATCAAAGTATAAAAGTCCCCATTAGGACTGACTGCTCCCCAGAGCATACACAGTACTTTATGTCATTTCCTCAGCATCTTTCCCTCTAACACTCATTTTATCAACTACTTTGTCAAGTCAAGTCAAGAAAATTCTAAAATAACTGCATTATTTATACTGGCTTGATGTTGAGTTTTTAGTCTTCATAGTATAAAATATGTGTATTGATGAAACTGGATGGAATTTTATATAAGGGTTGAGTCCCCAATCTGTACCGAAGTTTTAAAAGAAAGGCTTGGAAATCAGGTTATTCTGGTTTAAAATATTAACAATGACTTATTTTTAGAAACAAAACCAAACAGAATTTGATATTATTATATGGTTCTACTCTCTCTTACTCTTCTACACCTTTTCCTCTTATATTAAGTTGTAAATACTTGAGAACATACTAACCTTAACTTCCCAGAACATCTTGGAAAGTACGATCTGAATGTAAGTATAAAATCATACAAGAATTTAAATGCCAAATGAGTTTATTCCCTGCAGAGTTATGTTGCATCTGTCCTGTAGATGATTATATAACTCATTTCTCTAACTGAATAATCCACAATGCTCATTATATACACTGACTTGTTTGTGTTCTCTGAGCATCTGAAATAGAAAATATAGACAAGGACTTGAGTTGCAGTTTTCTACATTATCCTGAGATGTTCCATGATGAAAACCATTTTAGATACCATAGGGGTTACCACCACTTTCCCCTCACTTCCAATGTATCCTGTCCACAAACTCATGGTTGTCTATGTTACCAATAACAGACTTTCTTCAATACCCATATCCATGAGGGAAAAATTTTATATATTTAAAACTTTATATACTTAAACCTTATATTTCCACTAAGCTATATGTTTCTCTTCAGTGCCTAGTTTTTGTCTAATTTTTAAGTTTTTCCTTAAGAATTATTTATTCATTTGAAAGGCAGAGTTAAAGAAAGTAAAAGATAGAGAGAACTTCCATCCCTGGTTCACTCCCAAAATGACCACAATGACCAGAACTGGACCAATCTGAAGCCAGAAGCCAGGAGCCAGGAGCCAGGAGCCAGGAGCTTTTTCCAGGTCTCCCATATGTGCACAGGGGGCACAAGCATTTGCACCATCTTCCACTGCTTTCTCAGGCACATTAGCAGGGAGCTAGATCAGAAAGAGCACACCCATGAAGTGCTGGTGCTTCGGGGAGTAGTTCAACTGACTGAACCCAGCACTTGTTCACATTTCTCTAATTTATATATAATAAGACATCTATTATGACTTTTTACTTATTTTCCATCCACAAGCAACAAAAATCTTCCAAGTTTTTCTGGAGAGTTAGAATCCACAATCCTTAAGCATAACATATTAAATACATATAATTCTGATTTATCCTATACCTGTGAATTCATAAGGAAAGATTAATTATTCTGCTCAAACTAGTGGTGAGTATTTTGAAAACCTTTGCTTAACTGTCCTAAAATAAATAAATGGTAAAGAATGAAGACTATTTTATTATATAATGTGTTTTTTCACATTCTTTGAAGCATGCATTTACTGAAATATTTACCAACATATACATTTCGATCTGTTTATTGTTATCAATGCTCAAAGCACATTATTTAATTTTACTTACAGTAATTTCAATATAATTTTATCATTCCTTCTCATCATACTTTAATTTTAAGTTTTCTTTTTAATTTTATTAATTTCACGTGTTCAAATTGTTGATACCCTATTAAAAGTCAATGCAAGGGAGGTGACCAAGATGGCAGTGTAGCAGTGGGATATTTGAAGTCATGCAGGGAAAAATGAATAGTTAGTGAGCAGAGTGGATACAAGCTGGTGGAAGAATCATGAGATGTGCATGCAGAATGGCCCAGGAGTCGACCAGAGACTGCTCAGGTCCATGCAGGGTGAGCAGAGAGGATGGTGAGGTGGCAGACGTTCAGTGAAGGAGCAGCAGAGGGAGTGAGTGAGATTGGCAACAGCCTCCCCACAGCAAACCAGGTGAGAGATAGCGAGTCCATGGATCTGTAGATGGCAGAGGGTAGAGAAACTTGGTGAACTGCATTTGAAGCTCCAAGAGTGAAGAAAGAGAAATTGTAGGGGAATGGACAGAGAGGTTGGGTGTGCCATGATACATCTGTGTCTCCCCACTCCCCCAACCAGACCTACAGCTGGCAGGGAGAAGCCAAATTGCTTATTTACATTTTTGAGTATAAGCAGGGAGCTGCTGTGTTTCCTTCACATGCACACAGCCATCAATTGTGGGGGTCACCTCACAACATGCCCCACCTGGAAACAAGGATCACATTTCAGAGTAATTTCTTCCCAACCATACAAGCTGTATATCAAGGAGTAATTCTAAACAAGAAAACCTGAGCTCATTTCATGCACAAGTGAGAAGCAAGCATGGCCCCAGAAGGCAGGGCGTAGTGCACCAAAGCACTGATATATACATCCATCACACTCTAGAAATAAACAGAACTCCAGGAGATGGGGTGGCAGGCTTCCACATGCAATTCATAGACACATAGCAGCTCATAACAGAGGAAAATCAATTTGAAAATAAAATCAAAGAGACACCAATCAGAATGCCAAAGAAGAAAGGAAAAATCTTGAATGAGGATGAATTTATGAACTCACCAAGGAGCAATACGAATCTTCAATAATGGAGGTTGAAGAAAAGATTGAGGATTTGCCAGAAAAGGAATTCAGAAAATTAACAGATTACTTAGAAGCAATCAGAAACAAATGCATGATCTAAATTTAAAGAGCTCACAAGAAATTCATATATTAAAGAGAAGCCAGAATGAAACACTGGAAACAAAGAATCCAATAGACTGAATAAAAATTTAGTGGAAATTCTTGGCAATAGAATAGGTGAAGAAAGAATATCAGAACTAGAAGACAAACTTCCATAAATAAAACAGACCAAATACCAGAATAAATTAGAAAATTAAAAATCACAGTTGGAGATCCACAAGATTCTATCAAATGATCCAATTTATGGTTCCTAGGAATTCCGGAAGCTGTGGTAAGACAGAAAGGATTAGAAGGCCTTATTAATAAAATAATAACAGAGAACTTCCACAATCTGGGTAAAGAAAGAGACATCCAAGTAAAAGGAATATACAGAACTTCCAATAGAAAGGACCAGAAAATAACTTCACCATGACATATTGTGGAAATCTCACCTCAGTGAAACACAAATAATAGATCTTAAAATGTTCATGAGAGAAGCAACAAATCACATTCAGAGGAAACCCAATTAGACTTACTCCAGGCTTCTCATCACAAACCCTACAGTCAAGGAAACAATGATGAGACATATTCCAAGTCCTAAGAGATAAAAATGTCAACCCAGAATACTGTAACCTGCAAAACTCTCATTTATAAATGAAGGAGAAATAAGGATCTTCCACAATAAGCAGAAATTGAAAGATTTTGTAAATACTCACCCATCCCTAAAAAAGATACTCAAGGATGTGTTATGCAAAAAAATAGAGAAACAGGAACATCACTACAAAAGAAGATGACTGAAGAAAATGTCCCCAAAAAGTAAAAATAAAGTCAAAAATACATTAACAGGACTATTTAAGGAAATATGATAAGTCAAAGACAGAATTTAACAATAGGCACACTGAATGTAAATGGTGTCAACTCCCCGATTAAAAGACACAGACTGGCTGAATGGATTAAAATCATAATCCATCTATTTGCTGCCTACAAGAAACACACCTTACCAACAAAGATGCAGGCAGACTGAAAGTGAAAGGATGAAACAATATAATACATTCTAACAAAACCAAAAAAGAGATGATGTGGGCACCCTAATATCAGACAAAATATAATTTAACACAAAAACTATTAAAAGAGGCAAAAAAGACATTATATAATGATTAAAGGATCAATTCAACAGGAAGATGTAACTATTATAAATATTTATCTACCTAATTACAGGGCATGTGGCTATTTAAACCAATTGTTAAGGGATTTAAAGTGTTAAATAGACTCAAATACAATAGTAACAACAGACATAAGTACTGCAGTTTCAGCAATGGACAGAAAATCAACAAGGAAACAACAAAATTAATCGACATCATAGACCAAAGAGATCTAGGAGATAACTACAGAGCCTTCCACCCTACAGCTGCTGGATACACATTTTTTTTCTCCAGTGCATGGAATTTCTCTAGAATTGATCATATGATAGGTCATAAAGTGAGTCTCAGCAAATTTAAAAAAAATAAATGAAATACTGTGCATCTTCTCAGAACGCATCCAATGAAGCTGGAATTCAACTCAAGAATCTCTGCATCATATGCAAACACATGGAGAATGAACAACATTGTTTGAATGAACAGTGGGTGATAGATGGAATCAAAAGAGAAATTAAAAAATTCTGTAAACAAATGAATACAACAAAACAAGATACCAAAATTATGGGATATAGCAAAAGCAGTATTAAGAGGAAAATATATAACAATTGATGCCTACATCAAGAAACTGGAAAGACACAAAATAAATGAACTATCTATGCACCTCAATAATATAGAAAAGCAACAGCAAACCAAACCCAAAATTAGTAGAAGAAAAGAAATAATTAAAATTAAAGAAGTAATCAACAAAAGTGAAACTAAAAGAACAATACAAAAGATCAGCAAAATGTAGAGGTGATTTTTTGAAAAAATAAACAAAACTTACACACCATTTGCCCAACTAACCTTAAAAAATTGAGAAGACCCAAATCAATGCAATTAGAGATGAAAAAGGAAATGTTACAACAGACACCACAGGAGAAAAAAAGAGTCATCAGAAACCACTATATAGAGCTGTATGCCAACAAACTGGGAAACCTAGAAGAAATTGATAGATTCCTGGATATATAACCCACCTAAATTGAGCCATGAAGACAGAAAACCTAAACAGACCTATAACCAAGATGGAAATTGCATCATTCATAAAAGACTTCCCAAGGAAAAAAAAAAGACTGGATGGATTCAATTCTGAATTCAACCAGACATTTAAAGAAATAAAATTCTTCTCAAATATTCAAAACAATGGAAAGGGAGGGAATCCTCCCAAATTCATTCTATGAAGCCAGCATAATCTTAATTCCTAAACCCAGAAAAGATGCATTAGAGAAAGAGAACTATAAACCAATTTCCCTGATGAACATAGATGCAAAAATCCCCAACAAAATTCTGGCCAATAAAATCCAACTACACAGCAAAAGCATCACTCGCTTTGACCAAGTAAGATTTATTCCTGGTTTGCAGGGATGGTTCAACAATTGCAAATCAATGTGATACATCACATTAACAAACTGAAGAACAAAAACCTTATGATTATCTCAATAGATGCATAGAAATCATTTGACAAAATACAAAACCCTTTCATCATGAAAACTCTAAGCAAATTGGGTTTAGAAGGAATATTCCTCAACACAATCAAGGTAATTTATGACATACCAAAGGCAAGCATCATATGAATGGGGAATATTGGAAGCGTTCCCAATGAGACCCAGTACCAGACAGGGATGCCTACTTTAACCACAGATATTCAATAGAGTTCTGGAAGTTTTAGCCAGGGCCATTAGACAAGAAAATGAAATACAAGGGGTACAAATTAGAAAGCAGGAGTCAAATTATTCCTATTTGCAGATGACATGATTCTCTCCCCCCGCCTCTCTCTCTCTCTCTCTCTCTCTCTCTCTATATATATATATATATATATATATATATATATATATATATATATATATATATATATATATATATATGAGACTTATAGAGCTCATAAAAGAGTTTGATAGGTAGCAGGATATAGTTAGTACAAAAAAAAAATAACAGCCTCTGTATACACTGACAATGTCATGGCTGAGAAAGAACTGCAAAGATCAACTCCATTCATAATAGCTACAAAAAATCAAATACTTTGTAATAAACTTAACTTTGGATATCAAATTCTTTGTGATAAGAATTACAAAATATTAAAGCAATAGAAGAAGATACAAAAATGTAACAATCTTCCATGCTCATGGATTGGGAGAATCAATATCATCAAAATGCCCATTCTTCTGAAAGCAATTTACAAATTCAATGCGATACCACTCAAAATACCATTCTTCTCAGATCTAGAAAATATGATGCAAAAATTCATATGGAGGTATAGGATACCTCGGATAGGTACAGCGATCTTATACAACAAAAACAAAGCCAGAGGCATCACAATGCCGGGTTTCAAGACATACTACAAAGCAGTTATAATCAAAACTGCCTGGAAATAATACAAAAATAGATGGATAGACCAATGGAACAAAATAGAAAACCCAGATATTAGTCCAAACATCTACAACTAACTTATATTTGACCAAGGAGTTAACACCAATCTTTGGAGAAAGGACAGTGTCTTCAATAAATGGTTCCAGGGAAACTGGGTTTCTACATGTAAAAGTATGAAGCAAGACCCCCTACTTCACACTTTACACAAAAATTTTTTCAACATGGATTAAAGATCTAAATCTAGGACTTAACACCATCAAGGAAATTGAGAACATAGGGCAAACCCTCAAGACATTGGCACAGCCCAAGTGTTCTTGGAAAAAGACTCCAGAGGCACAGGCAGTCAAAGCCAAAATTAACAAATTGGATTATTTCAAATTGAGAAGTTCTGTATGACAAAGAAACAGGAAAGTGAAAAGGCAACCAACAGAATGAGAAAAATAATTTGCAAGCTATGTTACTCATTAGGTATTAATAATCAGAATCTACAAAGAGATTGAGAAAATCCACAACCACAAAACAAACAACTCAGTCAAGAGTTGGGCAGGGGCTGGCACTTGTGGCACAGTGGGTTAAAACTCTGGCCTGAAGTGCTGGCCATATGGGTGCTGGTTCTAGTCCTGGCTGCTCCTCTTCTGATCCAGCTCTCTGCTATGACCTGTGACAGCAGTAGAAGATGGCCCAAGTCCTTGGGCCCCTGCACCCATGTGGGAGACCAGGAAGAAGCTCCTGGCTCCTGGCTTTGGATCAGTGCAGCTCTGGCCATTGCGGCCATCTGGAGAGTGAACCATCTCTCTGTGTCTCTCTCTGTAACTTTCTTTCAAATAAATAAAATAATCCAAATGGCCAACAGACACATGAAAAAAATGTTCAGGGAAATGCAAATCAAAACCACAATGAGATTTCACTTCATCCCAGTTAGAATAACTCTCATACAGCTATACAAACAAAAATCCTGGCAAGGATATGGGGAGAAGGGTACCCTAATCCACTGTTGGTTCAAATGTAAACTTACAAAGCCACTATGGAAGAAAGTATGGAGATACCTCTACAATCTGAATATATACCTACCATAGTACCCAGCCATCTCACTCTTGGGAATTTACCCAAGGGAAATGAAAACAGTAAACAAAAACAGCTATCTGGGTGTTCATGTTTATTGCCACTCAATTCACAATAGCTAAGACATGGAATAAACATAAATGCCCATCTACTGAAGACTGCATAAAGAAATGATGGGACATGTACTCTATGGAATAAGACACAGCAGTAAAAAAAAATGAAATTCAGCCATTTGCAACAAAATGGATTTGTAAAACTTCATATTTAGTGAAATAAGCCCGTTCCAAAGGGAAAATACTATTAGTTCTCCCTAATATGTGAGAATTAATAGTGCACCTAAAATGAAAGCTGTAGAAGTTAAATTGACACTTTAAGAAACAATGACTTGAACTGCTCTCATCCTGTTGAGAAGGTTTTTTTTTTAATTTTTATGTATTTTTTATTTTCTCTTCTTCATACTATATGTTGAACTCTTTACTTAACATAGAGTTAATCATGTATATAAAGTCAATTGAAAATAAATTTCAGTTAGAAATAAAAGGGGGGATAAGGGAGCGAGGAAGAAGTTTGTAACTGTACAAATGTATAGTTCCACATACAGTGATTTGGACTTACTTCTAAAGGTACAGTTTAAAAATTTGTCATGGGACTCTAAATCCCATTAAAATAGGTGGTAATATTGTGATCTTAATTGTTAAAGTGATCATATTAAGTGCTAAAGTGAACATATAGATAAGATTAAGTGTTAAAGGGATCATGTAAATAGCATGAAGAACCTAGTTGATATAATAATAGAATTACAAAGGAGGGAATGTCCAACATGGGAAGCAGCTCACAAAGCAAACTAATAGAATGGCAATTGCTTTAAGTAATACTATGACTTCATAATCAGCCCTTAAGGCATTCAGATGTGGCTGAAAAGCCCATGAGAGAATTTCAGGCATGGAAATTCAAGTCACTGTGGCAAAAAAGTAGCCTACATCAAAGATCTCTGTGAGTGAAACCATAAAGGAAAGAAGGGGCCCTCAAAGAAGGATGTACTTTTCTCTGAAGGAAGAGAATTTCAACTTTGCTTGTGGTTTTATCAAATACTGACAGAGTTTGTGGTCACAAAAGGCTTCCACAACCTTGGCAGCTCATGGAATATGCCTCATGTGATCAGTGACATCATAGATAAGCATGTTAATTGTTAAATTAATGACAGAATTCACTGTGCACTTAGTCCTCATGCACAACCTCTGTCCTTAATGAGTTGTACTCTGAGAGTTAACTGAAAAACCTGCTCTCAAACAGTACTTTACACGTGTGTGTGTGTGTGTTGGTGTGGGTGGTTGCGAGCTGTTGAAATCTTTACCTAGTATAGAGTTGGTCTTGTGTATAAAGTTAAATTAAAAATGAATTTTAATTAAAAATGGGATGGGAAGAGGTAGTAGGAGGTGGGATGGGAGTTGGTGTGGGAGTATGGGTGTGGGGAGAAGAGCCACTATATTCTTAATGTTGTGCTATGAAATTAGCATTTATTAAATGAAAGCTTTTTAAAAAGCCAATTACAATGCTGTAAGCATGCAGGTAGAAATTCTGGTTGGATTTTTCACTTTGCTTTCATTCATTTACTGAAAATTCTGTACACATCTTTCATGTGTACAAATCTCCATGTAATATTGAAGCATTAAACTCAACCTCATTTAGAAGTGATACTGTTTGTATCATTCCTAGTTTTAATATATTGCAATTAAATTTTTATTTTTAAAAATAATTTATCAATTCATTGATCTGAAACACTGTAAAGAGAGAGAAACAGAGTGTAGGAGATATTCCATCCAAAAGTAGATAGTATTCATAGAACAAAACAATCAACTGTTAAAACTGCAGTTTTTCTTAATTTATTTTCAGACACTGGTATTTTTTTTTCTTTTTTTTTCTTTTTTTTTCTTTTTTTTTTTATTTTTGACAGGTAGAGTGGACAGTGAGAGAGAGAGAGAGACAGAGAGAAAGGTCTTCCTTTTGCCGTTGGTTCACCCTCTACTGGCCGCCGCGGTAGCGCGCTGCGGCCGGCGC
This sequence comes from Lepus europaeus, assembly GCF_033115175.1. Lineage (NCBI taxonomy): Eukaryota > Metazoa > Chordata > Mammalia > Lagomorpha > Leporidae > Lepus > Lepus europaeus. The sequence goes on along the minus strand of NC_084851.1, from coordinate 20,264,597 downwards.
ACGGCGCTGTTCCAATGGCAGGAGCCAGGTGCTTATCCTAGTCTCCCATGGGGTGCAGAGCCCAAACACTTGGGCCATCCTCCACTGCACTCCCTGGCCACAGCAGAGAGCTGGCCTGGAAGAGGGGCAACCGGGACAGGATCGGTGCCCCGACCGGGACTAGAACCCGGTGTGCCGGCGCCGCAAGGCGGAGGATTAGCCTGTTGAGCCACGGCGCCGGCCTAGACACTGGTATTATAACTTTGGAATCACAATCTTTTCTAGCCAAACATGTCTGGACTTAAATTTCCCAATTTTGCTATATAGAATTCTAAATGCAATTCTAGGAATGTTTTTCCAATAATATCCTCAATTTAACTTACAGTTATGGAACTAATATTCTCCTAATATTATTCAGAATATTATGTGTATGTTTACATATGAGTCATGATTTATCTTTGATTACCATCAACTCTTTGGGCCATTAGTAGCCTGTCTTATGCCATTTGTTATATAAGGGATCTGAAATCATCAATGCATGCTTTTTGATTGGGATGTAATCAACTCACTCTCCACTGTAGAAGTTGTCTCAGAAACTTCTGTGTTCATGATTTTTCAGACATCAATAGGTACAAGTATTATCATGTTTATTTCTAAGAAATGCATATGTATATATATATATATATATATATATTTCTAGATATATTTTTTAAATTTTATGGATGTTTATGCAGCTAAAATTTGTGCTTGGCTTATTAATATTCTCAAACATACATCATCTTAATTCTCTCTTTTATGACTCTCTCCTAAGACACATGGTGATTATTTAGATGGCAGTTTGACAAAATTTTATACCCTTATAATGTGTCAAATTATTTTGTTGTATTTGTTAGGTCAAATACCTGTCCATTCCAAAACTTCCATGGCAACTTTCATGTCATAATTTTTCAGCAGCAATTAAGTCCTACTTTCATTGTACTCATTTCCAGGTGATTCATTTTCTTAAGTTTTTAGTCATTCTTTTGGAGCTACATCATTTCTATTTGAGTTTTTTATTGTCTAACCTGCAGTTCTTCCCTGTACTGCTTTATTTCCTTTAAGTTTTTTTTTTCCCTAGGAGGCATGATATTTACTCCATTGCTGTCTTGGAAATTTTCTGAATATTTTCATGATAACCAGAGTGGAATATTGGACTCTTTCACGTTCCAGGTGCACATATGCTATAGAAAAGTCTGTGCTTTTGGATGATAAATAATTGACTGTTGATATTGAACATTTTCATACTTTGATTCACACACAGATTTTTGCTATGGAATTATTGTGCTAAGAAGCAAGAATTTTTAAGGATTAACATACTGTCAATTTATTTTAAATTTTTGCTAATGTAATTTTATGACTTCTTTTGTTAGTATCTCTTTATCTGCTTGGGATTCTATGATTTTTCTTACCAAATTACTCATTTCTACTCAAACAAAATGTTATATGTTATGTCTTGTTAAGGTTATTATTTATTTTTAGCCTTTAAATTGATTATTATAAACTGTGTACATCATGAAAATCTACTTTATCCCATGTGTTGAAAATTCTGGATTCATCTTTTTTGTTGTTGTTGTAAAATCCTCAACTTTCTTTCCTTTCTAGATTATTTATTATCAGCTTTCATGTTCAAGCTCACTCTGAAGCTAATAATACCTAGTGTCTCCATGGGCATTGTCAATCGTGTCTATCTTTCTGTCACTTTGTTGGTATTTATCTCTCATATTCTCAGCCTGTCTTAATCTGTCAGTATTTCTGCCTGTTTCTTCGCCTCTGCAAGTCTGTTTCTGCATGTGTACCTGTCTCTCCCTATGTCTCTTTATCTCTGTCCATGTGTACTTCTGCTTTTTCTGTCTCTATGTCTGTTTCTTATCTTTCTCTCTTTCTCTCTCTTTTTCTCAATTCTCTCTCTCTCCACGCTTCTCATTTCTGTGTTGCTCAATCTTTATTCATATCCCTCTTCACTCTGTCTCCCTCTGTGTTTGTCAATCTATTGTTTTTTCTCTATCTGTCCTATCTCTTTACTATCGCTGACTTTCCTTCCTTTTTTGTGTAACTAGTGTATATTTCTGTTTCCACCTCAATTTCTGCATTGTCTTTGTTTTTATCTCTGTTTAGATATCTCTCTGTATATCTTTCTGTCTCCATCTCTCTCTCTCTCAGTCTTTCTGTCACTGTCTCCGTGTCTCTGTGGCCATTTGCATTTCCATCTCTCTATTTTTGTGTTCCTCATTTCTGTCTCTTTATCTTTATCTGGGGTCTCACTGTCTATTATTGTCTGAGTCTCTTTATCATCTCTGTGTGTGTTTGGCCATCCGTCTCTGCTCTCAAACACAATATCTCTATAGGTCACTCTCACTATCTTTCTCAGTGTGTTGGTCTGTCTCTGCCCCTTAATGCATATCTCTTTCTCCCTATGTGTTCTCTCTCTGCTTTCTCACTATCTGAATATCTCTCAGTCTGCTTCTCTGGATCTGTGTCTATATCCATGACTCTATGGCTGTCTCTATAGTCTTTCATCTTGCTGTCTCTGACTCCGTGTCTTTTTCCTGTCTCTATTCCTTTTTTGATTTTTATTTATTTTTGTTTATTAATTTGCATGCATTTCATAAATAAAATTAGGAGCAGAGTAATTCTTCCCAACATACTCACTTTCTCACCCACACTCCCTCACTTATTTCTCTTACCTTTCCTATTCCTAGTCTTGATTTTTACTAACTTCTATTTTCATTTAACTTTATACATAGAAGATATAATTTATCCTAGGTAAAGTCAACTCCTTGAGGACAGAGGTCCTGCATGGGAGTTAGCGCATCATGATCCCTGTTGTAAAACAGTTAAAGCAATTATGACATTGGTGATCTCCCAATGCTTTTGACATGACCTGCCAAGGCAATGGAAGCCTTTTGGATCCATAAACTTGTTCAGTATTTTGACAAGACCATAAGAAAAGTTGAAGTTCTCTCCTCCCCTCAGAGAAAAGTACATCCTTCTTTGGTGACTGCAGTGTCTTGGCTTTCCATGCCTAGGCTTTTCAGCCAGACCAGAATGCCTTAAGGGCTGATTCTGAGGTCAGAGTGCTACTTAAAGTGATTGTCTTTCTATGGGTTTGCTGTATGGACTGCTTTCCATGTTGGAGCATTCACCTCTTTTTAATTCTATCATTATTACCAGTTATATCTATTATTATTACCCAGCAATTAGTCATATATATATATATATATATTACATATTATATTATATACATATATATTATATATACATATATATTATATATAAATATAATATATACATATATATGTATATATAATATAGACAGGATCAAGTGTTAGTACAAACTTGATCCTGTCTATATTATCATTTTAACAATTGATCCTATCCATATGATCTCTCTAACACTTAAAATACTATTTTTACCACCAAGCTAAATGAGAATTGAGCTTCCATGGCAAGTTTTTAAACTTTACCCTTAGAAGTACGTCCAGATTTCATATATTTCACAATTACAACTTTAGGATCATGGTGATTCTTTAAACGGTGCTTGCCCTCCCACTCACACCCTACCCCCTTCCTTTTTCCTCTATTTTTCTCACTTTTGTTTTTTTCTAAGATCTATTTTCTTTTTTTTAAAGATTTATTTAATTGATAGGCAGAGTTACACAGAGAGAGGAGACACAGAAAGAGAGAGGTCTTCGATCTGATGTTTCACTCCCTATTGGCTGCAACAGCCAAAGCTGCACCGATCTGAAGCCAGGAGTCAGGAGCTTCTTCTGGGTCTCCCACACTGGTGCAGGGGCCCAAGGACTTGGCCATCTTCTACTGCTTTCCCAGGCCATAGTAGAGAGCTGGATCGGAAGAGGAGAAGCTGGGTCTTGAACCAGCACCCATGTGAGATGCCAGGGCATTAACCCACTGTGCACAGCACCGTCGCCAATCCAAGATCTATTTTCAATTAACTTTATACAAATATGGTTATCATGTTAATTAAAGAGTTCAATGATTAATATGAAAATGTGAGGAAAGAAGAAAAATTGTTCAACAGTCAAGACAAGAGTTGTTCTAGTTAATGCTTCTCAAAGTGACAATTTTAGCTCTATACAGATTGCCTTTTGGTGATCTATTGGTTATCATAGGCCAGGGAGCACATATGGTATTTGGCCCTTTGGGCCTGTCCTACTTTACAATGTATGATGTTTCCCATATTTATCCATTTTGTTGCAAATGACCAAATTTCATTTTTTTACTACTATGTCATAGTCCATGCTGTACATATTTTAGAATTTCTTTACCCAGTCTTCAGTTTACAGGCATTTGGGTTGATTCCATGTCTTTGCTACTGTGAGTAGAGCTGTGATAAATGCAGAAGTACACATAGGTCTTTATATGCTGATTTAAAGTCCCTGGGGTAAATTTCTAGGAGTAGGATGGCTGCGTCATATGGTAGGTCTATATTCAGATTTTTGAAGTACCTCCATACTGTCTTCCATAGTGGCTTTGCTAGCTTACATTTCCTTCAGCTGTGAATTAGGGTACCTTTTTCTCCAAATCCTCACCAAAATTTTTTGTTTGTTGATTTCTGTATGAAAGCCAATCTAACATGGGTGAGGTGAAACCTCAATGTGGTTTTGATTTGCATTTCTCTGACAGCTAGTGATCCTGAGCATTTTTTTATGTATCTATTGGCCATTTGGATTTCCTCTTTTGAAAAACGTTCATTTAAGTTCTTTGTCCATTTCTTAACTGAGTTGTTTCTTTTCTTGAATTTCTTGATCACTTTATATATGCTGTTTTTTTTATTTTTATCTTTTAATTTATTTGACAGACAGTAAGAGAGAGAGACAGAAAGATCTCCCTTCCATTGGTTCACCCCCCAAATGGCCACCATGGCCAGAGCTACAATGATTCAAAAGCAGGACTCAGGTGCCTCCTCCTGATCTCCCATGTTGGTGCAGGGGCCCAAGCACTTGGGCAATCCTTCACTGCCTTCCCAGGCCATAGCAGAGAGCTGGACTGGGAGAAGAGCAATCGGGACTAGAACCAGTATTCATATGGGATGCCAGCACTGCAGGTGGAGGATTAACCAAGTGAGCCATGGCGCCAGCCCCTATATTCTGGTTATTAATCCTTTCTCAGTTGTATAGTTTGCAAATAATTTCTCCCATTCTGTCATTTTACTCTTCACTTTGCTGATTGTTTCTTTTGCATGGTATGACTTTGATTTTTTTCAATTTGCTAAGACTTGCTTTATGGCCTACCATGTGGCCAAGTCTAGAGAATCTTCCATGCATTTGTGAGAATGAGTATTCTACAGTTGTAGGAGAGAAAGTTCAGTAGATGTCTGTTAAGTATATTTGATCTTTAGTGTAAATTTACTCTGTTGTTTCCTTGCTGAATTTCTCTCTGGCTGATCTGTCCAAAACTCAAAATAGGGTATTGAAGTATGTGCTTACTACTGTATTTGAGTCTATGTCTCTATTTACATACACTTATATTTTTTAAAATAGTCAAGTGCCCTGCAATTAGGCACATATACATTTATAATAGTTACATCTTCCTATTGAATTGATCCCTTAATCATTACATAGTGACTTTCTTTGTCTCTTTTAACAGTTTTTGTGTTAAAGTTTACTTCATCTGATATTAGGATGGCTACATCAGCTCTTTTTTTGGTTTCTCTTGGCATGGAATATCTTTTTCCATCCTTTCACTTTTAGTCTCTATGCATCTTTGTTGGTGTGATGGGTATTCTTTTTTAATCCATTCAGTCGGTCGGTGTCTTTTTTTAAAGATTTTTATTTATTTATTTGAGAGGTAGAGTGACAGACAGTGAGAGGGCAAGTAATAGGGAAAGGTCTTCCTTCCATTGGTTCACTTCCAAGATGGCTGCAATGGCCGGAACTATGCCAATCTGAAGCCAGGAGCCAGGAGCCTCTTCCTGGCCTCCCACACAGGTGCAGCAGCCCAATCACTCAGGCCATCTTCTATTGCTTTCCCAGGCCATAGCAGAGAGCTGGATTGGAAGAGGAGCTGCTTGGACTAGAACTGGTGCCCATATGGGATGCCAGCACCACAGGCGGAGAATTAACCCACTGCACCACGGTGCCGGTCCCAGTTTGTGTCTTTTAACTGGAGAGTTGAGACCATTTACTTTCAAGGTGAGTATTGATAAGCAATGACTTTTCCCTGTTATATTTTCATTAAAATTACTATTTTTTACTTTGGATTTTCTTTCAGTTTTTACTGAGAATTTTTCTGCCTTCACTGTCTTTTGTAGTGATGACCCTGTTTCTGTGTGTAGCACATCACTAAACAGCTTCTGTAAGACTGGATGAGTGGTGTCAAATTCTTCCAGTTTCTGTATGTTGAGGAAGATCTTTATTTCACCTTCATTCAAATAAGAGCTTTGCCAGGGTCAGTATTCTCAGTTGACAGTTTTGTTTTCTTAAGTCTTGGACTATATCTTGCCAGCCATTCTCTCCTATCCTGTAGGGTTTCTGATGAGAAGTTGGCTGTCAGTCTTATTGGAGTACCTCTGAAGGTAATCTGGCTTTTCTCTCATGCACATTTTAGAATTATTTTTTATGTTCCACTGCAGAGAGTTTTAGTACAATGTGTGAAGGTGAAGATCTTTTCTCTTCATATCTATTGGGAGTTCTGTGATTCTGTGATTCCTGTACTTGGTTGCCCCTTTTTTCCTCCAAATTAGGGAACATTTCTGTTATTGTTTCACTGAAAAGGTCTTCTAATTATTTCTCTTTCCATGCCTTCAGGGACTCCTATGACCCATATGTTGGGTTTTTGATAGTATCAGGTATATCTCCAATAGTATTTTTTTAGTTTTCCAATTTTTTTCTTCTTCTTTTTGGTCTGACTGTAAAATATTCAGAGATTTATCTTCTAGTTTGAATATTATTTCTTCTGCTTCACCAACTCTGTTGTTAAGACTTTCCATTGTATTTTTATTTGATCTATTGAATTTTTCATTCCTAGAATTTCATTTGATTTCTCTAAAATCTAAATTTCATTGCAAAATTTTTCATTCATATCATATATTATATCTTTAGTTTGTGAATTTGCTTCTGATTGCTTCAGAGTAACAAATGATTAGTTGTTTGAATTCCATTTATGGCATATCTTCAATCTTCATCTTCACCTTCTACTATTGAAATGTTGTAGTGTTCCTTTGGGGGGATCATAGTGTGTTCCTTACTCTTATTTCTTAATTTTTCTTTTTATTTTTGATATTTATAGATTTTTTTGGTCTGGTGCTTTTATATTTGGTCTGAGTCTCTTTGACTTATTGGGACTACTATACTTAAAGTAAATACCAAGAGATGTGTTCAGGGTTCTCTGTTCAGTATTCCTGGGTGGGGCAAGTGTCCAGGGTAAGATCTCCATTGGGTGTCATAGTTCTCCTCTAGTTAACTGGATGGAGAGGAATGGTCACCTCTGTTGGTGTGACCAGCATTTCTTACAGCTGATGGATGCCATGGTTTTTATCTCCAGTGTGCTAAACACTCATCCACACTGCTTGTTGAACTGCATATTTGATCTGTGGATTATTTCCTGTGAGCATGGTTCCCTCTGTTATGAGTTGCTACAGTTAGTGAAGGAGCTCAGAGAATGTGGAGAATGCTCTGAAGTTGCCAGGACCTAGCCACACTCTGTCTCCTCTTTTGCAGTCACTGTTCTCTCAGACTCAGTTTCCAGGGAGCTCTATGTCATGCATTTTTTAAAGATTTATTTATTTTAAAGATGAAGTTACAAAAGGGGTAGAGACAGAGAGAGAGAGATCTTCCATCTGCTGGTTCACTCCCCAGATGGCTGCAAAGACCTGAACTGAGCTCATCCAAAGCCAGGAGCCAGGAGATTCCTCTGTGTTTCCCATGTGGGTACAGGGACCCAAGGACTTGGGCCATCTTCTACTGCTTTCCTAGGCCACAGCAGAGAGCAGGGTCAGAAGAGGAGCAGCCAGGACTAGAACCAGCACCTAGGCTAGGGCTTTAACCTGCTGTGCCACTGTGCCAGCCCCCTCAAAGTTGTGGAATATAAGTGGGGCTACTCCATCCCACTAACCAGTCCTGTGTATAAGGAAGCTGCTGTGTTCCCAGAGGCACTATTTTTAGTCCTTCTAACCAGCTTCAATGTCAGGGGACATGTTTTCTCTAGGTACATTGGTGGTTTGTAGGCATACAAAGTACCAGCCCATTGCAGCCCTGCTAATTTCTCAATGGTGCTAGGCAAGTAGTACATTCCCACAAGTGGGGCCTCCCCTCCATAGGGGTGGATCCCCCTCCCCTCATTGCTGGGCAGTTGGCATGGGGCAGCTGGCATGGAGGGGGAAGGGATTTTTATGAATTTTTGTGGACCTCACTGAAAAGGTTTGAGTGATTCCTGTTATTACTGGGCACATGGATTGGAGGTGAGGTGGCAGCTTCCTGTCTATATCTAGAAAATGGTGTGAACCCTCTGCCTGCTGTTTGTAGGTCTGTGCTATAGCAGTGAGGGGGCAGAAAGGCAGATTGCCATATTATTTTTTATAAATGTTTTTATTTATTTGAAAGACAGAGTTACAGAGAGAGGTAGAGACAGAGAGAGAGGTCTTCCATCTGATGGTTCACTCCCCAGAAGGCCACAAGTAGTGTGGGCTGATCTGAAGCCAGAAGCCAGGAGCTTCTTTCAGGTCTCCCATGTGGGTGCAGGGGCCCAAGGACCTGGATCAACTTCCTCAGCTTTCCCAGACCATAGCAGAGAGCTGGATCGGAAGAGGAGCAGCCAGGACTTGAAGCGGCACTCATGGGATGTTGACACTTCAGGCCAGGGTGTTAACCCACTGTGCCACAGTGCCAGCCCCAGATTGCCATATTTTTTAAATTTACTTCCCACATCTGTTGTCTTAGGGAGTTTGCATGAAACTTTATAAGCGGTTCACCAAGCTCTCTCTCTTCTATCAGCAGTGCCATAGTCCTCTGGATTCCCCTTTCACCTGGTTTGCCAGAGCAGGAGTCTTAACCACTCAGAGCCAAGTTCTATTTTATTTTACTTTATTTTATTTTATTTTATTTTATTTTATTTTATTTTATTTTATTTTATTTGCTCTTTCAGAGTGGGTTTTGACCATTACTACTGCTTTCACTGGGTCTCCTTCTGGAGTTCTCCCACAGTTCTATCCTGCGAGTCTACTTTCTCACCCTTTCAAATATTAATTTCACCCTGCATAGATTGGACCATCCTGCTGCTATTTGACCTTTTCAGAACCCCTCTGCTGTCTCTTTATTTTTATTTCTGTCTCTGTGTCTGTGTCTCCATGTGTCTGTGTCTGTGTGTGTTTCTGTATCTTGTAAACTTTCTTTCTCACTTTGAGTCTTTCTGTATCACTTTCTTTGTCTCAATCTCTGTATGTGCCTTTAACTTAATTTTCTCTCAGCCTATTAATCACTCTGTCTCTGTCTCTTTGAGTATGTATGTCTTTGTACCATACTCTGTTTATCTATTTCTTTCAATGTTGCTCTTTCTCTCTTACTATTTATTTCTCACTCTGTATGTCTTTGTGTGTGTCTATAGTGCTCTATTTCTTTTTTTAAGATGTATTTATTTATTTGAAAGAGTTACACAAAGAGAGGAGAGGCAGAGAGAGAGATAGAGACAGAGACAGAGAGAGAGAGACAGAGAGAGAGAGAGAGAGAGAGAGAGAGAGAGAGAGAGAGAGAGAGAGGTCTTACATCCCATGGTTCACTTCTCTATTGGCTGCAATGGCCAGCCGCTGAAGCTGTGCTGATCTGAAGCCAGGAGTCAGGAGCTTCTTCTGGTCTCCCACGTGCGCACAGAGGCCCAAGGACCTGGGCCATCCTCCACTGCTTTCCCTTTCTTTTATCTTCTTTCTCTCCCTGCTCCTTCCTCCTTTCCTTTTCTCTTTTAATTTTTGTGATAAGATACTTCCAATTTATTTTCCAATCACAGGTTCAAAACTCCTTTAAATGAATAGCCCTACAAATAAATAATGGAGACTATTGTTCCAGAGTGGTATAGACAAGATATAGATCACAGTAATATCACAGGATTTTTTTGCTCTATCAGCTATAACCAATCAGAAAACATAAGACATTTTTCTTTTTGGGTCTAGCTTATTTCACTTAGTGTAATAATCTCTAGTTGCATCCATTCTTTTGTGGAAAAAGACAGGATTTCATTATTTTTATGGCTGAGTAGAATCACATCATATATGCACCACGTTCTATTTACTCATCAGCTTGTGGGCATCTGGGATAATTACATATCTTTTTAAAAATATTTATTTCTTTATTTGAAAACCAGAGTTACTGAGAAGAATTGGGAGGGAGGGAAGGGGAAAGTGGAGGAGGAGGAGGAGGAGGAGGAAGTGGAGGAGGAGGAGGAGGAGGAGGAGGAGGAGGAGGAGGAGGGAGAGAGAGAGAGGGAGGGAGAAAGAGAGAGAGAAAATGAATCTTCCATCCATCCACTGGTTTACTCCCCAAATGGCTGCAATGGCTGGACCTAGCCTGATCTGAAGCCAGGAGCCAGGATCCTGGATCTACTTCCAGGTTTCCCAGATACATGCAGCAGCCCAAGGACTTGGGCCATTTTCTGCTTCATTCCCAGGCTATAGCAGAGAGCTGGATCAGAAGTGAAGCAGCCCAATGCTGCCATCACTGCAGGCTGGGGCTTTAACCTGTTGCACCACAGCATCAGACCCATTATTTACCTTAGCAAAGTGAATCCATCAAAACAATATTGAGAAGTAATTATGAAACAGGGCATCCCTATCTAGGTCTAGAACTTGATGGAAATGCTTCCTGCTTTTCCCCCATTCAATATGATGCTGTCAGTGAGTTTGTCCAATATTGCCTTAATTATGTTGTGATATATTCTTTCAAGACCCAATTTGCATAGGTTTTCGCTTGAAGTTGTGTTGAATTTTATCAAGTGCTTTTTTCTTTATCTATTGTGATAACCATATAGATTTTATTCTTCAGCTTGCTAATGTGATATATCACATTTATTGATTTGCCTATGTTGAACCATGCCTTCATGCCAGGGATAAATCCCACTTGATCAGGTTGAATGACCTTTTGATGCTTTGATATAATTTATTAGCATGTATTTTATTGGATTTTTGCATGTATTCATCAGGGATATGGTTCTGTAATTCTTTTTCTTCATTGTATCTTTTTCTGGTTTGGAATGAAAGTGATTTTATCTTCATAGAAGGTGTTTGGGAGGATTTCCTCTAGATCTCCCTCTATATCTATGTCTCCCTCTAGATCTATGTTTTAATAGCTGAGTACCTATCTTTGGGTGCATCCACAATTATTAGAGTCAGATCTTCTTGTTAATTTGATCCTTTAATCCTTATATAGTGACCTTCATTTCTTTTAAGAGATTGATTTTTCCTTAAATTCTTTTTTTCTAATATTAAGAAAGCTATCTCAGCTCTTGTTGATTTTTGCTTGCCTAGAATATCTTTTTCCATCATTTTACTTTCAGTTTGTGTTTCTTTATTGGCAAAATGTATTTCTTATAGACAGCATATAGACAAGTTTTGTTTTTAATTCATTCAGCTTGTCTGTGTCTTTTAATTGGAGAATTTATCCTATTTACATTCCAGATTATTTTTATAAGTAATAACTGGATCCTGCCATTTTCCATAAATATTCATTTTGTTTTTAATCACCTTTGTATGATTACTATGGGATTTTGTGCCTATTTATTATTTTATGATTTTGATTATCTTTTTCTTGTTCTTTGTTTAGAACATCCTTAATTTGCATGGGTAAGGCTGGCCCAGTGGTGATACATTCTTTCAATTTTTGTTAGTCTTGGAAGATCATCTTTATTTTTTTTGAAACTTTTATTTCATAGATATAAATTTCTAAAGTACAGTTTATGTATTACAATGGCTTTCCCCCCATAACTTCCCACCCACCCACAACCCTCCCATCTCCTGCTCCCTCTCCCATTCCATTCACATCAAGATTCATTTCTGATTATCTTTATATACAGAAGATCAATTTAGTATATAGTAAGTAAAGATCTCCCACACAGAACATAAATTGCCAAATACTGTTTAAGCACTAGTCATATAATTAATTCACATTGAACTACACATTGAGGACAGAGATCCTACATGGGGAGTAGGTGCACAGTGACTCCTGTTGTTGACTTAACAAATTGACACTCTTGTTTAAGGCATCAGCAATCTCCCCAGGCTCTAGTCATGAGTTGCCAAGGCTATGGAAGCCCCCTGAGCTCACCGACTTTGATCTTATTTCGACAAGGCCATAGTCAAAGTGGAAGTTCTCTCCTCCCTTCAGAGAAAGGTGCCTCCTTCTTTGATGACCCATTCTTTCTACTGGGATCTCAGTCACAGAGATCTTTCATTTAGGTCCTGATGCCAGAGTACTGTTTAGGACATCTGCCATTCTATGAGTCTGCTGAGTATCCCGCTTCCCATGTTGGATCATTCTCTCCCTTTTTAATTCCATCAGTTAGTATTAGCAGACACTAGTCTTGTTTATCTGATCCCTTTGAAGATCATCTTTATTAATAAATGAGAGTTTTGGTGGTTACAGTATTCTGCATTGAGTTTTATTTTCCTTCAGGACTTGTATCATAACAATTCATTGTATTCCATCCTGTAGGATTTGAATAACAAATTTGCTGTCATTCTGATTGGAGATGCTTTAAAGGTAATCTGGCATTTCTTCACACATTTTAGAATCTTTACGTTTTACTTTTGAATGTTTGAATACAATAATATGATATGTTATAGCAAAGTGCTCTGATCATGTCTTTTGGGGATTCTGTGTGCCTCCTGTTCTTGGATGTCTATATTCTTCTCTAAGTTAGAGAAATATATTATTTTGCATATGTTTCCCTCACTCTGTCTCTCAAACTCTTTCTCATTTTGTATATGTATGTTTCTCTTTCTCTTTGTCTCTCTTCGTTTTGATTTGTCCCCTGTCTCTATGAATGTCTGTCTCTACCCCTAACTGGTTTTGTCCTTTGAGTGTTACTATCTCTCTCTAGGTCTCTATCTCTTCCTCTAGTAGACCATCTCTGGCAGTCTTTCTCTACCCACCTGTTTCCCTACATCTTTGTTTATCTTTCTGTTAATCTGCCCAACATTATGTCTCTCTATTGACTCCCTACTCCTTCTAGCAACTATTCTGGAAAATGCCCTATCTCTGACTTTTCAGAACCCAATAGGTACATCCATCGTGTTCTGATCCAGACAATACATGTATAAAGACATATATATTTTGTTACTATTTTTGGAGTGATACTAACAGAATTAAACATAGTTCTAGATTTTTGAAATTCTCCAACCTAAAATTTCTCAAACTAGCCTTTCTTTTGAGATTATCTCACATGTGGTGAGTTTAAACTTTTTTTTCAGATGACAGACCCAGCAATTTCTCAATATTTTCAAAGTAACAATTTAATCACTATAACCACTTTCCTTGCATGTGTTTCTCATTCTGACTTTCCTCACTCCAAATTAAGTAATACTCTCAGGATGGCAATGATAACTTGATCTTTCTCTGAGATTATGTTTCCATTTTCACTACATCTCAATAGATTGTATACATCTACATATCAAATAGATACCAAAAAAGCCTAAACATAGTTTTTCCATAAGGTAGACAACATTAATTTTCAATCCATTATAAATTCATCATACCCATAATACATTTTCTAAGAACAATGTTGAAAGAGTTAAATATTACACAAGTTGAAACCCACATATTATTTGTCCATGTGTTGGTCCTCTGATACCCTATATTGAACAAGGTTCAATTTCTAGTATGCTAGATTGAGACACTGCCATATTTGCTTGACATAGTTTCACTAATTAGCAAAAACTAATTTGGACTTAATTTCCTATATATTTTCTGTCTTTCATAAATGAAATTTTAAAGACATTTTACAAAACTATCTCTTTATGCCCTATATTTCCAAGACCTCTGAAAGAAAACTCCTTGTTGCTACACATAGCAATCAAACTATAATGCAAAACATTTATTTCATATGACTTATTCCACGCTTGATTTGTATTTTAGTTGATTGTAAATTTGTCCTCAATAACCTACTACGTGGCAATTATGATATAGTGAAGTTGTTACTGCATATTGCTTTGAAAGCAATGTCATTTAATGCTTGTCCATTCTGGGAGCTGTTCTAGTGACTTCATGTTCACAATTTTCCTGAAACAACTAGGACCACCCAGTTTGATCATGCTATTTGCAATTAATATATGTTTGTATGTTTGTGATTTTCTTGGTGTTATGGTTTTTATTTCTTGCTTTTTGATTTTCCCACCAGGCAATTGTGTATCCCAGTATCCTTCCTGTAAGTCTCCTAGGAGTCATGGTATTTTCTTGATGAAAGTTTTGACAAGTTTCTCTCTTCTTTCTCCAGTGTGAATGTAATTGAAATTTTTCAAATTTTCCCTGTATTTGTGTTTGTGACTTTGGTATGACACTAAACAGATGAGTTATATTCATGAGAATGTCTGTATAAATTTCATCTTGCCGGTTCTGTTTCTTCATTTGTGTTTCAGTTTATTGTCTTCATGTGTATTCTTCATACACATTTCTGCCAAAGCTATACTTAGAATTTCCTCCATGTGGTCTAGTTGATAACTATTTCATTTTTGAGGTCCACATCTGCAGGTAAGTCCTGTAACTCCTCTGAGGATTTTGATGTACAATTTACTATACATCCATATTTGCAGAGAGCACTCTTTTCACTTCCAAGATTACACATGCATTAGAAAATTTAATGTTTATCTAGAAAATTATTATTTATTTTACTTTCAGTTCAGACACTAGCATGATAAAATTGAAATTTGTTACTTCTATATCCAACTATGTGTGGATTGCCATTTTCCCACTTTCCCCTATATGATTCTAAATCTATATTGAGAATTTTTTGATATTTTCCTCTGAAACTTCCTGGAACTCAGAGGCTACTTTGATAAATAAACCCATTTTTCATATTAATCAAAATGAGCTGTACATTATTACCTATAGAGACAGACTTTTTGTTTACATTCCCATTATCATTTTCTCTATATATTCTCAGTATTCTGTATAGTTTCATTTGTCACATGTGGAATCTAGCATCACTGAGGATGGCTTTTTGATTGTAACATCATCCACTTCCTCTTCCAGCAATTGTCCTGAGAAAAGCTATATCTATGACTTTCTGAAACCCATGTTCTGTTCTAGGAACTACATATGGTGACATAGAGATGTGAATTTTTTTGTTACTTTTTGGTTGGCATAGTTTGAACTAAAAATTATACTGGATTCTTAAATTTCCTCAACTGACAAAAATTTCTCAGATGTTCTATTATTTTAAAGTAATCTATGACACCTGGTATGTAGGAGAGTGGGGTTTTATGGTATGTTTATCTGCTGGTCTTGTCAGCAATTTCCACACTCATTATACAGTGACTTTTTAAAATTAATTTTGAATATTTTTCATGTAAGTGTTGCTCACTCCTTTTTATTTGTTTTTTAATATGTATTTGAAAGGCAAAGTAGTTACAGGATAGAAGGAGAGAAACACATACAGAAATATATCTTCCATTTGCTGTTTCAAACCCCAAAAGGCTTCAATTGCAGGAATAAGCAGGCCAAATTCAGGGGCCTATAAAACCATCTGGGTCTCCCATGTGGACTTCAAGGGCCCAAGCACTTGAGCCATCTTGTGCTGTTTCACAGGTATATTAGCAACAATCTGAATTGGAAATATAGTCACCAATGTTCGATCCAATGACCATAGGAATTTACCAGCATCACAGGTGCTGACTTAACAGGTGGTATCACAATGCCAGTCCCTTCTTACTGATTTTCTCCCTACAAAGCTATGGAGTCATACTCACTGGGTTTTAGTGATAACCTGGTCTTCACTCACATTAAATTTTCATTTTTCTTAGGTCTCCTTTGATTGTATGCAACTTCATCTCAAAAATTTTTCAAAAATAGCTCAAACTTACCCTCTCCAAAAGGTAGTCATCTTGGATGTCCATTCCATCATCATTCCATATTGGAAATTTGATGTATCCCTTTCTTTATAGCCATATGCAGAGAAGGTATTTTTTTCTTTTTCCAAGTTGCATATGCCTTAGAAAACTTGGGAAACATGGGACAGAAATTTTGAATATTTTTTGTACTTTATATTCAGACACTAGTATAAGAGGTTTGGAACTGTTGAGTTTTGTAAGGCAAGCACATGTGATTTAAATTTCCCCAAATTTTCCTTATATGATTCCTAATGCAAATTGAAGACTGTTTTTAAATATTATCCTATCTGCTTGGGAATCTGGGAATGCCATGAAAAATAGCCCCCTCCTCATATAAACTAAATCTGAATGTACAATCCTACATATGAATTCATATTTATTTTTGTTTTACATTTGAGTTGATTCTCATTGCTGTTTTAAATCATCAGTATTATCTACTATAGCATTGCAACATAAGAAAACAAGTATCATCAAGGAATGATTCTAAATCTGAATGTACAACCCTACATATGAATTCACATTAATTTTTGTTTTACATTTGAGTTGATTCTCATTGCTGTTTTAAATCATCAGTATTATCTACTATAGCATTGTAACATAAGAAAACAAGTATCATCAAGGATGGATTCTTGATTGTGACAACGAAATCCTGTTCAAAAATTTATACTGGAAAACTTACAGAACACACTAGGTATGCCGGCCATGTTCTGTTCTGGGGTGGGGGAGAATATATATACATATATATTTTTATATTATTTATTTTTTTCTGATGGTAGGCCCACCCATTTTCATACTCATTTTGTATTGAAAATTCAATGTTTTTTAAAGTATTATGTACTTAAAATCAGTGAGAGAGGGAGAGAGAGAGAGAGAAACAGAGACAGAGACAGAGAGATGGAGGTATTTTCCATCCTTTGATTCACTATCCAGTTACTTGTAATAGCCCCATGGCAGGCTGAAGCCATAAGCTTCATCCCCTTTCTCAAAAGGGTGTCAGGCACCCAAACACTTGGGATATCTTCTGATTATTTTCTAAGACCATTAGCAGGGAGCTGGAATAGAAATTGTGTAGCCAAGACACAAGCCAGTGCTCATTTGGGAGATTCACCTTGTAGTCAATATGTTTACCTGCTATACCACAATACTGGCACAAATTAAACCACATTTTTTTACTCCTCCTCCTACATATTACACATTTTGGCTATTTCCTAAAAATAACTGAGTAACACACATAGAATTTCCCAGATAATTTAATTTTTTAATTAAACTTTTATTTAATGAATATAAATTTTCAAAATACAGCTTATGGGTTACAATGGCTTCCCCCTCCCAAAACTTCCCTCCCACCCACAACCCTCCCCTTTCCCGCTCCCTCTCCCCTTCCAATCACATCATGATTCATTTTCAATTCTCTTTATATACAGAAGATCAGTTTAGTATATATTATGAACGATTTCAAAAGTTTGTCCTCACATAGCAACACAAAGGGAAAAAAAATACTGTTGGAGTACTAGTTATAGCATTAAATAACAGTGTACAACACATTAAAGACAGAGATCCTACATAATATTTTTTAAAAAATTAATTAATTTTCTAAGCCATTTCCAATTTAATACCAGTGGGTTTTTTTTTCATTTCCAATTATCTCTATATACAGATGATCGAATCAGTATATAATTAGTAAAGATCTGATCAGTTTGTACCCATGAAGAAACACAAAGTGTAAAAATACTCTTTCAGTACTAGTTATAGCATCACTGCACATTAGACAACACATTAAGGGCAGATCCCACATGGGATGTAAGTACACAGTGACTCCTGTTGCTGACTTAACAATTTGACACTCCTGTTCATGGCGTCAGTAATCTCCCTAGGCTCTAGTCATGAGTTGCCAGGGCTATGGAAGCCTTTAGAGTTCGCTGACTTTGATCTTATTACAATAGAGTCATAGTCAAAGTGGAAGTTCTCTCCTCCCTTCAGAGAAAGGTACCTCCTTCTTTGATGGCCCCGTTCTATCCACTGGGATCTCACTCACAGAGATCTTTCATTTAGGTCTTCTTCTTTTATTCTTTTCCATGGTATCTTGGCTTTCCATGCCTACAATACTCTCATGGGCTTTTCAGCCAAATCCGAATGCCTTAAGGGCTGATTCTGAGGCCAGAGTGTTGTTTAGGACGTCTGCCATTCTATGAGTCTGCTGTGTATCCCATTTCCCATGTTGGAACTTTCTCTCCCTTTTTGATTCTGTCAGTTAGTATTAGCAGACACTTGTCTTGTTTGTGTGATCCCTTTGATTCTTAGAACTATCAGAGCCATCAAAAGTAAACTGAAATTGGAGAAAAGCAGGCAAATGTGAGGCACTTGCACCCTCTTAGGAGACCCATAGAAGCTCCTGGCTCCTGAATTCAGATCGGCTCAGATCTGGCCATTGCAGCCATTTGGGGAGTGAACCAGTGGATGAAGACTTCTCTCTCTCTCTGCCTCTGCCTCTCTGTAACTCTGCCTTTCAAATAAAATAAATAACTCTTTCAAAATAAGAAAAGAAAATCTAAGGAGAGCGGCAAGATGGCGGAATAGGAAGGGAGCACATTGAGTAATGAAAGTCAACAGAGTGCCTTCCCCTAGGAGGTTCACACCTCCCTTAGGATGTACCCAATGTGAAGAGATGGATAGGTC
The DNA here is from genome assembly GCF_033115175.1 of Lepus europaeus. Lineage (NCBI taxonomy): Eukaryota > Metazoa > Chordata > Mammalia > Lagomorpha > Leporidae > Lepus > Lepus europaeus. The sequence goes on along the minus strand of NC_084851.1, from coordinate 20,245,858 downwards.
TGGGCCTCTTAACTTACAAGGCCTAAAGCCCAACAGATTATTATCAAGCCCCTTCTGTCAGGTTCTATTTACCTCTCAATCAGAAAACTTAATTGTAGCTTAGACAGCACCTTTCTTAGCTCCTCTAATAATGACTCTGTCCTTTGTTCTGGACCCTGTCTAGTGCACTTGGTCCTCATTCCTTTGTAATCATAACCTCTACTCTACCACCAATGGCTCTACTCCCAACCTGTGTATGCTGATGGTCCTCTTCCCCACTTAATGCTGTATAATTGTTCAAACCTGGTAAATGCCACTCTTAGGATCATTGGTTACTATGCTCACCCTGTCTTTTATGACCTTGTCTAAATATGATCAGAATCGGCAACTTGGAAGGCTTCCATAGCCTTGGCAACTCATGATGAGAGCCTAGAGTGGTTACTGGCGCCATAAACTAGAGTGTCAATTTGTTGGGTCAACAACCGGAGTCACTGTGCACTTGCACCTCATGTGGGATCTCTGTCCTTAATGTGCTGTACATTTTGATTTAATACTATAACTAGTACTCAAACAGTATGTTTCACTTTGTGTTTCTATGTGGGTGCAAACTGTTGAAATCTTTATACTAAATTGATCTTCTGTATATAAAGAGAATTGAAAATGAATCTTGATGTGAATGGAAGGGGAGACGGATCGGGAGAGGGGAGGGTTGCGGTTGGGAGGGAAGTTATGGGAGGGGGAAGCCATTGTAATCCATGAGCTGTACACTGGAAATTCATATTCATTAAATAAAAGTTAAAAAAAAAGAAAAAAAAGAAAGTAAACTGAAATTGATCACTTAGACTAGTGAGATGGTATTGGTACATGCCACCTTGATGGGATTGTATTGGAATCCCCTGGCACATTTCTAACTCCACCATTTGGGGCAAGTCCTATTAAGCATGTCCCAAATTGTACATCTCCTCCCTCTCTTTTTCCACTCTTATATTTAACAGGGATCACTTTTCAGTTAAAATTTAAACACCCAAGAATAATTGTGTGTTAGTTACAGAATTCAACCACTAGTACTAGAACAACAACAACAACAACAAATACTAAAAAGGATAAAGTATTACAATGTACATCTAGAGTCAGGACAAGAGCTGATCAGGTCATCGTTTCTTATAGTGTCCATTTCACTTCCACAGGTTACCCCTTTGGTGCTCAGTTGTCACCGATCAGGGAAAACAAATGATATTTGTCTCTTTGGGACTGGCTTAATTCACTCAGCATGATGTTTTCCAGATTCCTCCATCTTGTTGCAAACGACTGGGTTTCATTGTTTCTTACTGCTATATAGAGTACATGTCCCATAATTTCTTTATCCAGTCTACTGTTGATGGGCATTTGGGTTGGTTGCAGGTCTTAGCTATTGAGAATTGAGCTGCAATAAACATTAATGTGCAGATGGCTCTTTTATTAGCCAAATTAATTTCCTTTGGGTAAATTCCAAGGAGTGGGATGGCTGGGTTGAATGGTAGGGTTATGTTCAGGTTTCTGAGGAATCTCCAGACTGACTTCCATAGTGGCTTAACCAGTTTGCATTCCCACCAACAGTGGGTTAGTGTCCCTTTTTCCCCACATCCTCTCCAGCATCTGTTGTTGGTAGATATCTGAATGTGAGCCATTCTCACCAGGGTGAGGTGAAACCTCCTTGTGGTTTTGATTTGCATTTTTCTGATTGCTAGTGATCTTGAACACTTTTTCATGGGTCTGTTGGTCATTTGTATTTCTTCTTTCGAAAAATGTCTCTTGAGGTCCTTGGCCCATCTCTTAAGTGGGTTGTTTGTTCTGTTGTGGATTTTCTTGATTTCTTTGTAGATTCTGGTTATCAACCCTTTATCTGTAGTATAGTTTGCAAATATTTTTTTTCCCATTCTGTCCGTTGCCTCTTCACTTTCTTGACTGTTTCTTTTGAGGTACAGAAACTTCTCAATTTGGTGCAATCCAAATGTTAATTTTGTTTTTGACTGCCTGTGCTCCTGGGGTCTTTTCCAAGAAGTCTTTGCCTGTGCCTATATCTTGCAGGGTTTCTCCAATGTTCTCTAATAATTTGATGGTTTCGGGTCATAGATTTAAGTCTTTAATCCATGTTGAGTGAATTTTTGTGTAAAGTGAAAGGTATGGGTCTTGCTTCAAGCTTCTGCACATGTAAATCCAATTTTCCCAGCACCACTTATTGAATATGTGTCCTTATTCCAGGGATTAGTTTTGGATCTTTGATCAAATATAAGTTGGCTGTAGATGTTTGGATTGATTTGTGGTGTTTCTATTCTGTTCCATTGGTCTATCCATCTGTTTCTGTACCAGTACCATGCTGTTTTGATAACAACTGCCCTGTAGTATGTCCTGAAATCTGGTATTGTGATGCCTCTGCCTTTGTTTTTGTTGTACAAGATTGCTTTAGCTATTCGAGGTCTTCTGTGTCTCCATATGAATTTCAGCATCATTTATTTCCAGATCTGAGAAGAAGGTCTTCGGTATCTTGATTGGTATTGCATTGAATGTATAAATTGCTTTTGGGAGAATAGACATTTTGATGATATTGATTCATCCAATCCATGAGCATGGAAGATTTCTCCATTTTTTGGTATCCTCTTCTATTTCTTTCTTTAAGGTTTTGTAGTTTTCATTGTAGAGATATTTAACGTCCTTGGTTAAGTTTATTCCAAAGTATTTGATTGTTTTTGTAGCTATTGTGAATGGGATTGATCTTAGAAGTTCTTCCTCAGCCGTGGCATTGCCTGTGTATACAAAGGCTGTTGATTTTTGTGGATTGATTTTATATCCTGCTACTTTGCCAAACTCTTCGATGAGTTCCAGTAGTCTCTTAGTTGAGTTCTTTTGGTCCCCTAAATAAAGAATCATATCATCTGCAAAGAGGGATAGTTTGAGTTCTTCCTTCCCGATTTGTATCCCTTTAATTTCTTTTTCTTGCCTAATAGCTCTGGCTAAAACTTCCAGAAATATATTGAAGAGAGTGGTGAGAGTGGGCATCCCTGTCTAGTACCAGATCTCAGCGGAAATGCTTCCAACTTTTCCCCATTCAATAGGATGTTGGCCGTGGGCTTTTCATATATTGCTTTGATTGTATTGAGGAATGTTCCTTCCATACCCAGTTTGCTTAGAGTTTTCATCATGAAAGGGTGTTGTATTTTATCAAATGCTTTCTCTGCGTCTATTGAGAGAATCACATGGTTTTTCTTCTGCAGTCTGTTAATGTAGTGTATTACGTTGATTGTTTTGTGAAAGTTGAACCATCCCTGCATACCAGGGATAAATCCCACTTGGTCTGGGTGGATGATCTTTCTGATGTGTTGTTGCATTCTATTGGCCAGAATTTTATTGAGGATTTTTGCATCTATGTTCATCAGGGATATTGGTCTGTAATTCTCTTTCAATGCTGCATCTTTTTCCAGCTTAGGAATTAAGGTGGTGCTGGCTTCATAGAAAGAATTTGGGAGGATTCCCTCTTTTTCAATTGTTTTGAATAGTTTGAGAAGAATTGGAGTTAGTTCTTATTTAAATGCCTGGTAGAACTCAGCAGTGAATCCATCTGGTCCTGGGCTTTTCTTTGTTGGGAGGGCCTTTATTACTATTTCAATTTCTGTGTCAGTTATGGGTCTGTTTAGATTTTCTATATCTTCCTGGCTCAATTTAGGTAGATTGTATGTGTCCAAGAATCTGTCTATTTCTGATAGATTTCCCTGTTTGCTGGCATACAAGTCCTTGTGGTAATTTCTGATGATTATTTTTATTTCTGTGTTGTCTGTTGTTACGTTTCCTTTTTCATCTCTGATCCAATTGATTTGGGTCTTTTCTCTTCTTTTTTTAGATAGTTGGGCCAATGGGGTGTCAATTTTGTTTACTTTTTCAAAAAAACAGCTCCTCGTTTGGCTGATTTTTTGTAATGTTTTTTTTTTGTTTGTTTGTTTCAATCCTGTTGATTTCTTCTCTGATTTTAATTATTTCTCTTCTCCTACTGGGTTTGGGTTTGGTTTGCTGCAGATTTTCCAGATCCTTGAAATGACTTGAAAGCTCATCTATTTGGTGCCTTTCCAATTTCTTGATGTAGGCACATATTGATATAAGCTTTCCTCTTAACACTGCTTTTGTTGTATCCCAGAGGTTTTGGTATGTCGTGCTGTTATCCTCATTTACTTCCAGAAAATTTTTGATTTCTCTTTTAATTTCTTCTATGAACATTGTTCATTCAGGAGCATGTTGTTCAATCTCCATGTGTTTCCACGTGCTCTAGGGATTCCTGAGTTGCTAATTTCCAACTTCATTCCTTTGTGGTCTGAGAAGCTGCATGGTATGATTCTAATTCTTTTGAATTTGCTGAGACTTGCTTTATGGCCTAGTATGTGGTCAATCCTAGAGAAGGTTCCATGTACTGCTGAGAAGAATGTAAAGTCCTTAGATGTAGGATGAAATGTTCTATAGATATCTGTTAGATCCATTTGGGCTATAGTGTCTTTTAAATCTACTGTCTCCTTATTGATCTTCTGTCATGTTGATCTGTCTATCTCTGAGAGTGGAGTATTGAAGTCCCCCAGTACTATTGTATTGGTGTCTAAGTCTCCCTTTAAGTCCCTTAACAAGTCTTTTAAATAAGCTGGTACCCTGTAATTAGGTGCATATACATTGATAATCGCTATATCTTCCTGTTGAATGGATCCTTTAATAATTAAATAGTGCCCCTCTTTGTCTCTCCTAACAGTTTTTGTGGTAAAGTTTATGCTGTCCGATATCAAGATGGCTACGCCTGCTCTTTTTTCATTTCTGTTGGCGTGGTATATATTTTTCCAGCCTTTCACTTTCAGTCCGTATGCATCATTGTTGGAAAGATGAGTTTCTAGTAAGCAACAAAAAGATGGGTTTTGTTCCTTAACCCAATCAGCCAATCGGTGTCTTTTAACTGGACAGTTCAAGCTATTAACATTCAATGTGACTATTGAGAAGGAGTAACTTTGGCCTTTCATTTGCCAAAGATTTTTTCTAATATATGGTTTGAGACTCCTGTGATCTTTTGCTGTGAGGTTTCCTTCCTTTATCTTCTTTCATATTGGTGACCGTGTTTCTGTGTTTCTGTAAGTAACACATCTTTAAGCATCTTTTGCAGGGCTGGACGAGTGGCGACAAATTCTTTCAGTTTCTGTTTGCTGTGAAAGGTCTTTATTTCACCTTCATTCACAAATGAGAGCTTTGCAGGATATAATATTCTGGCCTGGCAGTTTTTCTCTCTTTGTACCTTGGCTATGTCTCACCATTCCCTTCTAGCTTGTAGGGTTTCTGATGAGAAGTCTGCTGTGAGTCTAATTGGAGATCCTCTGAGAGTAACCTGACGTTTCTCTCTTGCACATTTTAGGATCTTTTCTTTGTGTTTCACTGTGGTGAGTTTGATTACGACGTGTCGTGGTGAGGATCTCTTTTGATCATGTTTATTAGGGGTTCTTTGAGCTTCCTGTACTAAGATGTCTCTGTCCTTCTCCAAACCTGGGAAATTTTCTGCTAGTATCTCACTAAAAAGGCCTTCTAATTCTTTCTCTCTCTCCATGCCTTCAGGAACTCCTAGAACCTGAATATTAGGTTTTTTAATAGTATCCTGTAGATTCCCGACAATATTTTTTAGATTTCTAATTTCTTCTTCTTTTCTTTGGTTTGCCTGTTTTCTTTCCTGTTCTCTGTCTTCTAATTCCGATATTCTCTCTTCTGCTTCACCCATTCTGTTTTTAAGGCTCTCTAATATGTTTGTCATTTGATCTATTGAGTTCTTCATTTCATTATGGTTTCTTGTCACTATCACAGTTTCATGTTCTACTAGTTGTTTCATTTCATTTTTATTCCTCCTTAATACTTCATTTTCACAAGAGAAATTTTCTATCCTGTCCATTAAGTATTTCTGTAGTTCAGGAATTTGTTTTTGAGAACTTCTTAATGTTCTTATCAACTTTTTGAGATCTTCTTCTTGCATTTCCTCTATCTCTTCATCTTCATAATCTTGGATTGGGGTGTCTTGTTCATTTGGGGGCATTATAGTGTCTTCCTTGCTCTTGTTACCTTGGTTTCTATGGTTGTTATTTGGCATGTTGGAGATAATTTATGTTTTTTTTTTATGGCTGTGGTGTTTTTTTCCCGTTATACTATGCCTCTAAGTGGGCTGTCTGCTTTGATGGATCCTTAGAGGCTGTGATGCGTATGGCCACAGAGCTCCGCTTGATTCTTCGGGTTTAAGGCTGTGCAAAAAGTGACTCACCCAGATTGTTCTCTCCCTTGCTCCTCGCTGGATTGCTCTCTCTCTCTCTCTCTCTTTTTTTTTTTTTTGACTCAGTTGGGAAGTTATTCGGTACAGGAGAGTGGAATTGAGTGTAGTTGAAATCTGGCCTCTGTGAGTAATCATTTGATCTACCCCTGGGACCACACAAAGAGTTTATGCAGCCCTCAATGTGTTTTCAAATTTCACCAAAGTTCAAAGGTTACTGAGTTTCTGAACTCCTTGGTGGCGCTTTACATATGTAAAATGCTGCCTGCTCTTTGTTAGCTCAGAGGCCTCTGCTTTTCCCCCCCAATGTCTCAGGTTTCTGATGCCTTTGTCTTACCTCCCATTGGTTCCTACACTGGGGAGATTCTGTGGCTGGTCTCCTGCGGTTGAGTTTCCATGCGGTGGGCTCCCTGTAGGTCCTCTGTGTCACATCCACTAGATCCGGAAGCGTTTCCTCTGCAGTTTTTTTCTTGAATCTTTTCCTCAGGCTACAGTAATTCCACTTTTATGAAACTTTATTTTACCAAACTATGGTGCACGTCCTCACTATCCGCCATCTTGGCTCCGCCCCCAATAATTTATTTTTATCTCACATTAAAATTTTATTTTTCTTAGGTGTCTCATTTGTGTATATCACTATAATGAATAAATGCTTCAAAAAGCCCAAACTCACACTTTCAAAAAGACGGTCTTCTTGGAAGCTGCCTTTATCATCAGTTCATCATGTCTGTTAAAAAGTATACATCAACTTGGCCGGCGCCGTGGCTCAACAGGCTAATCCTCCGCCTTGCGGCGCCGGCACACCGGGTTCTAGTCCCGGTCGGGGCACCGATCCTGTCCCGGTTGCCCCTCTTCCAGGCCAGCTCTCTGCTGTGGCCAGGGAGTGCAGTGGAGGATGGCCCAAGTACTTGGGTCCTGCACCCCATGGGAGACCAGGAGAAGCACCTGGCTCCTGCCATCGGAACAGCGCGGTGCGCCGGCCGCAGCGCGCTACCGCGGCGGCCATTGGAGGGTGAACCAACGGCAAAAGGAAGACCTTTCTCTCTGTCTCTCTCTCTCTATCCACTCTGCCTGTCAAAAAAAAAAAAAAAATAAATAAAATAAAATAAAATGAAGGAGATAAATCATGTTGACTATCTCAGTTAAAAAAATTTAAAAAAAAAAAAAAAAAAAAAAAAAAAAAAAAAAAAAAAAAAAAAAAGTATACATCAACTCTATAACTTTTATATGCAGATTTTCTGAGAAGTACATTGAAACAATGAAATCAATCAGAATTTATAGTCTACATATTATTTTACCCATATGTTCATCTTTTGGCACACCAAATTGAACAAGATTTTTGAAAGTTACATTATGTTATATTGAGACAGTGCAATATTTGCTTGAAAACTGTGTTGGTAAATAGCAAGAACTCATTTTGATTTATAGATTTTGTCTTTTATAAATAAATTCCTGTAGATTTTCTCTTTTATCAACAAAATTTTAGGGTCCTGTTCAAAATTTTTGCTCCTTCATATCCCCTTAATGCCCTAAAATCCCAATATTTCTACCAAAAAAACTTCCAATAGTACTCACAGTAAGCAAAATATGAGAGCGAGCTTGCAAGATGGCAGAGTAGGGAGTGAGCTTACTGCTGTAGGCTAGAAGATATTTTTAAAAAGTGGGGAGAGTACAGTCTTAGGGAAGAGTTATGGAGAAAACAGCAGAGGAAATTATGCAAATTAGAAGGATATGGTGGACTTACAAGGAGGGCGTGGATGCCCACACCCCAGGGCTCCAGAAGTCTAGACCCTACACACCAGTGTTGGAAAGTGAGATGAGACTGGACCACAGCAGCCAAAGCCACTGGCAATAAAGCTGCAGGAAGAGCCCAGAGAGAACCCAGCTTGGAGTCCTGTGGGGGATAGTGTACCTGCCAAACTAGAGGATAAAAATAGGTAAAATAAAGGAATGACACATTTTTCTTTCCCCTATCACTTTACAACAACATCCTGGAACAAGCTGATAGAGAGGGCATCATTTTGGACATACATAGCAGCTGCAACAGCTTGTGTCTGTGCCCAGCAACAAGCCAACTGGAGACTCCTGATTCTGGTGGGAGGACCTAACAGTGACCTGGTTGTTCATGACTGTGGGAAAAACAGACTGTGTGGGAGAACTCACGGTCTGGCTGAAACTTTGGACAGTCACTGTGGGAGACTCCACACATTCAGAGATTCCTGGTTACCAGGTGAGGGACATTGCTGGGGAATCTGAGCTTACACTGCAGACTGCAGATTTCTTTTGTGTGGTCCTTGGTAAAGAGCATATGAAAGTATATCCAATGGGGCTAGCACTTTGGCAATGGTCTCCTTTGAGGAGAGGAGCTAAGCTGATCGGAATAAAATCCCCTTCCAATTACAAAAAAAAGGAGTTTACTACACCAAACCTGGGTGTGTCACCTTAGATATGCCCTTCACCCCGGAGACCAGAACAGAGCTCCCTGGCCACAGCCACTAAAGCCTCTAGATATTCACTGAAAGCAGAAATTCCAGTTATCTACAGAAGCATAGTACAAAAATAAAAGCCTCCACAGTGAAAAAACAAAGAAGAAACCAATGAGTGTCTCCACAAATGCTGAATAACAAATGAACCAACTTAAGAAACAAGAATAAAGAAGACAACATAATGCTCCAAAAAGAACACAACACTTCAATCTTAGATTGTGAAGATGAAGAAATGGAAGAAATGCAAGCAATGGAATTTTTAATAATGTATTATTACATACAAGTAATCAGAAGCAAATGCAAGTAGGCCATTTCTGGCACAAAATTGAGGTCTAGAATTTAATAGAATAAACAATGTGATGGAATGCCTTAAAAATGTAAACAACGAAGCAGAGGAAAGAATATCTGACTTATAAGACAAAGCACAAGAAATTACACAAACAACAATAAGAAGAGGAAATTAGAAAACTAAAAAAAACACTCTTGGGAATCTACAGGATACTATCAAACAACCCAATATATGGGTTCCAGGAGTTCCTGAAGGCATGGATAAAAGAGAAAGGATTTGTGAAATAATAACAGAAAACTTCCCTAATTTGGAGAAATAAAGGGACATCCAAGTACAGGAAGCACATGGAACCCATAATAGACATGGCCAGAAAAGATCTTCACCACAACATATTGTAATCAAACTCACCAGAATAAAACATAAAGAAAGAAGTTTTAAATGTGCAAGACAGACACACTGGATTACTTTCAGTGGATCTCCAATGAGACTCATAGCAGACTTCTTATCAGAAACCCAACAGGCTAGAAGAGACTGGTGAGATATATTCCAAGTATTAAGAGAAAAAAACCTGAGAACTCAGGATACTATATCCTACAAAGCTCTCATTTATGCATGACAGTGAAATAAAGACCTTCCATAACAAAGAGAAATTGAAAGAATTTGTCACCACCCACCTAGCCCTACAAAAATGCTTAAGGATGTGCTACACACAGAAACATAGAAACATGCTCATCACTATGAAACAAGATAAAGGAAGAAAATCTCTCAGTGTAAGTTCAAAGGAAATTCAAAGTAAAAAATAGGATTTTTTTTCAAAAAAATGGCAGGACAAAGTGATTAGTTATCAATAATCACCTTGAATGTAAATGGCCTCAACTCTATAGTTGAAAGATACAGACCAGATGGATGGAATAAAAACAAAGCACATCTATTTGCTGCCTACAAGAAACACATTTCACCAACAAAAGTGCATGCAGATTGAAAGTAAAAGGATAGTAAAAAGATATTCCATGCTAACAGAAAGCAAAAAAGAGCTTGTGTAGCCATCCTAATGTCAGATAAAATTAACAAAAAAGGTTAAAAGAAACAAAGGTGGGCACTATGTAATGATTAAGGGATCAATTCAACAGGAGGATGTAACCATTATAAATATATATGCAGCTAATTATAGGGCACCAGACTATTTAAAATAAATGTGAAGGAATATAAAGGGAGACATAAACTGCAATACAACAGTAATAGGAAAATTCAGTACCCCACTTTCAGCAAAGGACAGATCAACCTTATGGAAATCAGCAAGGAAACAGCAGAGTTAATCAACACTATATAAAAAAGAGACCTAGTAGATATCTACAGAACTTTTCCACCTACAGTTGCAGAATACACATTGTTCTCAGCACTGCATGGAACTTTGTCTAGGGCTGATCACATACTAGGCCATAAAGGAAGTCTCAGCAAATTCAAAAAAAATAAAAGGCATAGCACACATCTTCTTGAACAACAATGGAATAAAACTGGATATTAGAAACTCAGGAATCTCTAGAACATATGCAAATGCATGGAGACTGCATAAAATTCTCCTGAATAAATGGTGGGTCATATAAGGAAACAAAAGAAATAAAAAAAAATTCTGGAAAAACATGAAGACACTAGAACATATCAAATGTATGGGATACAGCAAAAGCAGTGTTAAGAGGAAAGTTTATAGCAATTGATGTCTACATCAAGAAAATGGAAAGGCACCAAATAAATAAGCTATCAATGCATCACAAATATCTTGAAAAACAACAGTAGGCAGGACCATGGCTCAATATGCTAATTCTCTGCCTGCGGCACTGGCACACTAAGTTCTAGTCCTGGTCAGGGCAACAGATTCTGCCCCGGTTGCACCTCTTGCAGGCCAGCTCTCTGCTATGGCCCTGGAGTGCAGTGGAGGATGGCCCAAGTGCTTGGGCCCTGCACCTGCATGGGAGACCAGGAGAGGCACCTGGTTCCTGGCTTCAGATTGGCGTGATATGCTGGCCACAGTGAGCCAGCCACAGAGGCCATTGGGGGGTGAACCAATGGCAAAGGAAGACCTTCCTCTCTGTTTCTCTCTCTCTCTTTCACTGTCCAGTATGCCTATCAAAAAAAAGAAAAAGAAAAAGTAAAACAACAGTAAACCAAACCCAAAACTATATAGCTATGGAATGCATACAGCCTGTTCCATTTATATTAATAATTTTTTATTAAAAAAAGAAGGCATGCTAAGAGAAAACTTAAGTGGCTGGTGTGCCATAGGTCCAGGTGAGCCAATGTACTCTGTAATATGTTGCACATGGTCTCTGCAAGTTTCTGGCTCCTTACTTTTCCTATTCCACAACTATATTTCACAACAACTTTTAAGGCCTTTTCACTTTGAATCAATGTCACTTCAAGTCCCTATGTATTTCAATCAGTTTCCTAAGATTCCTGGATTCTTTTCTTAGGCCTGCAATTACCATAGCTTGAGATCCCTAGAGCTAAAACACCCTGCCACAAATCAGGCCTCACACTGCCACTGCTGATCCGACCATGCCCCTGCTCTGTCCCTGCTCTTCTTCTCTCTGGTTCTGCTTGTGTTGTACCCTAAGTAGTCCTCTTTGGATAAAAGGAAAGTCAATAGCGAGCTAATCACCACTGGGACCCCTAGCTGGGACCCCTACCTGGCTTAACCTATACTGTGTGCAAGAGAAGGAACAAGGATGCTGTATTCAAAGTAGGCAAGAAGTTAAATTGAAAAATACTACAACTTCTCCAGCACACTTTCTGATACTCATGCAGGTAACACTGAAGATACTGCTGACAATAATTAGGCCATAGCCAGGGTGCAGGAGGCAGGATCACCTGCAGGCCTTGAACCTCCCAGGATTGATGATAACAGGAAACCCCTGTCTAGGCAACAGTAGGCATCACAGTGACCACCAGAATCTCAACTCCTCCACTCTAGTGTCAGTCTTGCTCACCTCTCTTTTCCACAAATGTAGCAAAGGCCCAGGGATTTCATGCAGTCCCAGGTTCCAGCTCCTGCTGCACCCTTCGTGAGTTTGGTTCACCAGTGGGGTGAATGTGGGCTTGTATGTGTATGTGTAAACCCATACATGTGCCCTCACTACAAATTTAATTGTTCCACCTATGTCTGACTATTCCAAGACCAGTATACAAAAATCAGTTTCACTGCCAGTGATTTCACAAAGCTGGATGTGAATTATAGAGTGATCCACAGTATCCCAATCAACCATGCCTGGGTCATCTTGGTGGTGTAGCTTTGGAAAAGACAGTGAGCATAGCACATAGGGAAACTTGTATGCCTGGTATCTATGTCATTCTAGACACCCCAAGGCAGCAATTTGGACACTGTAGCATTCAGGAGTTTCCCAGCAAGTCTCCTCTTCTCAAATCTCCTCCTATAGTATGGATGGGCAGCAGCAGTGTGGCCAGGGTAAGACTGTAAGAACAACTGACAGTGTGTGGCTATAGTGGCAACAGGCCAGGGAACATGGCTAGGGCAAGACTGTACCACCCTGGCTCCAGAAGCAGTGAGGTCCCCCATTGTGGTGTTACATTTTGCTCAGACTCCATACCTCAGCAGTATTTTTTTTTGATGTGGGGTAGTGGTTGTGTAGGGTCAAGGGTCAGGAGTGGGAAAAGGTTGTTCTTGTGAAGCTGCAGGGCATAGGGCAGAGGAGGAAGTGTCCTGAGAGCTGTAGCTGGTCCTGCAGGGGCTAAGGGGCCTGCTGGACAACTGCAGCCCTGAAGATATTAGGGGAGGCTGACTATGGCAGGGAATGATGATGGGAAATGGCAATGGGAAGACACAAGAGGAAGGGGCAGACCCAGAGGGAACCACATAGAGGGAGGTAGGGAAGCAATGGGCATTGTTAAAAGGGAGAGTAAGAAAGGAGAGGGGCTGAGCTGGAGGGGATGGACCTGGGAGAGGCCAGCAAAGGGAAGACCAGAGCAGGAGGGGAGAGCAAGGATCAGAGACAAAACTGGGAGAGGGGGGAGAGTCCAGAGCCAGCTCAAGCATCAAGACTGAAATTCCAGCCTTGGTACCCCTTAGATTTTTAGTTTATGTTCTTTGGTCTTTATATTTCTCAGAACACATAGCACTAATTATAAATGAAATTGTACTGGAGCTTTATAAGATATAAATGAAATTGTCTTTAACTTGTCTAACACTTTGTCCTCTCATTTAATCTGTTTTTACCTTGAAATATTTAATTCACTTAATTTATAAAGCTCCAGTACAATTTCTTTCCCTTCACTATAAAACAAAGAACCATTACCATTGCTTCAAACCCCCCAATGTATGACTGTAAAGATAACCAGTTATTTACCCATTAAAAAGCTAGTATACATATTAATAACTTAATAAAATCAGTTATGCCCCCATCAATCTATTGAGTGCTTATATCATAATCTTACTTGGACAAATGAAAAACTTATCCAGGGCCAACTTTTGGGATTGTCATATTTCCAAGTCGTCTCTGATATCTCAAATACCTGTCTTCAAAAAAATCTGGTCACCCTTTTCCAGTGTTTTTTGCAAAGTGCTACTCAGTCAATAGTATTGGAAAACCTCAAGATCAAATCTAAGCCCTCATTCTCTGCTTGTACTCTACAATTATCTTGGTACTTTAATGCATGTCTTCAATTTCTTCAACTGCACCTATTTTTAACACCAACATTACAATGTCTGATAATCCATGAGACACCTTACAAGTTCTAATTTTTAATTTTATGTTTTTGAGGGCTCAAATAACATCTGAGTGAACAAAAATTCTCCACTCCTATGTGTCTCCTGTTTCGTGGCCTGACATGAGGTTCAGGTTATTGATTTCATGATGGTTTCAGTGTCAAAGTTGTCTACTTTTTCAAGATTTTTTCAAATAACTATTATCATCATTCTTTTCTTTCCTTTTAGTCCATGTCTTGAGACAATTAGACACCAGGAGGTGCCTTGTTTGCCTCATTTTTCATCACTTCATGAATCATACCATCTTCAGTCAACCTCTTGCTCCCACCAACATGATGAAGGACCCTTATGGGGGAGAGGGACAAGAAACTAGGCCTGGGCAAATATCAGGGGCTTCTTAAGAGGATAGATGTTCCCCAGAGTCTAGCGGGCAGGACATTCTCTGGGAAGGAAAAGTCAATCGCCTTCAGAGAACCTCTAGGCATGCCCAGAGCAGAGCTGCCCCTCCCCTTCGGAGAGTCTCTAGGTGCACACTTATGATGTCACTGCGACCAGCCAATCCTGTAACACCTCAGCACTCTCCCTCAGCATTCTCCAGTATGCTAATTGTCCCTCCAAACCAGCCAATCCTGTGCCACCTCTGCATTTTACACCAGCACTCTCCACCAGCATTCTTCGCCAGCATTCTCCCATATGCTAATGGTCCCTCTGAACTGACCAATCCTATGCATGCACATTAGGAATATGCTAATTCGTTGCCTATATAACCTGTGTGAAACTGCTGCTCAGGGCTCCTCACTGCCTGAGTTGGGGGCCCGTTTGTGCAAACGTTCAATAAAAACCTCGTGCTTTTTTGCATCAACTGGTCTGGAGTCTGGATCTTTGGGCGTCCTTCCGAGCAAGTGGGCATCTCTGCAACTGAGAGGTCCAACAATGACACACTTTGGGCAGATGCTTGTTCTCCCTTCGCCAAAGTTGTTGGTGACCTCCAGGTGGCACAATATTTGAACTGAATTGTGCTGTCACTTTAGGACTGCACCTCTGACATGGTCATGTCTGGGGGTTCTGTGTCAGTGTGTCCATGTGGGGCTGGGATGGGGGATGAAGGCAGGCTCCCATGGTGCTGTTCATAGGCTGGGAGACACAGCTATGGTAAGTTTCCACCACCTGCACCAGAGACACTGGGAGGGCCCAGAACATAGATGTACTGCAATTGCTCTAAAGACTTGGGTGGCTACTGCTCTAACAGATGCCAACAAGATTTGCATTACCTATGAGCTCCAGGTCGGAGCAAGCTGAGGACAGTATCCCTGCAAAGCCACAGAACATAAAACAGATGGCAGGGTCCTGGGAACCTCAGTTGGTTCTGAGGTGGGGGCAGCCTGTGAGGCTGACTGAGGAGATACTTATAGGGGCGGTGGGCAGATGGATGGAAAGAGGTGAGTAAATGAGTAGGACAGGGTTAGGATACTGGAGGGATGGGGCGATGGCAAAGAAAACAGAGCCAGGGAAGCTGGAGAGCTTGGAAGCCAAGAGAACAGAAGGTGAAAGAAGGGGAGGGACCAAGCTGGATGGGAAGGGCCTGGGAGAAGCAAGCAGAGTGGAGACATGAATGGGAGCCAGAGAGCAAGGACACTATAGGGAAGGGGGTGAGGGAAGCCCTGAGCCAAGCTCCAATGTGTCACCTCCCATTTTTATCCAATTTATGTTCCTTTATCTTTACATTTCAGGGGATGTCAGTGGGATTAGAGAGAGGCCCAAGGCAGCCCTGCTACTACCACCAGACACTACAAGTACTATAGAAGACTTAAAAACAATGTGATAGGATGTTTGATTATTCACTGAAGGGAAACTTGGATTTCCATTTTCTCAGTACATCAATGAATAGTTTGAAAAACTCTATTGATACCAAATTCAAATTTGCACTTGGTAACTCCTTTAATATCATTTGTTGAATTATCTTATTGAAAAGTCTTACTGATGAATTTTGCTTATATACGAGAGTGCATAGCCTTTTAAACATATCCACTCTTTGCTAAAATTTACAATTTACCAATAACAGACATCTCCATGTGTAAGTTTTGCCATTTTGGATGTAGCATAATATATAATATTCTATTTGTATTTTTATGAACAGTAATAATTTTTTCTGAAGTGAAAATTGCTAAGGATCATCATACTGCTATATTATTTGCAGATGATTGTGCCTATATATTTGGTCTTAATATTTTTCATCAGTCAGAAATTATTATTCCATCTAATAGGTATAATGTACCCAAAGAGGTAAGCTTCCCTTTTAAAATAAATGACTAGAGGCCAGTGCTGTGGTTGTAGCAGTTTGTAAAGCCACCACCTGCAGTGCCAGCGTCCCATATGGGCTCTGGTTTGTAACCTGGCTGCTCCTCTTCTGATCCGCTTTCTGATTTGGCCTGGGAAAGCAGTAAAGGTTGGCCCAAGTACTTGGGCCCCTGCAACCATGTGGGAGACCTGGAAGAAATGCATGGCTTCAGATTGGCTCAGCTCTGGCCATTGCAGCCAATTGGGGAGTGAACCAGTGGTTGGAAGACACCTCTCTCCCTTTCTCTGACTCTCTTCTATGTAACTCTGACTTTCAAATAAATAAATAAATCTTTAAAACATAAATGACAATTCTCTATTAAACATATCTGAAAATTAAGATGTTGACAAAGATGTAATTTTTTATTTAATGAATATAAATTTCCAAAGTACAGCTTATGGATTACAATGGCTTCCCCTCCAATAACTTCCCTCCCCCCCCATAACCCTCCCCTTTCCCACTCACTCTCCCCTTCCATTCACATCAAGATCCACTTTCAATTCTCTTTATATACAGTAGATCAGCTTAGTATACATAAAGATTTCAACCGTTTGCCCTCACATAGCAACACAAAGTGAAAAAATACTGTTGGAGTACTAGTTATAGCATTAAATTACAGTGTACAGACATTAATGACAGAGATCCTGCATGGTATTTTTTTAAAAGATTGATTAGTTTTCAGCCGGCGCCGCGGCTCACTAGGCTAATCCTCCACCTTGCGGCGCCGGCACACCGGGTTCTAGTCCCGGTCGGGGCACCGGATCCTGTCCCTGTTGCCCCTCTTCCAGGCCAGCTCTCTGCTGTGGCCCGGGAGTGCAGTGGAGGATGGCCCAAGTGCTTGGTCTCCCAGGAGAAGCACCTGGCTCCTGCCATCGGATCAGCGTGGTGCGCCAGCTGCAGCGCGCCTACCGCGGTGGCCATTGGAGGGCGAACCAACGGCAAAAGGAAGACCTTTCTCTCTGTCTCTCTCTCTCACTGTCCACTCTGCCTGTCAAAAAAAAAAAAAAGATTGATTAGTTTTCTATGTAATTTCCAACTTAACACCAAGGGTTGTTTTTTTTTTTTTTCATTTTCAATCATCTTTATATGCAGAAAAACACCAGAGAACGTTCCATAAAACACCAGAGAATCACTTTTATGCTAGTCATCTATAAGCAAAGATCTTGTAAATATAGAATTACTCTATTTAATATGTGATTAGGTATAGCGTGTATTGTTTTTTCTTTATAGTTTCAGTGCATGGAACTGAATTAATCATAATTATTGGTTGCAGAATGATCATCACTGATTTATGTGTAGCTTTTTATACTATATAGTTACATACTAAAATATACAGGCTCATTGCTTATATCAAACTGGTACATTTTTATCTTTGCATTTGTGTAGTCTCTTATTTGATATACCACTTGTGCTTTTTCATTTTGAGGTATTTTAAAGAGCAAATACTTGAAGATAATTGACAAGTAACATGGGTGTAAACTCCTTTAACTTTAATATATTTTCAATCTATTATAGTTGATTGAATTGTACCTGATTTGTCAGTTTTGACATTCATATTCATTGTTTTTCTAAAATGTTCAACTTTTATAGAAAGTATTTTTTTTTCTTTTCACACTTTTTATTAGTTTAGATGATATTTTACTATATAATGATCATAACATACTCACAGACAGAAATAGACCTTTATGCATAAAAAACTGACACGTGGAAGAATGTAGCTCTTAATAGAAGTGGTCATGAGCATTAATACTAGACAATGACTAACTTTTAAAGTGATTGAGGATTTAAAATTAACTGCAACAAAATGTGCTTTTGCCAATGTCAAAGAGATGGTAACTTCTTGAGCAGATCCATCCTTGAAATAGCTGAAAATGTCAAACATCAATTTGCCACATTCTGTCTTCTCTGTGTAATAATTTGAAAGTTACTTTTGAAATCAACTATAGGTCATAATTTAGTACTGACACATGACATTGTGAAAATATATGTTCCTCAGAATTGAATTTTTGGGGAGCATGAGGTGGTTTGTAACATATTAGGTTGCATTTTTAGTTAATATTTAGAACACTTGCCCCTATAACATCAAGTCATATAAATTTGTTACATACAATTTTTCACTAAGAAAATTTTAAATTTCTGCAACATAAAAATATATATCTTAAAGGGACACAGTGGCAAGATGGCAGAATAGGTAGGGAGCACACTGATAGTCTGGGAAGAAACAGTTTAATAAAAGTGGAGATACTGCAGGGTCAAGGAAGAGTAGGGGAAGAAACAGCAGAGGAAACTCTTCTGGACCAGTGATTCACATTGGACCTGCATGGAGAGTGTGGGAGCCCAAGTTCGGGACACCAGTGGCAGAATCAACACTGCAGTGCTTGAACGCAAGGTGAGCCGCACCTCCATAGCCTGAGACACCAGCAGGCAAGCAGAAAGAGGAGACTAGAGGGAACAAGGCTTGAAACTTCATGGGGAAAATTTCACCAGGCTAACTAGAAGAGAGAAAGGAAAAAAAAAAGTGACCGATACGGATACGCGTTTCTCTCTCTCCGCTCACCCCTCAAGGCTAGCAAGACAAAGAGCAGGTGCCATTTTGGACATACATCATAAGCAGGGCAACCTCAGGTCTGCATTGGCAATGAGCATAGCAGAAAAACCTGACTCTGGGGTGGGTAAAACAACTTGGGACCCCAGTTGGAGACTGCAGGAGAATTGGAACCCACATTGAGGGCAGCACAGATTCCCTGTGTGATCCTTGGGAAAGAGCTTCTGATCTCTGGCTCCTGTGGGTATATCATTCACCTGCTAACTACCTCCAATTAAGTTCAGCTGTGCAAAATTACTTCCCTTTTGAATAAAAAAAAAGAAAAGAAAGAAAGAAAGAAAGAAAGAAAGAAGGAAAGCAAGCAAGAAAGAAAGAAAGCTAGAAAGAAAGAAAGAAAGAAAGAAAGAAAGAAAGAAAGAAAGAAAGAAAGAAAGAAAGAAAGAAAGAGAGAGAGAGAGATTTACCATGCCTAAACTGGGAGTGTCACCTTTGGCACACCCTCAACCCTGAGGAACCAAACAGAGCTCTCAGACCACACTCATCTCAAGCCTCTAAGGCTCCATCGAAAGCAGACAGTCCACTTAATATAGAACCATAGTATAACAAGAAAAAACACCACAGTGAAGAAACCAAATATCTCCAACATGCCAAACAACAAACACAAAAACCGAGGTAACAAGAATAAGGAAGACACTATGACGCCCCCAAATGAAAAAGACACCCCAATTCAAGATTATGAAGATGATGAGATACAAGAAATTCAAAAAGCGGATCTCAAAAAATTGATAAGAACATTAAGAAGTTCTCAAAAACAAATTCCTGAACTACAGAAATCTTAATGGACAGGATAGAAAATCTCTTGCACAAAATGAAATATTAATTAGGAATCCAAATGAAATGAAACAACTAGTAGAACAAGAAACTGTGATAGTGACAAGAAACCATAATGAAATGAAGAATTCAATAGATCAAATGACAAACACATTAGAGATCCTTAAAAATAGAATGGGCGAAGCAGAAGAGAGAATATCAGACTTAGAAGACAGACAACAGGAAAGGAAACAGGCAAACCAAAGAAAAGAAGAGGAAATTAGAAATCTAAAAAATATTGTCGGGAATCTACAGGATACTATTAAAAAACCTAGCATTTGGGTTCTGGGAGTTCCTGAAGGCATGGAGAGGGAGAAAGGATTAGAAGGCCTTTTTAGTGAGATACTAGCAGAAAATTTCCCAGGTTTGGAGAAGGACAGAGACATCTTAGTACAGGAAGCTTATAGAACCCCTAATAAACATGACCAAAAGAGACCCTCATGATGACATGTTGTAATCAAACTCACCACAGTGAAATATAAAGAAAGGATTCTAAAATGTGCAAGAGATTACTCTCAGAGGATCTCCAATTAGACTCACAGCTGACTTCTCTTCAGAAACCCTACAGCTAGCCTGTGTCAGCACACAGCCCCCGTGTGAACCCAGAGAGCTGCTGGCTCCAGGGCTGGCTGCTGGTGGTTTCTATCCTCATTCTGTTCCCCTTGGCCTCCTTTGCCAAGTGCCTGAAGGCATCTCCCCCTTGGAATCCCCCAGAAGCCACTTTGTCTTGACTCATAGGCTACTTTCAACATGGTGGCATGGAGGAAGTCAACAACAGGGTGAAATCTGGTGCTGGAAGACCTAGGAGATGTTGATGCTGATGGTGTCACATGGGAGAATGCTGTCATTGGGTCAGGGAGGAATCCCTGGTCATGTCCCTGCAGGGGGCCACACTGCCCTTGTGTAAATCAGGTTTCTTGCATTGAGACTCCTTCCCCAGGAAACAGCCATCCTTTTAATCTTGTGCTAGAAAATTAAAGTGAACGTGACATGTGGTTTATTTTCAAGTTTCTTTCAAATATTACTTTAGAGAAGTACCTGGCCTGTGGCTCCAGTTTCCTGCATTTCCTTGCTGCTTTCGCTGTTTAAAGGGAAGACTTTCCTTAGGAGAATTAGATTACCACCTGCAGGCGTGCATGGCTTATCAGCAAATCATGAACATTTGGGGTCCTGCCCAGGGTGGCAGCTGAGTGAAGGCAGGCAGACATTACTGCTTCAGATCCCAAGGCTGGAACAGTCTTGGCTACAGTGCTTGTCATCCTTTCCAATAAGGTCTGAGAGGACTTCTCATCTAGCTTGCAATGGTTGATTTTCTGGTTTTTGGTTTTTTCCCCTTGCTGTGTCTTTGGGTTTCTCCAGGTGTTTTGAGTTGTCTGGAGATCTGGCTCCTAGTTGGCTTAAGAGCAGTGGTCGTTAACATTTTCTGGGTCATTGATCACTTTGAGAGTCTGAAACTTATGGACACAGTCCTCAACATGCATGCATGCACACACACACCTGTGTACACACATGGGAACAGTTTTTTTCATAACATCTTCAGTGCTCTAACCCAGGCTTCAGAGAGTGTGCCTGCTTACCACCTCTGCCCTTCTCTGTGCTAGCCTCTTCCTGGCTTGCCTGGCTCTGAAATTCAGATGCCCCTGGCCTTGGGTGGGGCTCCAATCTGATAAGCCCCTTGTAGAGTGATAGATACTAGGGAAGGCACTGATGACATCTAACCTACTGCATGGTCTGGCTCAGCAGTACTGTGCAGTGCCACCACTGAGCAATGGCTGACTGGGAGCTGCCCCACTGCCAAGAGTCCCCAGAGAGGATTGGGTGTCTGATTGACAGCTAGAGAAAGATCAGAATCCAAGTTTTGAAGAAAGAACCCTAGCCACTGAATGTTCCACCTGCACCTTGCACAGCAGGATAATATTTGCATTTGAAAGCCTCAGGAAGTGAGTTCCAAAGGGAAAGAAAAACTTCCCCTCAGACTCCATCAGCTATGGTCACCAGGGAGGAAAGTGTCCCTCCCTGTGCCACACTGAATTCCACGGGCTCACTCACTTGCTGTCCTTGACACATCCTGTTCTCTACCTGGAATGCCCTTCCACTCTTCACCCCAGGAATTCCTGCTCCTCTGTCAGCTCCCAGCTCCAAGCTTTGGGAGAATGACTGCTGTTTCATCTCTTGAGTGTCTGTTTTCTGTCTGTAGGTTTGGGAAGCATGGGGTTGGTGCAGGGAGAGCACCTGAGAGAGGGTTTGGCTCAGGGAGGATTATTGATTGAGTGTTAACCATCAAGATTGATATTGATTGATTTGAAAAGCATCTTTACAGAGAGTTTTCTTCCATCTGCTGATTCACTCCCAAATGAGAGCTTGATTAACTAATTGTTGATTGACTATCTTCAACTACTAGATCACTCCCCAAATGGATGCAACAGCCAGGACTGGGCCAGACTAAAACCAGGAGCCAGGAACTTCTTCCAGGTCCCCCACATGGGTGCAGGGGCCAAAGGACTTGGGTCATCCTCTACGGCTTTCCCAGGCCATAGTAGAGAGCTGGATTGGAAGTGGAGCATCTAGGTCTCAAACTGGCATCCATATGGAATGCAAGTACTGTAGGAAGCACTTTACCCACTATGGCACAGTGTCAGCCCCAGTACCTACTTTTTAAAAGATTTTATTTATTTGAAAGAGTTACAGAGAGAGGTAGAGCTAGAGCGAGAGCGAGAGAGAGAAAGAGAGAGAGAGAAAGAGGTTTTCTATCTGCTGATTCATCCCCCAAATGGCTACAACAGTCAGAGCTGAGATGATCTGAAGGCAGGAGCTAGCAGCTTCTTCCAGGTGTCCCACACAAATTTAGGAGGTCAAGCACTTGGGACATCTTCCACTGCTTTCCCAGGTCATAGCAGAGAGCTAGATCAGAAAGAAGCAGAGCAGCCAGGACTTGATCTGTTGCCCATATGGGATGCCGGCCTTGCAGGTGGCAGTTTTACCCGCTACACCACAGCACCAGCCCCAGCACCTACTTCTATAAATGGCTCACATAGGTGACAGTTAACCTCAGAATAAAGAAATAAACAGTAGATCATACAGAACATCTGGCCAAGTCTCTCTGGGGGCTTTATAACTTTACGTTATTTCATCTGTGCTGGAATTTGAACTTGGGAGGACAGCAGAACTTAATTTCTTAAGTCTAAACAAGGTGCCCTCTAATTATGCTGTGTTTCTTTACTTTCTCATCACTCGATAACAATACTGCTTAGGACTGTGTCCTGTTGAGGTAAATTAAGCCACCTCTTGCAACACTGGCATCCCACATCACAGTGGGGAGCCTCGGCTACTCAGCTTCTCTGTAGAGTAAACCAGTGGATGGAAAACCTCTCTCTCTCTGTCTGTCTGTCTGTCTATCTCTCTCTTTCTGCCTCTCCTCTCTCTGTGTAACCATGACTTTCAAATAAATAAATAAATCTTAAAAAGCAGGTACTGTGGGACTGTAAGGTTTTTCAGTTTATTTATTTATTTATTTTTTGAGTAAGAAATACTGTATATACTATCTTAGTGTTAGGATTAAAATGTGGTACAAACCTTGTGTTTTTTTTTAATTTTATTCATTTGAAAGAGTTACAGAGAGAGAATGAGGTCTTTCATCCACTGGTTCATTCCGCAGATGACTGCAATGGCTGGAGCTGAGCTGATCCAAAGCCGGGAGCTTCTTCCAGGTTTCCCACATGATACAGGGGCCCAGGCACTTGGGCCATCTTCTATTGCTTTCCCTGGCCATAGCAGAGAGCAGGATCAGAAATGGAGCAGCCAGGACTTGACCTGGTGCCCATATGGGATGCTGGCACTGCAGACTGGGGCTTTAAACCACTGCGTCACAGCACTGGTCCCAACCTTGTGTTTCTCAGAACACTTTCAGAGTAGACCCAGTAAACTTTGAGAAGTGGGTAGGGGTGGGGGTGGGGGATGTTACCACCATCTGTAATGTCAACAGTCCCATTCAACCCTGTGGTATTCCATGAGAAAAGTACTAAGGCACTGTAGTGTAGTGGGTGAAGCCACCTTCTAAAGTGCTGGCATCCCATATGGGCAACAGTGCCCTGTTAATGCTCCTGGGAAAGCAGTAGAGGATTGACCAAAGTCCTTGGGTCCATGACACCTATGTAGGAAACCCATAAGAAACTCCTGGGTGGGGGGTCAGTGCCGTGGCTCACTTGGTTGGTCCTCTGCCTGTAGCACCAGCATCCCATATGGGCACCGGTTCTAGTCCTGGCTGCTCCTCTTCTGGTCCAGCTCTCTGCTATGGCCCGGGGGGCAGTGGAGGATAGCCCAAATGCTTGGGCCCCTGCACCCCCATGGGGGACTGGGAAGAGGCACCTAGCTCCTGGCTTCTGATCAGTGCAACACAATCTGTAGCAGCCATTTAGGAGGTGAACCAACAGAGGAAGACCTCTCTCTCTCTCTCTCTCTCTTTCTCTCTCCACATCTCTCTCTCTCTCACTGTCTGTAACTCTACCTGTCAAATAAAAAAAAACAAAAATTAAATAAAAGAAACTACTGGCTTTTGCTCAAACCCAACTATTGGGGCCATCTGGCAAGAGTGTGTGTGTGTCTGCCTATCGCTGTAACTCTGACTTTCAAATAAATAAATAAATCTTTTATAATGTTGACATGACCACACACTCTCCCATGTCTTCTCATTCTAGGTTCTCATTATTGTATGCATATGTTATCCAACTGATGAATTCAAAGCAGGAGTTATCTCAAGAATAAAATTACTGGTAACCATTAATTTTAAGTGCTTCTAAGCCAAGGCACTGACTACCATGAGGCAGTACTGTGTTTAAAAAAAAAATTGGGGCAGGTGCTACAGCATGGCAATTGAGTCACCCCTTGATACCTGAGGCCCACAGGGAAGTGCCCATTCAAGTCATGGTTCCTTCCCTTCCAACTAGCTTCCTCTAATGCATCCTGGGAGGCAGCAGGTGATGGCATGAGTACTTGGGTCTTTACCACCCAAGTGGGAAATCATGGTGGAGTTCTGGGCTCCTGGTTTCAACCTGGCTTGGCCGCAGCTGTTGTAGTCATTTGGTGAATAAACCAGCAGATGGAAGATCTCTGTCTCCTTCTTCTGTGTCTCTCTGCCTTCAAATTTTTTTTTATTTTTTTAATGAGAACAGCACACAGCCTCTGGCTTTCATGCCCACTGCTCCCTTGAAGTATGTTCTGTACATCTAACTCTGCTCATAAAGGGAGAAAGGAAGAAGGGAAGGAGGAAGGGAGGGAGGGGAAAAGAAGAAAAGAACTCTTTAAAGTCCTGGATCAGTGAGCCAGTGTGTTGCTATAAGATCATAGAGCTAGGTCACATTGTCTCTGAATAACTTTTTTTTAAAGATTTATTTATTTAAGGGTTGATAACCAAAATCTACAAAGAGATAAAGAAAATCCACAACAACAAAACAAACAACCCACTTAAGAGATGGGCCAAGGACCTCAAGAGACATTTTTTGAAAGAAGAAATCCAAATGGCCAACAGACACATGAAAAAGTGTTCAAGATCACTAGCAATCAGAAAAATGCAAATCAAAACCACAAGGAGGTTTCACCTCACCCTGGTGAGAATGGCTCACATTCAGAAATCTACCAACAACAGATGCTGGAGAGGATGTGGGGAAAAAGGGACACTAACCCACTGTTGGTGGGAATGCAAACTGGTTAAGCCACTATGGAAGTCAGTCTGGAGATTCCTCAGAAATCTGAACATAACCCTACCATTCAACCCAGCCATCCCACTCCTTGGAATTTACCCAAAGGAAATTAATTTGGCTAATAAAAGAGCCATCTGCACGTTAATGTTTATTGCAGCTCAATTCACAATAGCTAAGTCCTGGAACCAACCCAAATGCCCATCAACAGCAGACTGGATAAAGAAATTATGGGACATGTACTCTATAGAATACTATACAGCAGTAAGAAAAAATGAAACCCAGTCATTTGCAACAAGATGGAGGAATCTGGAAAACATCATGCTGAGTGAATTAAGACAGTCCCAAAGAGACAAATATCATTTGTTTTCCCTGATCGGTGACAACTGAGCACCAAAGGGGTAACCTGTGGAAGTGAAATGGACACTATAAGAAACGATGACCTGATCAGCTCTTGTCCTGACTCTAGATGTACATTGTAATACTTTATCCTTTTTAGTATTTGTTGTTGTTGTTGTAGTTGTTGTTCTAGTACTAGTGGTTGAACTCTGTAATTAACACACAATTATTCTTAGGTGTTTAAATTTTGACTGAAAAGTGATCCCTGTTAAATATAAGAGTGGAAAA
The DNA here is from genome assembly GCF_033115175.1 of Lepus europaeus. NCBI lineage: Eukaryota > Metazoa > Chordata > Mammalia > Lagomorpha > Leporidae > Lepus > Lepus europaeus. The sequence continues at coordinate 20,220,010 of NC_084851.1, read as the reverse complement.
AGAGAGGGAGGAGATGTACAATTTGGGACATGCTTAATAGGACTTGCCCCAAATGGTGGAGTTAGAAATGTGCCAGGGGATTCCAATACAATCCCATCAAGGTGGCTTGTACCAATGCCATCTCACTAGTCCACATGATCAATTTCAGTTCACAATTGATCACACTGATAGGTCAAAGAGCCAAAGGGATCACACAAGCAAGACTAGTGTCTGAATACCAACTGATAGAATAAAAAAGGTAGAGAACGATCCAACATGGAAAGTGGGATACACAGTAGACTCATAGAATGGCAGATGTCCTAAACAACACTCTGGCCTCAGAATCAGACCTTATGGCATTTGGATCTGGCTGAAGAGCCCATGAGATTATTGCAGGCATGGAAAGCCAAGATACCATGGAAAAGAAAAAAAAAAGAAGAAGAAGACCTAAATGAAAGAGCTCTGTGAGTGAGATACCAGTGGAAAGAATGGGGCCATCAAAGAAGGAGGTAGCTTTCTCTGTAGGGAGGAGAGAACTACCACTTTGACTATGACCCTATTGGTACAAGACCAAAGTCAGTGAACTCTAAAGGCTTCCATAGCACTGGCAACTCATGACTAGAGCCTAGGGAGATTACTGACGCCATGAACAGGAGTGTCAAATTATTAAGTCAGCAACAGGAGTCATGTCAAATTGTTAAGTCAGCAACAGAAGTCACTGCGTACTTACATCCCATGTGGGATCTGTCCTTAATGTGTTGTCTAATGTGCAGTGATGCTATAACTAGTACTGAAACAGTATTTTTACACTTTGTGTTTCTGCGTGGGTACAAACTGATGAGATCTTTACTAATTATATACTGAATTGATCTTCTGTATATAAAGATAATTGGAAATGAAAAAAACAAAAAACCCTGGTGTTAAATTGGAAATGGCATAGAAAATTAATTAATTTTTTAAAAAAATATTATGTAGGATCTCTGTCTTTAATGTGCTGTACACTGTTATTTAATGCTATAACTAGTACTCCAACAGTATTTTTTTTCCCTTTGTGTTGCTATGTGAGGGCAAACTGTTGAAATCGTTACCTAATATATACTAAACTGATCTTCTGTATATAAAGAGAATTGAAAATGAATCTTGATGTGATTGGAAGGGGAGGGGGAGCAGGAAAGGGGAGGGTTGTGGGTGGGAGGGAAGTTATGGGAGGGGGAAAGCCATTGTAACCCATAAGCTGTACTTTGGAAATTTATATTCATTAAATAAAAGTTTAATAATAATAAATAAATAAATAAATAAAAGAAAATGAATCTTGGTGTGATTGGAAGGGGAGAGGGAGTGGGAAAGGGGAGGGTTGTGGGTGGGAGGGAAATTATGGGAGGGGGGAAGCCATTGTAATCCATAAGCTGTACTTTGGAAACTTGTACATTAAATAAAAGTTTAATAAATGAAAAAAAATAAAAAATAAAGACATTTATTTATTTGAAAGTCAGAGTTACACAGAGAGAGGAGATGCAGACACACACACAGAGAGAGAGAGAGAGAGAGAGAGGTCTTCCACCTGCTGGTTCACTCCACAGATGGCCTCAATGGCCAGAGCTGCACCAATCTGAAGCCAGGAGCCAGGAGCTTCCTCCGGGTATCCCATGTGGGTGCAGGGTCCCAAGCACTTGGGCCATCTTCTACTGCTTTCCTAGGCCATAACAGAGTGCTGGTTTGGAAGTGGGGCAGCCCGTTCTTGAACCAGTGCCCATATGGGATGCCGGCTCTTCAGGCCAGGGCATTAACCTGCTGCACCACAGCGCCAGCCCCTCTGAGTAACTTTCAAACTCTGAAATTTTGTGATTAGTATTAAGCCCAATAATTGAGCTGGGATCTTTTATTTTGTACAATTCCAAGGAAATTAAGTGTTTCAAAGATTGTTACATGGGAGTAGTGTAATGGGAATTATCATCAGTGATTTTATGTGTGTCCACTTAGAACAAAAAATAAGCCAGTGTTTGATTTCACCAGATTTGTAAAAACAAAAGTAACTGTCCCCTCATAACCCACAAGTTAGTTAAAGTATAGTTTCTTCTATAGACTAGGAGTTTGTGGAATTCCATTTAACCAGTAACTAAGGTCTCTCATCAGACAGGGAAAGGAACCTAACAGTGGCCTCAAGGAATTGATATCCCTGCTAGGCTGAAAAGGGTTCTAGGGGTGGGTATTGGGAGCAGTAAGTTAAGCCAGCACTTGCATTGCCAGGATCCCATATCAGAGCACCCACTGGAGTCCTGGATGCTCTGCTTCCAATTCAGCTTCCTGTTGGTGTGCCTGGGAAGGCAAGCTGATGCTTGGACCCCAGCCATCCACGTGGAAGACCAGGATGGAGTCAGCTTGAACCAGCCCTGGCTGTTGTAACCATTTGGGGAGTGAATCAGTGGATACAAGATCTCTTTTATGCCCTGCCTTTCAAATGAATACACTTTAGAAAGTAAAAGAAAAATGTTCTAAAGCAGTTTCTGGGGGATCAACTTCCAAATAAGATGCACACATGTAATTCATCTGGTCCAACTGGTTACTACTTGTGGAGGTGCAAAGCTAGAATAAATGATCTCTGGACATGCCTATGTAAGCATATTGTTTTTTGATTTGCTCAATCAGCTTCTGTAAATCAGAGATTTTTTATAATCCAGTGGTATCTGTATTTTACAGCACATGACATATAAGTTCAAAGTCCTTGCTATAATTGAGAGTTCTGATTGTGTCAATAATCAGTAATCCTTGTGGGTATTGGGTGTTGTGTTGGTGATACATAGAGATACCTGTGGGAGCCTCAGGAGGAGAGACAATAGCCTGTGAGGATGTGTGGACAGTGGATGTGTAGTTAGAATGATGAGGTGGGGGCTGGCACCACGGCTCAATAGGCTAATCCTCTGCCTGCAGTGCCAGCACACCGGGTTCTAGTCCCACTTGGGGTGCCGGATTCTGTCCTGGCTGCTGCTCTTCCAGTCCAACTCTCTGCTGTGGCCTGGGAGGGCAGTGGAGGATGGCCCAAGTGCTTGGGCCCTGCACCTGCATGGGAGACCAGGAGAAGCACTTGGCTCCTGGCTTTGGATCAGCACAGGGTACCAGCCACAGCACGCTGGCCACAGCAGCCATTGGGGGGTGAACCAATGGAAAAAGGAAGACCTTTTGTTGTGTCTCTCTCTCTCACTGTCCACTCTGCCTGTCAAAAAAAAAAAAGAATGATGAGTTGGAGAAGAGTCTTAAAAGAAAAACCCCATTACAGGGAGAAAAGGGCAACAACATTTGGTTTATTTTTAAATCAGCACTATGTTTAGTTATAAGAAATTTGGAGAATATTGGTAAATTCTTCTGACATTTGTTTTCACCCCTATTTGAAATTGACTCCCCTCCCCAACAATTAGCCTGCTTTTCTTTTGAAGAAAATAACTACTTTTTAAACTAGCTCCTTGAGCCTTTCTGTCCAATCAAGCCTTTTCACTTTCCCTAGCTTTTAAACATTTCCTGAAACCCAGAGTCTTCTATGAGGGGTCCTAAGGAGAATGCACTATGAAAACTGTGCATATATGTCACAGGTTTGTTTTGCTTGTTTTGCAGTGAAAAGGTTTATCTTCTAATTGTTTAGCTTTGAGGGCAGAGAAAGGGATGGATGGAGAGAGAGTACTCCTTTTCACCGGTTCACTCCCCATATGTCCACAAAGGCCTCTACTGGGCAGCCAAAGCTAGGGTCCAGGAGCTCAATCTAGGCCTCCCACATGGGTGGCAGTAGCCCAATCACTTGAGCTATCACCACTGGCTCCCAGGGTCTGCATGAGCAGGAGGTTGGAGTCAAACTCATGCACTCTTATGTGGGAAGTGGTGCTGTCTTAACCACTATGCTAATGCCACCCTCTTAGCCTATCTTTAAATTTGTTTTCCCATACACTTTAAAAAGTACCTTCAGATTCTCTGACATAGCCCATTTTACTGTAACACTTCCAATCCCAGGACCTTCCTGTGACTTACATGCTTGGTAAAATTTTTGCCTTATTGGAAGACTAAATCATTACTCTTCTTCTAGGGCAGCTCTAAAAAGATTTGACAGATGTCATACTTGTCTTTTTTTCTCCCTCCAGGCTAACCATGCCTACTTTCTTCAACCATTTTTGTATATTAGTTTCCAGTTTCTTTAACAATCCATTGCTCTTTTATGGGTCTGCTGGTTGTCCCCACCAGTCTTTAAATGGAATTTTCATGCTCTTGGCACAGCTGTTCTATGCAGAACCAGTTGGCATTAACACATTGCTGTATCTGTCACTAATATCACTTAGGACTACAGTTGTTTTCTCAACACCATTTCACTGTTTCTCCAAGGCTAGCATTATCTGGTGGGCCACAGCTTGCTTTTTCCACATGGTTATAGTTGCATTTTTAAAATAATTTATTATGTGGAATTCATAGGATTGGATTTTATACTAATGAAGTCCTTGCTCATGGGCACGTAATAAAAATTTCCTGAGTGTAACTGAATAACTAAGAACTTTCAAATGTTTATACTTCCTTGTCATGATATGTGTAGCAGTGTGACCTAGAGTTGTTGGAATTATAGGTCAAAAGTTTAAAATTGATCTTACCAGAGCCTGCCATTTGGAAAAACATGTTCACTTCAGGAGAGTTTTGTGTTGAACCGGCATGCTGTTTTTGCTTTTTAAGAAACTTTTTAAGGAAATCACATTATGCACATTGTCTCAGAGCACAATTGTAGCTATTTAGTATTTGTTTAGTATTGATTCTCACCTTACTCTTGCTGATAAATGTCTGGTGGTTTTTAGTAAAGTAACAGCTGATCAACAGGATTGTCTAAATCATTTAGTTTGTAAAGGTACTGAGGTGTTTGCCTTAACCATTTCTTGCCAAGTTTAGGATGGTCATTATAGCCATTCTCTCAAATACAAAGGGAAAGTGAATTTCTTCTCTGTCCTTTCTGAGCATTGAAGGTGGACAGTGAACAGGACCAGGAAGTTGATGGTGGCTTTTACTGCAGGGAGTAAAGGAAAAAACAGCAGCCCAAAATGCCATTTACCTGAGATTTTTTATTTTTAGATGTTTATTTACTTGAAAGGCAAAGTGTGAGAGAGAAATGGGAAGACAGAGCTTGCTGGTTCACTCTGTGTGGACAGCAGTGGCTGGGCTAGGCAGAAGCCAGGAGTCAGGACACAATATGTTCCTCCTGGGTGACAGGGACTCATGCAGTTAAGCCATTCCCTGGTGCCTCCAAGGGAGTACATTCACAGGAAACTGGATGGGAAGCTGCGCCTAGGCAGGAACTGAGGCCTCTGATGAGGGATGTGATATCCTAAGTGGTGTCTTGACCACTGCTCCCAAAGCACCAGGCCCTGCCTCCCCTTGAATGAAAGCCAGAGGAAAGAAGGTATTCTTTCTTCCAGGTTTCTTGTCTGCTCTTATAGCTGAGTTGTAGAAATCAAATCTGCAATTTCAAAAGAAGTTTAAAAAGTTACTGTTCATAAGGCAAGATCTTAACCTTTGAGATTCCTTTTTCAGGGTAAGATAATGTAGATGCACTGATTCATGATTTACAAGGAACTCAGCATGTAAGATAACCTTGAATAGGCTGCTCTGCAGTGTATGTCAAAAAAGTTACAGTGTGAGAAAATCATTGATATTCTGAAGATGTTTCTCTGGACATTAGAAGGAAGAAGGTTCTCTTAGCAACTTACTTTTATAATTGACAGAAATAATTATGAGAAAAACATACAATTCACCATCTTAACCATTTTTAAGTATAGTTTAGTGTATACATTCACATTGTAATACAACAGACTTCCTGAGCTTTCACATCTTGTAAAACAAACTATACCAATTAAACAAAAAAATCCTCACATTCCCAGCCAGAGACAACCAACATTCTACCCATGTTCTATTAATCTCTACTTTGGATGCCTTATGCCTTATGAGTGGACACAAATTCACCCATGTGGGAGACCAGGAGGAAGCACCTGTCTCCTGGCTTCAGATCAGCACAGCTCCTCCAGCTGTTTCTCTCTTTTAGAAGATTTATTTATTTGAGAGGTAGCATTACAGACAGAGGGAGAGAGAGGAAGAAACATCTTCCATCTGCTGGTTCACTCCCCAAATGGCTGCAAAGATCAGAGCTGGGCCTGTCTGAAGCCAGGAGCTAGAAGCTTTTTCCAGGTCTCCCATGTGGGTGCAGGGGCCCAAGCACTTGGGCCATTTTCCACTGCTTTCCCAGGCCATAGCAGAAGCAGAGAGCTGGAAGAGGACTAAACCAGTGCCCATATGGGATGTCTGCATTGCAAGCTGGGGATTAGCCTACTGTGCAACAGCGCCAGCCACACAATTCATCTCTTTTGTATTGGGCTTCTTTCAGCTAACCTAATATTCTCAAGGTTCATCCATAATATCAAAATTTCCTTCCTTTTTTTAAAGGCTGGATAATATTCTATTTTGTTTGTTGACTCACTTATTGATGGACATTTGGGTTGCTTCCACCTCCTGACTGTTGTGAATCAAGCTGCTATGAGCATGGATTTACAACTATATATTTTAGAGATCTTGGCTTTCAATTATTCTAGATATTTATCCAAAAGTGGGATTGCTGCACCACATGGTAATTTTCATATTTTGCTGAACCATCATACTCTTTTCTATAGCAGCTACATCATTTTATATTCCCACCAGTGGTGCCTAAGAGATCCATTTTTTTGGACATCCTTTTCAACACTTGATATTTTGTTTAGGTTGTGATGTTTTAAAACTCTAAACATAATGCTCCAATAATTTTATTTATTTATTTATTTATTTTTATTTTTGGCAGGCAGAGTGGGCAGTGAGAGAGAGAGACAATAATTTTTGAGATTCATGTGCTATCTACATAGCTGGAGATTTTATTTGCTTTTTTAAATATTTATTTCATTTGGAAGGCAGAGTTAGAGAGGCAGAGGCAGAGTGATAGAGGACTTTCATCTGCTGGTTCACTCCCCAGATGGTTGCAATGGCCAAAGCTGTGCTGATCCAAAGCCAGGAGCTTCTTCCAAGTCTCCCATGTGGGTGCCGGGGGCCCAAGGACTTGAGCCATCTTCTACTGCTTTCCCAGGCCATAGAAGAGAGCTAGATTAGAAGTGGAGCAACTGTATCCTTATGGGATGCCAGCACTGCATGTGGTGGCCCCACCCACTATGTCACAGCTCCAGCCCCTTTCATTTGCTTTTTCTTTTTTTTTTAAAGATTTTATTTATTTGACAGGGAGAGAGGGAGAGACAGAAAGGTCTTCCCTCTGCTGGCTCACTCTCCAAATGGCTGCAACTGCCAGAGTAGCTGTGCCGATCTGAAGCCAGGAGCCAGGTGCTCCCTCCTGGTCTCCCACATGGGTGCAGGGGCCCAAGCACCTGGGCCATCCTCCATTCCCCTCCAGGGCCACAGCAGAGAGCTGGACCGAAGAGGAGCAACACAGACTAGAACAGGCACCCACCCATATGGGGTGCTGGTGCCTCAGGTGGAGGATTAACCAAGTAAGCCAAGACACCAGCCCCTTCATTTGCTTTGAAACACTGTTTTGGGACTTTTACAGTAAGTCTGATGCAGCGTATCCTTGTTTCTTCTTGATTTTCAGCACAATCTGTTGTATGGAGATTGTTTAACAGATGTGAAAAGCAGTGAAGCATTGTAATAACTAAAATTGCAGCTCTGAAGTTTGCCACTCAGGAAAAAAAAAGTCAAGTTCCATAGAATAAACTATAGGGAAAGCATTCTTCGTGTCAGAGTTTGCAAGTAACAGGTGCACAGTACGCTAGCTTTTCCTGGTGGAAACACTGGTGCCCAGACAGTGGAGGAAGATGGAGCAAAGGGTGGATTTTTTCCACCCTCCCCAGTGACCCACTGCTTCCTGCATACTTGGAACTTCTTGTAACTGAGGCTGGGTGGTATGCAAGTACTTCCTTGCACTTAAATCTGACAAAGGAACCTTCCAAAAATTCAAAACGACAACAGTGGGATTCCTAAGTTTGACTTTACTATGTCATCAGTGGTTTCTGCTCGTGTATTGTTGGCATCCTATCAAAGATAACTTCGCAAGCTGCCTCCTCTAGACCACAGACTCCTTAGCAAATCCCTTACACCTGTAGACAAGCATATGGGAAGTTTCTGACCCGAGAGCATGGAGTGGCTGAGAAACAATTTGAATACCCTGTGGCCCTTCAGTATGCCAAA